>NW_006921668.1:5877899-5887605 GCF_000298275.1 Orycteropus afer afer
CTGTTTTCTCTATGGAAGCAGACTGCCACATCTTTCTCCCAATGAGCAGCTGATGGGCATGAACCTTTCAATTATTAGCTGAGTTCTTAACCACTATGACATATTTTTTCAAGAAATGGAGTAAGAATTGAATCTATAGTTTTGAAAGAAGGTAATGTGTTTCAGGATATGTGTGTGTGTGTGTATATATATATATATATATATGTATATAAATGTACGCATAACACATCAGCCACTCTGCAGAAGGAAGATGAGGCAATCTACTTCCATAAAGATTTACTGCTTTGGAAATGCAATGGGGGTCACTGTGATTGGAATCCACTCGGTGGCAGTGCATTTGGCTTGATTTTGGCTTATACACACAATACACACAGACATACCTATATGTATGTACGTACATATGTGTTTATACACATACACGGACATGTATAATATATTCAGCTGTATATATATTCAAATAACAAACACTAAAAAAAATCTTAGTTTATGGAACTTTAAGAACAAAGAAATAAATTTTTAGATATTAGAGAAGCAAGTCAAGTAATCTTTAATGTAAAAAAAAAAAAAAAAAGCCTGGAGTTGGTTTCTTATCATGGACAATCAATGGCAGAAACAATGGAAAATTTTCCATCCAATTTTAAGGGGCAAAATCTGACCTAAAATTGATCAGTTTAAATATAAAGGTAATACACAATCTCATCATGAAAGTAAAAGCAAGGAATAGAATATCTATAAGTACTTCTTGAAAAATTCCTTGAGGACAGGTGCAACCAGCCAATCAAAATCTAAAGGGAGAAGTTGTAGTGGAAAGAGTGGAACAGTACTCAGTGCTAAGGGACTAAGCCATTTCTGAAAAAGTCCCAGGAAAGAAAGTTTGACTCAAGAACAAATTTTCCTTTGATATATCATCAAAGCCAGACATTCTCTGGCAAGAAATATCTCAGAGAATGTAATATCAGTGAGCTTTTAGAAAAAATAAAAGCCTTGATGAAATCAAATCCAACAAGGAATAAATATAAAAATAATCAAGAATGGAGACGCTGAGACAAAATGAATGGTGGCCATTACTGAATTAATTTAAATAATACAATAATTGTACATTTAAATTATAGAAAATTATTTGTAGGAAATATGTTAATGAAACAGAGTATAAATGTTATGAACTTTGCATATTGGAAACAATAGCACACTGACAAACTTTTGAAGAAAGAGGTAAAAAAAAAAAGGGGGGGTGGGTGGACAGGGAGAGGGAGGCAGCATGGCTTAGCATGGTGCTTAGAACATGGACTTGAGGCCCGGCCACCTCAGTTTGGTTGTCATCTCTACAATTTACTAAAGCTGTGTGTTTCTGGGCAAGTTAGTAATCTTTCTCTGTCTCAAATTTCCCATGCTTCTGAGATTGGAGAAAATCTCTCCTAGATAGACCATCTATAAGCTAATGACCCCAGAAATTTTGTTCTTTTTTAAACTCATTCTCTGAACTGACTTCTCAGCATTTCTATTTAACTATCTAGAAGTCACATAACACTCAGCATGTTCAACCTATGTTCTTGATATTTTTCTCCAAACCTAACTTGTTGCCGTTGAGTTGATTTCTATTCATGGAGAACCCATGTGTTACAGAATAGAACTGCTCCATAGGTTCTCTTGGCTGTAATCTTTATAAAAACAGATCATCAGGCCTTTCTTCCATAATGCTTCTGCATGTGTTTGAACCACCAACCTTTGCTTAGTAACAAGCACAAGCTGCATGTACTAACCATGGATGTCTTCTAAATTGACTCTTCTGCAAATCTGTAAGTGCAACTCCACTGTAGTTGGTTAGGCCAAATTCATTGTAATCATGCTTGGTCTTTCTCTCTCTCTAACATCTTGTATCTCTCCATCAGAAAATTCTGCTAGCCCCATTTTCAAAATATCTAGAATCCAGCTACTTCTTCTTTCATCTTTACCCTGCTTACTTCCCTTCAGCCACACTGGCCTTGTAGAGACTGATTCTGAAACTTACCAACCATGCCAACCATGCTCTTATCTTGAGGTCTTTGCACTAACTGAAAAGACCTTTATGGCACTTCATGACTTTATTGTATATGGATCTCTGCCCAAATATCACTTAAACAGAGAGGCCTTTCAACATATAAAAATCAATCACTCTCTATCCTTATCCTGCCTTTTGTTCTTCATAAAATGTACAACCAAGTGCTGTAATTTGTACCTGTATATTTGATAACTTATCATCGGATCCCCCCCTACTAGAATACAAGCTACATGAGAGCAGGTGCTTTGTGTTTTCATTGTTATAACTACCATGCTCAGCATAAGGCCTGGCACATAGTAAGTGTCTTCACCAAATATTTGCTGAATGAATGCCCAATGAATTAAGGAAAAACAAATATACCATTGAATCATTAATTCATGAAATGCATCAAAGTCATACCAACCTATTTTAGATCACAATATACAATTCATTCTCATAAATCTAAAGATGTGAAATATGAGGTCCAGTGAAATTAAAAAATCTCCCAAAAAGGGAGCAATGAGGTGTGCAAGAGAGCTTTGGAATATGAACTTCAGAATCAGGCAAAACTGAAATCAACCATGTCCTAGCTGTGTGACCTGAAGAAAGTTATTTCACTCTTTTGACCACTAAGTTACTGATGTGGAATATTTATATTTAAACCACTGCAGAATTGTCAAGATAACTAGTATAAATAATGAATGTGTAGTGGAATGTTGAGTGGGACTTCTTTTTCTGTTGCTCTGAAATTGGGGGCAGAAATCACTAATGAAAAGAAACAGCATTAAGGACCCTCATTCTAAGGAGAGATGAAAGAAGTTGGATCATCTCTTCCCAACTCCAGCCAGAGTTTACAAATGGGGCAGTAAAGCTAATCCAGCTACCACCAGACATAACCATCTTCTACCTTCAGTGTCGTGGGGAAGGGAATCAGAAAAGAGAAGGCCATTGAAATCATGGGTCTTTAGAAGTGTTTAGTGTTTTAATGAAAGTCTCTCACCCTGTTATGGCTTGTGTGTTACTTGCTGGAAGCTATACGACCACTTTTTCAAATACCGTCAGGGTTGGTCATGGTGAACAGGTTTCAACAGAGCTTCCAGATTAAGACAGACTAGGGAGAAAGGCCTGGTAATCTACATCTGAAAATCAGTCAATGAAAACACTGTGGATTACAGAATATTGACCAAACCTTCAATTCGTTTATTTTGGATGTGTCATTAGGAGGGACCGATTGCAAAAGAAGGACATCGTGTTTGAGAAAGTAGAGGACAAGTGAAGGTGAGCAAAACCCTCAATGAGATGGACTGACACAATAGCTGCAATAATAAAGCCAGTTTAATTATTTTAATGCTAATTTTAAAACAAATTTAGTGTAATTTGGATGGAGTTTACAGAGCAAATTCACTTTCCATACAGCACCTCACATCTACTTTATCTCCAGACATTAACTACAATTTACCACAATGCAACAGCTCCCCTCCCACGTCCTCCCCATAGTTACCTCTTCCCTGTGTCCTTCCCTCCCATGCTCTCCTGCCCCCGAGCTGTCTCCCTGTGCATACACAGCCCTTCTATTCCCCCATGATTGATCTCTCCAAGTAGTGTATCTACCTAATGTAAATGTTCAGCTCATATGCTTGTCTTTTGTTTGGCTGGAAGCCACAGTAGTGGGTTCAAACCCAGACCTGAAGTGCAGCTAGGGGCCACAATCTCAGTGGTTCCATGAGGATCTATCAGACCAGCAAATCTGGGCCTTTTTTTTTTTTTTTTTTTTAATGACTTTGAGTTTTGTTCCACATTGTTCTCCCACTCTATCCACCATCTCCTACATAGATCCCCCTCTGAATGGTTGACAGTGGTAGCCAGACACCATCTAGTTCTTCTGGTCTCATAGTTGTATAGGCTGAGGATTGCATGGTGTACCACTCACTTGGACTAATTGTTTCCATGTGTCTTTGGTTTTCCTCATTCTTCTTTGCTCTGGATGAGGAGAGACCCATTGTGGCATCTAGATGGCCACTTGCAAGCTTTTAAGATCCCAGTCACTACTCACCAAAGTAGGAAGTGGACAAAGTTTTGTGTAGTGTGTTATGCTAATTAAGCTTGATGTCCCCTGGAGAAGAATGTCATGCTTGGTAAGGTGGAGGGTAAACAAAAGAGGAGAAGGCCTTTGACAAGATGGATTGACACAGTCTGTGTTAGTTTAGATAAGTGGTATGTTTCTAGAAATCTGTCCATTTCTTCCAGATTTTCAAATTTGTTGGAGTACAGTTTTTCATAGTATCCTGATATTATCCTTTTTATTACAGTTGGTTCTGTTGTGATGTTACCCATTATATTTCTTATTTGTTATATTTGTATTATCTCTCTCTTTTCCCTTGTACAATTTGCCAGTGGTTTGTCAATTTTATTAATCTTTTCATAAAACCAACTTCTAGTCTTGTTGAGTTCTTCTATTGTCTTTCTATTTTTCTGTTTCATTGATTTCTGCTTGAATCTTTATTATTTCCTTTCTTCTTGTGACTGTAGGCTTTTCTTGTTCTTTTTCTAATTGTTGGAGATTTGGGTTTAAAGTGTTGTTTTGGCTCTTTCTTCTTTTTTGATGTGTGCATTTATAATGCACACATTTATAAATTTGCCCCCAATACCTGCTTTTGCTGTATCCCAAAGATTTTAGTGTGTTTTGTTTTCATTCTCATTTGATTCAAGGAATTTTTGAATTTCATATTTATTTCTTCTCCTACCCAGTCTTTCTTAAGGAGAATGTTTTTCAGTTTCCATGTGTTTGCTCTTTTTCCATCGATTATCCTATTTTTGATTTCTAATTTGATAGTATTGTGATGTGAGAAGATGCATTAAGTATTTTAATGTTTTTAAATTTATTAAGGCTTGCTTTGTGGCCTAACGTATGGTCTATCATGGAGAATGTTCCATGTGCACTGGAAAAGAATGTATATTGTGCTGTTGTTGGGTGAAGTGCTCTGTAGATATCTATAAGGCCAAGGTGCTAGATTGTATTGTTTAGCTCTTCACATCTTTGTTGAGTTTCTTTCCAGTTGTTCTATCTTTCATTGAAAGTAGTGTATTAAAGTCTCCTACTCTGACTGTGGATTGATCTATTTGCCTTTTCAATTCTGTTAAAGTCTGATTTATATATTTTGGGGCTCTTTCATTGGGTCCATAGATAGCTTCTTGTTCAATTATCCTTTAATCGTTATATAATGTCCTTCTTTGTCTCTTATGGTGGTTTTTGTCTTAAAGTCAATTTTATCAGAAATTAATATTTCTACTCCTGCTCTTTTTTGGTTGTCATTTGCTTGATACATTTTTTTCCAACCTTTGACTTTTAGTCTATTTTTGTCTCTGTCTCTAAGGTCTGTCTCTTGTAGACAGCATATTGATGGGTTGTGTTTTCTTATCCAGTGTGTGACTCTCCTTCTCTTGAGTGGTGCATTTAATCTGCTGACATTCAGTGTAATGATCAACAAGTATAAATTAGTTGCTGTCATTTTGTTATGTGTTTTTTCATGGTGTTCCTAGTTTCTTTGTTGCATATAATTTTCTGTGCTGAGCTCATTATGTTTATGAATTGTTTTATCATTTCCTTTGTTGTTATTGTTTAGTATTTGCTGAATATCTGTGCTTGTCCTCTTTTTTATTGTGATGTGAAGGTTTATCATTTTTCTTTGAGATTACCTTGTGATTTATAATTTTCTCCTCAAATTTAGAATAGTACATTCTATCTTGCAATTCTCTTGATTTCTTCACCTTTTAGAAGTTCTGTAACTATACTATCTTTCCCCTCTTTTTGGTTTGTAGTTGTCCGCATTTGTCAATTGATGTCACTGGTTCTTTGTTTACAATCTTGTTTGCTAGTTGGTGGAGAAGGAAGTAGTAGCTCTCACTCAGTAAGTGGAGCTGCAGGAGGTGCAGGCGTGGTTGAATCATATGGGCATTGTTGCTGTCTCCCAGTCAGTTAGACAAAAACAACAATTGAAAACCATCAACAAAGTAAAACCAAGTGGACAAAAACATACTGTATAAGCACACAGGAACAATCACCAAAAAGTTAAAAGAGAAAAAAAAAAAAAGCCACAAACAACATGTGGGGAGGGGACAATAAGAGAAAAGAGGTAGAGTTGGAGAATAATGAAGAAAAAAATGGGACAAACGCAAAATGAAAAACAAGGGATATAGCTAACCACAAACAAGGAAAAAAAAAAGGGGGGGGGAGAATCAGAAACAGGGAAGAGAGAGAAAGCTGAAAACTAGAACCTAGGAAGGGAAGAATAAAGAATAATAATAAAAAGGACAAGAAAAAGAATAATGATAATAGTAGTAATTTTTAAACAAACAAAAACAAAGTGGGGAAAAAATAATCTGGGGAGGGCGAGGCAGGGCACCCAGGCTTCATCCTAGCACACAGACTGGGATGGAATTCCTGCTGGCCCAGAAGGTGGGTGGAAGTGAGGGATGGCCACACCTCTGTTCAACAAGAGGGTATGGGGTATAAGAGTCACAAGGAGAAGATCGTACCTTTCCAGTCATTGGCATCAGAATGTCCTTGCTGTTCCCGGCAAGTGGAGCCTATTCTTAGGTCCTTGGAATCTGCGAGAAGGCTGTCACTTTAAATATCCAAAATGGTGCAACCACTTGTAAACATTCAAAATGGCTGCGCCCTCTGGACAGGCAAAAGTCTTGGTCTCCCTCATCCCTTTTATTCACCGGCCACCAGTGCAGTCCTCTATGCAGCCCCTGGCTAGCAGGGCTGATTTTTATGTTAACTCTTTGGTCCTAATACCACTTGGCAATATCCAAGCTGTTTGTGCCATCAAGGTCACTGATAGACTGCAGCTCTGTATGTCTCCTTTTTTGTTTTCATGCAGGTTCTTCTACTAGTTGGAGTTTAGTGCACTTCTGTATCCTTCCTTTCAAAGCTCAGGGCTCCCAGGTTATCTTTTGTATCTTTGTTAATTGGTTCCCATTTTCTTTGTTGAAGAGGGCTGTGTAGTTTTTCTGCCTATATCGCCATCTTACCCACTCCTCTCCAGTTTAATTATTTTTGTAACTTTAGTATGAAGAAATATTCTTATGAATTTTTGCAGTAAATTAGATAATCCTAGAATCCATTGAGTACATGCAAATAAAAAGCTGGACAATATTCCTGATCAAGTAGAAAGTTTACCCAATATAGGTAAAATGACATAGGGAAGTATTTGGGTGGGGGGTGGGGAGACAAAGAATAAGTATTACATCATGTGAGAATCTAAGAACAAGAACAACAATGGTTTCCTGATCTGAACTGATCTGAATCAATATTTGGATTGATTGTACAACATGACAAATAGGGAAAAAGTAATGAAAAGAAAGGAACACTATCAAATCATTCTTTATTTTGAAACAGATTTTATTTGTGTCTCTTTCCTCCACTCTAGCTCTCTATTTTCTTCATATCACTCATCCTTTTGAATTTTATTAACAAGGAAAAGTAAACTTTACATATAATTGAGATAGATTTTCTTATAAGCCAAAGAGAAAAAAAATTTCTTCCATTAAATTCCTGGGTTAAAAAAAGGAAATTTGTTTGCCACATGGGATAATGCCTTTGGCCTATTAAAAGCCCACCTCTGAACCACAGATCTAAAGATGTAACGGGCCTAGAAGAATAATCCCTTGGACAGCAGTTGTGCAATCACTTGTAAGAAACAGCAGTCACTGCTGGGAACGCAAAGTTTACAGAGCAGGCCGACAGTGGAAAGGCTCGTGCTCGCTAGTGCTCAGGGAATTCATGGGTTCCCATAAACTTGAAGTGTTTCTATATTTCTATCTCAGAAACATAGAGAAGAACATTGGGAAAAAAATGTGAGTCAAACAACGGTCACACATTTTATTTAGGAAAAACAAAGCTAAACCAGAGAAAAATCTAAGAGGTGTCTTTGCACACAGACACACATACAAATTAAGTGCCCTTTATTATACTAACAGACCTAGTTTTCAAAGGTTTGCTAAAATAATTATTGGCGCTCTGCGAGAAACCCTGATGATTCTAGGAAAGTAATGAAATCTGTAACTTTGTCCATTCCTTTAGATTCCCTTTTTTAGAGTGGTGTCTTATTGGGGAAGCTTAAGAGTTCTTATAACTCCCCCTGCTGGCAGCAAGTAAGAAGTGCAGTTTCATTATGTTTACCTAGATGATTTGTTGTTGTTATGTGCCGTCCAGTCGGACTCATAGCGAATCCTCCTTGGGTTTCTGAGGCAGTACCACTACGGAAGCAGATTGCCACATCTTCCTTCCCAGGAGTGGCTGGTGGGTTCAAACCACCAGCCTTCTGGTTAGCAGACCAATGCCTTAGGCACTATGCTACCAGAGTTCCCACCTAGAAGATACTGGGAGAGATTCCTGGCTAAATGTAAGTTCAACTTTAAAAACAACCACAACAAAAGATGCTTTACAGTTCTTATTACTAAATAGGTCAGAAATATACATTAAAAACATGAAATAATAAACTATGTTGGAGATACTAATTTCCAGCTATCAGACCAATAATGATTTTCTGTTAAAGCATTGAATTCAATGGCATAGTTTTATATTCATACAATAGAATATTGTCGAACAACAACAACAAAAAAAATCAATTATCAAGCCCTGAAAAGGCATAATGTATATTGCCAAGTGAAAAAAGTAAGTTTTAAAAGGCTACATACTGTATGATTCTAACTATATGCATTCCTGGAAAAAGCAAAACTATAGGGACAATGAAAATTTGAGTGGTTGTGAGGGGTTTGGGGAAGAGGAGGAAGGATGAATAGATGGAGTGACAGGTATGGTCAGGGCAGTGAGATTATTCTGTATGATACTGTAATAGTGGACACACCACATCCTGAATTTTTCAAAACTGACTCATAATTACCCCCTTTGGATTTCCGCGGTGGTAAATCTTTACAGAGGTAGATTGCCTGGTCTTCCTTCCACAGAATGGCTGGTGGGTTTGAACCACCAACCTTCTGGTTAGCAGTCAAATGCCTTAAGAATTACACCACCAGAGCTCCTATGTTGTTGTTGTTATTAGGTGCCATCAAGTAGGCTTTGACTCATAGCAACCCTTTGTACAACAGAACAAAACACTGCCTGGTCCTGTGCCAGCTTCACAATCCTTGCTATACCTGAGCTCATTGTTGTAGCCATTGTGTCAATCCATCTCGTTGAGGACCTTCACCTTTTTTCTCTGATCCTCCGCATCCTAAGCATGATACCTTTTCCAGGACATGGTCCTTCCTGAAACATGACCAAAGTAGGTGAGATGAAGTCTGGCCATTCTCACTTCCAAGGAGCATTCTGGCTGCACCTCTTCCAGGACAGATTTGTTCGTTCTTCTAGCATTGCACGGTACTTTCAAAATTCTTCACCCCCACCACAACTCAAAAGCATCAACTCTTCTTCGGTCTTCCTCATTCATTGTCCAGCTTTCACACGCATATGAAGTAACTGAAAATACCATGGCTTGGGTTAGGCACACCTTAGTCTTCAAAGAGACATCTTGGCTCTTCAGCATTTTAAATAGGTCTTTTGCAGCCCAATGTAATAGGTCATCTGATTTATTTATTTATTTTTTTTTAATTGTGATTTGGGTGAAGAGTTACAGAGCAAATTCACTTTCCATACAGCAGTTCACATATACTTTGTCTCAT
>NW_006921668.1:5891765-5901345 GCF_000298275.1 Orycteropus afer afer
GCATACAGGTTGTAAATGAGTCTTCCTCCATTCCTGATGCCATGTTCCTCTTCATATAGTATGGTTACTAGGATTTATTTGCTCCACATACAGATTAAGCATAGTGAAAAGATGCAACCTCAATGCATTCGCTTCCTGATTTTAAACCATGTGGCATCCCCTTGTTCTGTTCAAACAACAGCCTCTTGGTCTATGCATAGGTTCCTTATGAGCACAATTAAGTGTCCTGGAACTCCCATTGTTCTCAATGTTATCCATCATATTTTTTGTGATTCACACAATCTAATGCTTTTGCATAGTCAGTGTCAATCCATCACATTGAGGGTCTTCCTCTTTGGCTGATCTTCTACTTTACCAAGCATGATGTCCTTGTCCAGCAACTATGTGTTGGGGATCTATAGAGTCTGACGATGACCCTCCAGTTTCTCCTCTGCTGCTGTGACCACTGTGGACATTCTAGATGATGGAACACTCATTAGCCTAGGTACCTGAATGCCTATATGGAACAGAGTACCTCTCAGCGCACCCAACCCCATCCTCACTGACCTACAGTGGAGGTGGTGTGAAAGTAAACTGTTAGGAGTTACACAATTGAGATTTCAAGGTTCTTTTGCTCTGAAAATAACAAACAAATTGGTGTTTTAGAACATTTGTGACATACCAGGAACTATCCTGAACACTTTACATGTCTAATTTGATGTCTTACGAAACATATATTATTATCAGCCACCTTTATAGATGACAAAACTGTTTTAAATGTACATTAAACAATTTGTACCAGGTCACATACCTGGAACGTGATGGATCCAGGAATCAATCCAGTCTCCAAATTCTCTCAATTTTTATTTTTACACTGCACTGTTACATAACCAAATTTTATAATTAAGGTTAGTTACATTAAGTTGAATGGTGCCATTTTATTTTCAGAATTATAAAGATACATTATGTGTGATCTATTTAACTAAATGATATTTACTAAAAGTCTGTTTAAGGCACTGTTCTAACCATTGTGAGATACATAAAAAAGTATAAAATGTTATTCTGGTTACCTAGTGTCACTCTGACAAGAATATACCACTGATGGGATGGCGTGAACAAACAGGAGTTTATACCCTTACAGTTCAGAGGCTATAAGTCCGAGTTCAAAGTGGCAGGCTCTAGGGGCTGGGTGAAGGCCCCTCAACCTTGGGTTTCAGCTCTGCCTCTTGCTTCTGGCCCACTGAAGCTAGAGGCATTTCTTACTCAGACAGCTGCAGGCTGCTGAGGCTGACAAGCCCAAGGTTGACAAGTCAAAAGACACAGTCTCCATGTTATCAAACCATTAATTAAAGTCCCAAGGTCAGAAGAGCATGGCAGGCTGCTGAACAAGGACTTGGCTACATTCAGAGTTCAAGTGTGCCTAAGCTAGAGACCATTCCCCAAGGCTTCTTCTTATATACGAGAACCAGACCACAGCCCTAAGGCTGTTAGGAGTTACACAGCTGCTCACATTAGAGTCCACCATTGAGTTGATTACCAGTCTCATCATAGGTAATAACTACCACTAGCTGCCCAGCCACTCAACCAGGCCCAGTGAAGTTGACACACAAACTTAACTACCACAAGTGTGTTCTGCATTCTCCTAGAGCTTATATTCAAGCTAGGGAGACCAGCCAAGAAACATGAAAACCTGAATAGCAACATAGGAGATTAACAGCCCATGACTGGTTGCTAAATCAGTGTTTCACATTCAGTTATCAGTAAATGTTTATCAGGGAGGAAGAAGAGGAGAGATCAGAAAGGAAAGATGGAGATGAATTCAGGAAGGGGGTGTTATTGCTGGGTGCCTTCTAGTTGGTGCTGACTGACAGCAACCCTACGAACAATTGCCTAGTCTTGCACCATCCTCACAATTGTTGCTGTTTGAGCCCATTGCTGCAGCCAGTGTCAATCCATTCACATTGAGGGTCCTCCTCTCTGTGGCTGATCTTCTACTTTATCAAGCCTTGTCCAGAGTCTAGTCCCTCCTGATAACATATCCAAAGTATGTGAGATGAAGTCTCACCATCCTCACTTCTCAGGAAGTAAGGCTCTACTTCTTCCAAGACAGATTCATTTGTTCTTCTGGAAGTCCATGGTGTATTCAATTTTCTTTCCCAATACCATAATTCAAATACATCGATTCTTCTTGAGTCTTCCTTATTCATTGTCTAACTTTCAAATGTGTATGAGGTTATTGAAAAGATCATAGCTTGGGTCAGGTGCACTTCAGTCTTCAAAGTGACATCTTCATTATTTAGTATTTTTTTAAATGCATTTTATTGAAATATAATTTATGTACAGTGAAATATACACAACTAAAGTGACATGGGTCAATGCATTTTTTTTTCAGTGTTCCCTCCCCTCCCCTCTCACCCCTGGCAACCAACAAAGAAAGTTTTCCTCCATATATAAACTTTTCCTTGACCCTTCACAACAACAAATTAATACTGTATTCACTTCTGTGATTGACTTATTTCACTCAGGATAATGTCCTCCAAGTTCATCCATATTACATGATGTTTTGCAGACTGTACATTATTCTTTAGTACTGCATAACATTCCATTATGTGTATTTACCATAGTTTGGTCATCCACTCTTCCACTATAAATCTCAGAGATAAGACCCTTGCCAGATATGTAATTATCGGCAAATATGAATTTGTTGCTGTCAGTTTTGTTATGTGCTTTTTCGTGGTGTCTAATTCTTGTTCCATATAATTTCTATGCTGAGCTCATTTTGTTTATGAATCATGTTATTACTTCCTTCATTGCTATTGTTTTAGTATTTGCTGAATATTTATGCTGTTCCTCTTTTTTGATGTGCAGGTTTATCATTTTTCTTTGAGGTTACCCTGTGATTTATAGTTTTCTTCCCAAGTTTAGAACAGTCTGCTCTATCTTGTAGTTGTCTTGACTTCCCCACAAGCTAGAAGTTCTGTAACAACACAGTTTTTTCCCTCTTTTTGGTTTGTAATTGTCCTCATTGTCAATTGATGTCTCTGGCTCCCTGTTTACAATTTCATAAGCTTATTTACTTTGGATACTTCCATAGCTGGGTTGGTTTCTGGGTTATATCATGTGTATTAATGGTCAGTTGTTGTTGGCTGTTGTTGCTTCTCCATCCAAAGGACTCCCTTTAGCATCTCTTTAAGGTTGGTCTGGTTTTAACATATTCCCTTAATTTCTGCTTATCTGGAAATGTCCTAATTTCACCATCATATAACCCAAGGAGGGGTTGCTATGAGTTGGGGCTGACTTGACGGCCTACAACAACAACAACAACAACAACAATAACAACAACAACAATTTGATGGAAAATTTTGCTGGGTACATAATTCTTGGTTGGAAATTTTTCTCCTTCAGTGTTTTGTATATACCATCCTATTGTCTTCTAACCTGCATGGTTTCTCTTGAGAAATCCTAACTTAGTATTATTGTTTGCCCCTTGTAGATAACGTGTCATTTTTCCTGTGCTGCTCTCATGATTCTTTCTTTGTTTTTGGTTTTAGTAAGTTTGGTGATGATATGTCTGGGTGATTTCCTTTTGGGGTCTATCTTGTTTGGGGTTCGTTGGATTTCCTGAATGGATATATTTTCATCATTCATCATATCAGGAAAATTCTCTTCCAACAAATCTTTGACCATTTTCTCTGTGGTTTTATTTGTGTTTTCCTATTCTGGAATTCCGATTATACATAGGTTATTCCATTTGATGGTTTCCCACATGAACCTTAGGCTTTCTTCATTTTGTTTTGATCTTTTTTCTGATTTATCCCTTCCCAAAGAAGTGGTTCAGGTATTTGCCTTCAATCTCCCTAATTCTGTCTTCCATTGATTCAATTCTGCTCCTTTGCCCATTCAATGTCTTATCTATTTCTGAAAATTTAGTATTAATCCTCTGGATTTCTGTGTGTAGATTTTGTATCATTTCTAATTTTTCATTTATTTTGTCATTTTGTTCTTGTATTGTCTTTTGAAATTGTTCTAGGATTTTCTCTGTGTTTTCCTTGATCTGTCTCTCAATTCATTGAAGATACCTAATATAATTCTTTTGAATTCCTTATCAGGGAGTTCCAGTGCTGTATCTTCGTCAAGGTTGTGTTTTGGGTCCATATCCGGGTCCCTTGTTTCTCTTGCTTTATCTTGCTTCTTTGTGTGCACTGTAATGCTCTGTTGTCTCCGAGGCATTGTGATGTTTTTGTGTTTATATTTAATTTGTGATTGTATGTTGGAGTGACTTGCCCACGATTTTTGTTTTCTTTATTTTGTTTGTATGTCACCTATGCAAGCAGGGTACTGTGCTGTGCTCCTCTATTTGCTAGTGGGCAGCACTTATACACTCATCACCTTTCTCCTTTCCTGTTGCCTGCTTCTTGTATGTCCCTGCTGCCCTTGGCAAACAGAGCCTATTCCTAGGTTCCTGGAAACTGAATGAGAATGCTATCACTTTAAAATCCAAAATGGTTGCCCCATTATTTAGCACTTTTAAAGAGGTTTTTTTTTTTTTTTTACAGCAGAATTGTCCAGTGCAATGCATCATTTTATTACTTGATTATTGCTTCCATAGATGTTGAGAGTGGATCCAAGTCAAATGAAATCCTTGACTCCTTCAATCTTTTCTCTGATTATAATAATGTTATCTGATTATCATGATACTTATTGATCCAAGTATGAAGATTTTTAATTTCTTTGTGTTGAGGTGTAGTCCATACTGAAGATTGTAGGCTTTAATCTTCATTAGTACGTGCTTCAAATCATCTTCACTTTCACCAAGCAAAGTTGTGTCATCTGCTTATTGCAGGTTGTTAATGAGTCTTCCTCCAATCCTGATGCACCATTCTTCTTCATAGAGTCTAACTTTCGGATTATTTGTTCAGCATACAGATTGAATAAGTGTAGTGAAATTACACAACTCTGATGCACACCTTTACTAATTTTAAACTATGCAATGTCTCTTTGTTCTGTTCAAATAACTGGCTTTTGTTATATGTACAGGTCCTTCATGAGCACACTTATGTGTTCTGGAATTCCCATTCTTCACAATGTTATCCATAATTTTTTTTATGATTCACAAAGTCAATTGCCTTGTCATAGTCAATAAAACACAGGTAAACATTTTTTCTTTTTTCAGCTAAGATCTGAAATCAGCAATGATATCTCTCAGTCCATGTCCTCTTTTGAATCTGACTTGAATTTCTGACAGTTTCCTGATGATGTACTACTGTAACAATTCTTGAATTAACTTCAGCAAAATATTACTTGCATATGATGTTAATCATATTGTTCAAAAATTTCTGCTTTCTGTTGGATCACTTTTCTTTGAAATGGGCACAAATACTTAGTTCTTCCAGTTGGTTGACCAGGTGGCAATCTTCCAAATTTCTTGGCATAGACTAATGTGTGCTTCCAGTATTACATTCATGTGTTGAAACATCTCAACTGACATTCTAGCAACTCATGGAGGCTTGTTTTCACCAATTCCTTCAGTGCAGCTTGGACTTCTTCCTTCTACAGGACAGAAGAATCATAGCAGTGTTTGTGGTAGAAGTGAGGCTTGACCATGATCTTGAGGGACAGGTTGAGTGTTTATGGACTGATAGACTGAGACAGAGTGTTACTGTCAGTGGGTGGAGTAACATAGATACATGAGTATGCACTCAACTTTCTTCAAGCAGTCTAATTTATTTGGAGCAGAAAACTCATGTCTTTTTGAACATTATGAGCTGAATTAGGTAGGCACAATTGACACCAAATTACGAGGACTCATATTAATAAATTTGTATTTATCTAATAGACAAAAAGACATCCTTAGTGTTTACAGAATATGGAGCTATCAGCGAAAAAACTTAGTGCATAAAGAAGATATATGAAGAGATCAGCCAGAGTGATGTTTTATACCCACATGTGTACACCCCTACATATTATTTTACCTATGGCTATCTTTCTATGATATCTGAACATATGATTTCTCTAATTTTGTCTGAACCATTTATACACCCATTTAATTGATGATACTTGCTAAAAGTTACATGTTATCATATTCTGTTATTTGATTTTCATATGCTTTAAAATAAATGAAGTACTATGCATGAAGTGTTTTGTACTTTATGTTTTATTGGTAAAATACATGCACATGTGTTATAACAAATACAGCAGAAGATCTTATGAACAATTTTCTCTCAATCCTTCCATCTCTTCCCTACTCCTACTCTCCAAAAATAAATTCTTCTAACTGTATCCTTTTGTTTTATTTTGCTATATTTCCCTACATAACTGTACATGATATGTTTATACCTCTATTTCTTGATTAATAAAATTTAGAAAATATCTGGGATGCAAATGCTTAACAGGTCTGCTGCTAACTAAAAGGTTGAGGTTCAAGTCCACCCTGATGACAATTCAGTTCTGACACACATGAGATCACCATGACTCAAAATCAACTTGACAGCAACTAGTTTCTCTTCTCTTCTCCTAATCTGATATTTACATCATTATGTTAGTTCTTTTCTTTATTATTTTTGTAACTTTTAACAATATTTTGAGCTTGTCTGTTTCTTCCATCAATTTCTGATAATACTTTTTGACTCTTTCATTGTGAAATAAAGATGTGAATGCTTCAACTCTTCTCTCCACTCATCCTCTTTCTTTCAAGTGCAACTTCTAGCTACTCTTTCATTTTGATCTTGCGAAGATCATTAACATTTACAATTTTCACTATTCTTTTCCAAGTCTTTCACATTGTGACAATACATTTATGATAAAGTTAGAGAATCAGTAACCAATATTTGCACTTTTCTTATCAGATTATTATTCACTATTGGGACAAGACATATGATCCAATCAATCTCCCCTTTATTGATTCTCATTTTAAATACTTCATCATCTTTTAAGTTCATGTCACATTTAATGTTCTTTTATCTAGAAAATTAATTTAATGACTGGGGATTCTTGTTTGTTTCCTTTGAAGTTTTTAATTGATTTTCTTTTTAGCTTCTATTGATCACATTATTACATCATGTATTTTACTTTTCCTTGTTCTCATCTTATGTACCTAAATCTATCCTGATCTATCTAAAAATATTAGAGTCCTTCTTGAATGTCTTTATTTTCTCCAAAGTCTGTATTCAGGTGATTATTCTCTTTCCTGCTGCTAGTTTTCCTCATCTTCTTGGTGTTATCCATTCAGGGTTGGCATAAAAGAAAGAGATAGCTAGGACTTTTTTCCCACATGTGTTTCCAACAAAAATTTCTCCCTAAGAGGAAATTAGGATTGAAAGCTCTAGTGGGACTGAACAAGATCAAGTGGATGGTTGTGGTCCCTGCTGAACTCTAGGCATATCAATAGAGTTTCATCCTTCCTGTTGTGAGAGGGGATAGTGGTGTGGTAGTTAAATTTGTGTGTCAACTTGGCTGGGCCTGGTTGAGTGGGTGGGCAGCTGGATGTAGTATTCCCCATGATGAGACTGGTAATCAACTCCAGGCAGAATCTACTCTGAGCAGCTGAGTAGCTGCCTTAAGGCTATGGTCTGCTGTATATAAGGAGAACACTTGGGGCACGGTCTCTAGCTTATGGCATGCATGTAGCTGTGTCGTTCAGCAGCCTGCCATGCTCTGCTGACCTTGGGACTTTCAATGGACTTAAATTAATGGTCTGCCATGTGGTTTGGTAACATCAGGACTGCCATTTTATTTGTCAACCTTGGGCTTGTTAGCCTCAGCAGCCAGTAGCTGCCTGAGTGAACAGATGCCTCTAGCTTCAGTGGGCTGGGAGTAAGAAGCAGAGCTGAAGCCCAAGGTCAAGGGGTTTCACACAGCCCCTAGAGCCTGGCACTTTGAACTTGGACTTCTAGCCTCCCAAATTGTAAGAGAATACATTCCTGTTTGACAAGGCCATCCCATTTGTGGTATATTCCTGTCAGAGAGGTACTAGGGAACCAGAACAAGTGGCCACAGTGTTTGTTATTCTTTTTCTCTTTTCCTGGCTGACCAAACCTGCACTGATAGCTACAGGGCTAAGAGGCTTTACTTTTGGGGAAGGATAGAGAACGAGTTGTCTGCCATCAGCCCCTCCAATTCCAGAAAGAGGAGGACTTTCAGTAAATGAGGAAGTAAGATCCATATTGAAAGCTATGGCTTTTCCCCTATGTTTCGGGTTCAGTTTCTTTAGCCTTACAATACTTTGTATGGAGAGAATGTCAACTGCCTGGGCTCTGTGCTGGGGTAAGGCAGTGAAATGGCTCACAGATTGGTTCATTGGTCCCATAAAAGATCTTTTATTGTCTCCTCTTTCAGTTTCATTTCCCTTTCCTACATTACTGCTAATTTGGAACACAGAATTCCTTTTTCTTTTTTATTAGAGAAGCAGTACTAACTCCCTGGTTGCCTATTCTAAACTGACTTTTCCCACAGGCTCATCACACATCTAACTTCCATCCTTTATATTTCTGGAAATTTGGTAGAGGATGGAGATGTTCGTACACTGACATAACTTTATCAGCTCTCATGTTTTTCTCTCAGTCATTACAGGTATATTGCTTTTGTAGTTTATACCTATCCCATCTCACTCCTATTGGCATTTCAGAGAAAAATGAGAGGCAGATATGATATCAATTACATTGCCTTCGATTTCTCAGAGATATCACGTAGTTTAGCAGTTTCAAAAATCTCTAGGCTCCAAAAGGAATACCAGCATGAGTAAGTTGCTCCCTCCTCAAATTGTTGATGTGGTGTGCCATGGAGTCAACTCCAACTCATAGTGACCCTATAGAACAAAGTTGAATTGTCCATGGGGTTTCCTAGGTTTTAATCTCTATGGGAACTAGTTCTTTCTCCTATGGAGCCACTGGGTGGGTTTGAACTACCAACCTTTTAAATAGCAGACTGGTGCTTAACCAGGGCTCCTTCCTCTTCAGATAGGGTGAAGGAAATGAATGTACAGCTCCTATTTCTCAGCTTCATGAAGAGAAGTGAGTGGCCTGAGTTGATTTTGATTAAAGAAAAAATATATTTTTATTTAGCAATATTTTTAGAATCTCTTATTCTCATCCTGTCAACTACATGTGGTTCAGTGTTTACTCTTTTTCAAGCATGATTCTGCACATTAGGTTTCTTGACTCTGTGTCTTAAAGATTTTTGCTTTTAACATCTTGCTACATGATTTCACCACAGAAGATTTTAACCAGAGTTTTTGCTTTATCACCATCATCAGTGCTATTATTACTTAAAGGATTTGATTTCACTAATTCCTATTTCTAACTTCTTAACTCCCTTTGGATTTTTAATCTGCAATTCCCAGTGTTTGCCAGTTTAGTGCCATCTGCAAATTAGTTAATGTGCAGTTTAGCCTTTCTTTGAAATCAGTAATTAAGATGTAAAGTAAAACTGAACCCAAGACTAATTCCCTGGGCTTCCCACTGGGGACCTCTCCTGAGCTCAATAACTCTTTTATCACCACCTCTGGTTTATCATCTTCCAGCCAATTCTCAAGCCATTTTACTAGTATATAATTAAGTTGATTCATGAGTCACTAGATTAATTTTATTTTGTCAAATATTGTCTG
>NW_006921668.1:5906791-5915149 GCF_000298275.1 Orycteropus afer afer
GTCAGTCCAGTGAGTGCTTTCATCATGTTTATGCATGTCTAAGGAGCTCTGGTAGCATAGTGCAGGAGCTCTGGTTGCATAGTGACTAAGGCACTTGACTGCTAACCAGAAGGCTGGAGGTTCAAACCCACCAGCCACTCCTTGGAAGGAAGGTTGGGCAATCCTACTTCAGTAGTGATACTGCCTCGGAAACCCAAGGAGGGGTCACTGTGAGTCGAGGCCGACTCGACGGCACATAACAACAATGACAACATATTTCTAAGTAGAAACATAGAAGGTTGCAAAGCTAGAAGAATCTACTTTAATTTTTTTAATTGGCCAATGATGAGAGTAGGTTATGAAGGAAACAACATGACTATTCCACTTTGATGAACACTTTTCACTTTTACTCTTCTTCCTTTGTATAACCAGCTCATGACATAATGAGAGAAAAGTAATCTAGAGGGACCAGCTCAATTCTGTGACATGATTTAATGAGGCAAGGGCCTCATTACTGTGAGGGGATATGGGGGACCCCAGTGATGTACCCTCATAAGCTTGTCCAGTACCCAGGTCTACAATCGTCAGTCATCCAGGTTTCACCACCCAGTTCTTCTTTCTCTTATTCAATACCCACAACAGTGATCTAATCTAGTTGGCTCAGTGTTTTAGTTCACTCTCTTGGAATTTGTTATATGGACAGTGTTTGCTAACACTCATCTATATGGAGGTTTATTTTTTTAAAAAAAAAAAAAAAGCTAAACTCTTCCCAATTCTTCCAGAAAAAAAAAAAAATGCGCTAAGGAACTGCCCTATGCCTGTTTTTTCCATGCTCCAGGGCATATTATTATCACCAGCTGCGGTCAGGGAAAAAAAGATCCCCAACCCTGTGATGTAATACAGTACAATTAGACACATAATGTGGATTCTGTGCCTTTCTGTGAAACATCTGGCATGTACTACTTTCTGAAACCAAAGCTTGGAAAGCCAGACCTCCTGTAGCATTTTAATATCAATTTGCCTTTTCACATATTAGTTATAGAATGTTTGTGCCAGATTTTGAAAACATCACGTACTAAGTATCACCTCTTGAATGAGTGTAAATTCAAAATGCCTGCCAGGGGGTTATGTGTTTTGGAGGGAACTAATATCTGCCCTAATCTAAATACCAAATGGATTTTAGATTGTCTTGCTAGCCCAGCATTAGCATTGGCCCTTGGGAAAATCATGGCTTATGTATTCTTTTCAGATGTTCAGAATTTAGAATCAATCTATTTAAACCTTGTTGCTAATATTACATCTGTATTTCTGATATATTAGGTAAATGCGTGTAGAGTTATTACTTTTCTCTATTTTGTCCATAGAGAAAAAGTTAGCTATGAACTGTTCCAAAAAAAATCATCTCCAAGTTCTTGAATTAAAAAAGGATCAGGCCATTTGTGAAAAAGATAAAATATCCTGAAATGCTTGCAAACAAAATCCTCTCTCACTGAGATCCATGATCTCCCTAAGGTAGGGCAATAGATGTTAAAGTAACACCTCTAACCTAACTTACCGGTTTCTCTTGTAAAGCCATATACATAGATTTCCATTTTCTTTCTCCATAAAATATTACAACTACTACAACAACAAAAAGCAAGTACAGATTAAATAAATAAAAATAAGCATAAAATTAAAGAAGCCAAATGTATGTACAGGTAGAGCTTTTAATAAAGTAAAAACATTTATGAATGTTGAGGCAAAAGTGTGTGTATCAGTTTAAAGACTTTTAGTTACTAATGAAATTTTAATAAAATACAAATTGTCTGAACTAACTATAACATAAGTAGAAGATTAAAACAAAACAAAAAAATTCCTAAGCTACATAGATAATTGTCTGCATTCTTGGATGATCACCTTAAGAATTACTAATAATTTTAATGAAAGGATATCTGGATACTTATTTCAACATCAGAATGTTTAGTTGATTCTGATGGTAGACTGGTGCCTTAGTACCATATTTTGTAGGACAGTTGCAAAGACCTTAGGACATTATTCTTGAACTCTCAGGATCTCTCTCAGTGTCCTCATTTATAAGAGTCAGTTGCAATGAGATGGTTTCTAAGGTAGTTTCCAGTTCGAAAACATTGAGTCCATGGATTTTTAATGTCATACCCTATAATTGTACAGTGATCCCTTTCTGTATATGAGTGTTAAATGTGTTATTTATGCATTTGGGTTACTTTCCCAACAACATTACCAAAAAAAAAAAACAAACCTTACTGTCATCAAGTTGGATCCAACTCATAGTGACCCCTCCTCGGGTTCCCTAGGCAGTATCACTACGGAAGCAGATTGCCCAACCTTCCTTCTGAAGAGTGGCTGGTGGGTTTGAACCACCAGCCTTCTGGTTAGCAGTCAAATGACTTAGGCACTATGCCACCAGAGTTCCTTACTTTCCCAACAGCACCTTCTTAATAAATACCAATAAACAATGATTACAGTATTATGATTGGGGAAAAAAAAAAAAGTTACAAACAAAAAGAAACAAAATAGTTACAAATAAATAGCAATACTGGTATTTAGGTTCTGTAGTGCTGCTCTAACAGAAAATAGCACAAATGGATGATTTTAAACAAACAGGCATTTATTGTCTTACAGTTTAGGAGGCTAGAAGTCCGAGTTCAAAGTGCAGGCTCTAGGGGCTGGGAGAAGATCCCTTGACCCTGGGCTTCAGCTCTGTCTCTTGCTCCATGCCCACTGAAACTGGAGGCTTGTTTTAACTCAGACAGCTGCTGGCTGCTGAATCTGACAGACTCAAGATCAACATGTAAAATGGCACAGTACCAAAATTATCAAGCAGCATAGCAGGCCACTAGTCAAACAGTTCCAAGATTGGCAGACAACATGGCAGGTCACTGATGACTTGGCCAAATGCAGGATCCAGATGTGCCAAGAAGCTAGAGACCTTCTTCAAGCCTTCTCCTTATATACGAGAAGTAAGCCACATTCCTAAGGCAGCTACTCAGCTACTCCCAGTAGATTCCACCATGGAGTTGATTACCAGTCTCATCAGGGGGAATTCTACATCCAGCTGCCCAGCCACTCAACCAGGCCCAGCCAAGTTGACACACAACCTTAACACCACAACTGGATAGCTATAAATAGGAGGATGGGTGGAACAAGACATAGATTCTAACTCTGGAAACTTCTAAGGAGTTGAATGATGGGACTTATTTTTCCTTCTAATTTGAGAAATAATTGAGTATAAGGACAGAGAGCATTATTTTGACTATGTGAAATAATGTGTAGATAGGAAAAGACTTGTAATCCAGCAATTTGACTGACTGACCTATTTTGTGCTACTTTTCCACTAAAACTCATTCAATGTTCTTTAAAGTATAACAAACTTGTTTTACTAAAACTACAAAGGCAAGTTAGAAAGAAATAGAGCACAATCCCAGAGTCAAGGGTTTTCAGAGGCAGAGTGGGAAGCTGGTGAGCTGGGGCTTTGGTCCTTGGAATATTGTCAATCAAATCTGTGGAGTTCCCAGGACCCCCACAAGAGAAAAACAACACAACACATAAACAACAGCAATGACAATAAAATGCTAAATGAAAATGAGCCCACAATAAAAATCATAAACTACATAAGGAAATGGTAATCACTAGGCATAGTCAGAAGAAACACAAACAAGATCATCCTCAAAAACTGAGCAGTTCAAAGGTTAGCGTAAAATATGTGTTCAAAACAGGGCTATAAAAGAAAAAAAGAAGTCAAAATTATGTAAAAGAACAGTCTAATAAAATCATGAAAAAGCATCTGTGAAAAACTCAATGAAAATTAAATGTGAAACATATTCACAAGAATTAAAATAGAAACTCAATAATTGGTTTAATAAGAAAAAATTGTTGTTGTTGTTGTTATGTGCTGTCGAGTCAGACCCGACTCATAGCGACCCCTCCTTGGATTTCCAAGGCAGTATCACTACAGAAGTAGATTGCCCCATCTTCCTTCTGAGGAGTGGCTGGTAGATTTGAACCGCCAACCTTCTGGTTAGCAGTCAAGTGCCTTAGGCACTATGCTACCAGAGCTCCCATAAGAAAAATTAGACAATAACAAATTGAAAAGTGGTGAACTGTAGGACAGAACTGATAAAATTATCTAGAATACAGCACTGAAAGCAAAAGAGGTGGAAACTGAAAAAGAAATTAGAGGACAAACAATCTAACAGAGTCAAATAGGAGTTTCAGAAAGACAGGATTTTAAAAGGGGGGAGGGGTATGTAATATGGTATGTAGTATCTGAAGAGTTAATGGCAGACTTTTTTCAGTACATGGTAAAGTACATGGTAATTCATTAGTATTCGAGTTTATAGAAATAAAACAAAAAAGTTACAATAGAAAACAAAAGATTTTTAGCTAGACAATTTTACATTGCTGCAATAAAAACCAGGAGATACTTCAGAGTGTCAACTGAGGATATTACATGCAACCAAACGGTATTTCAAAAATGAAGGACAGTTTTCAGACACCACCTGAATATCACTTATAGGTCTTTTCTTAAAAGACTAGTGAAAAGAAGTATTTAAATAAGAATCAAATCAGAAAGGTGTGAGATGTAGGAAAAGATAAGTAAAAAAAAAAAAAAAAAAAAGGACCTAATAAATCTTTCCTCAAATTTAAACAAGTATCAACTGTGAAAAGAAAAATAAGTGAATAAAAATGATAATGATAAATTTGGAATATTCAAAAGCAAGGTTGAACTAAAATACTGGATAACAAACAAAACAAAACTTCATTGTCTTTCAGTCAATTCTGGCTCATGGCAATGCCATGTGTTCCAGAATAGAACTGCTCCATAAGTTTTTGTTTTGTTTTGTTTTGTTTTTTGGCTGGAATCTTCACCGAAGCAGATTTCCAGGACTTTTTCATGCAGCACTGCTAGATGGGTTTGGAATGTTAACTTTTAGGTTAGCTATCGAATATAAGGGAACTCTGGTAGCATAGTGCCTAAGGCACTTGACTGCTAACCAGAAGGTTGGCGGTTCCAACCCACCAGCCACTCCTTGGAAGGAAGGTTGGGTAATCTACTTCTGTAGTGATACTGCCTCGGAAATCCAAGGAGGGGTCGCTATGAGTCGGGTCTGACTCGACGGCACATAACAACAACAACAACAATTGAATATAAACTGCTTGTCCCACCTGGAGACTTAAAGAAATTCTAGATAGAAATAGCATAAAAGGTAGGGAAGGGTAACTGTTGTTTTACATATCCTAAGTTCTTGTATTTTTTTTAGAAAATATAATAATTCATTGTAGTTCTTATTAGATAAAAAGTAAACTTGAAAATATAAAAGTGACAAGGTTATTTTATGCTAATTACAAGAGACAGACCTAGCATATCATGACATAGAAAAGCTGAAGCACAAGGATAGAAATAGAGAGAGAGAGAGAAAGAGGAATATATAAGTCAAAGTAGAATATGAAGTCAAAGCATTCCTGTGATAAAGAAGGCCATTATAAACCACTAAGAAGAAATATTCATCAGTAAACATATAAGTGCTGAACCTGTGTGTTCCTAATAACATAACCTCACAATAACCTAAAAATTGATAGAATTACAAGGATAAAAGTATACATCCATAATCATGTTGTTGTTATTAAGTGCGGGCAAGACAGTCCTGACTTATAACAACGGTATGTACAACAAAACAAAACACTGCCCAGTCCTGTACCAGGCTAACAATTACTGTTATGTTTGAGCCCATTGGTGCACCCACTGTGTCAATCCACCTTGTTAAGAGGCTTCCTCTTTCTCGTTGACCCTCTCTCTACTTTACCAAGCATGATGTCCTTCTCCAGATAAAGACTCCTCCTAATAACATGTTCCAAGTACAAGAGAAGGAGGCTTGCCATTCTCCCTTCTAAGGAGCATTCTAGTGGTATTTCTTCCAAGACAGATTGTTCATCCTTGTGGCAATCTGTGAGTATATTTAATACTCTTCACCAACACCATAATTCAAAGGCATCAACTCTTCTGCAGGCTTCCTTATTCATTATCCATTTTCCACATGCATATGAGGCTATTGAAAGTACTGGGTTCTTAGTCTTCAAAGTCACACCTTTGTTTTTTAATACTTTAAAGAGATATTTTGTAGCACATTTGCCCAATACAACACATAGTTTGATTTCTTGACTGCTGCTTCATGGGTGTTGATTATGGATCCAAGTAAAATGAAATCCTGGACAACTTCAATATTTTCTCCATTTATCATGATGTTGCTTATTGGTGCAGTAGTGGGAGGTTTTAAACTTCTGTTAAAAATGGGTTGCTCCAGAAGATAAAAAATTTACTAAGGATGTGGAAAATCTGAACATTACAAAAATAAAACTTAATCTAATAGATTGCTGTAATACAAGTCTGCACTGAACAATTAGTTAAGGAATACGTATTCTTTCCAGTACCCATGAAATAGTTTTAAAAATTGACCATGTGCTAGATCTCAAAAAAACATAAAAAAACAATGTTTACAAATTTCAATCTTTGACTATCAAAACAGAATCTATCATCTATCTATATCAATATATCAATATATCATTTAAATCAGAAAGTGGGACTACAAATGATTACAATTTTCTACATTATTATATTCTAGTTTACATTTTTCCTTAGTTTACAAAATGTTCTATGAAAAAATCTGTATTTATTTTGTAACATGAAATCTGTCATAGAGATTTTTGTATTGCAGTTTTTAACATTTGAGGAGTTGCTGTCAGGTCAATGTTAAATTCCCATTTACCATTACATATTCCTTATACATGTAAACTCCCCAGTGATTTATTGGTTTATTTGAAATGCTGTAGACAATGCTAAAATTTTGTATTGTAATGATATTTATCTTTAAGCCTTCTATTGCTTGTGTTTGGAGCAATGTTCTGGAAGTGCTTCAGTAATCATGGCAAGAATTGTTTCCCTAAATCAATATTACATTCCAAAGACCTCAACACTTATTGTGTAACAAACAACATTTTAAAGACTGTGGCAATCTTAATTGTAAGATAGTATTTTTATTAGTGCACTATCTTTATTTGATGATTAATTGTTGTTATGTGCCATTGAGTCAGATCCAACTCATAGCGACCCCTCCTTGGGTTTCCAAGGCTGTGTCACTATGGAAGTGAATTGCCCAACCTTCCTTAACAAGATGTGACTGGTGGGTTTGAACTTGCAGGCTTCTGGTTAGCAGTCAAATGCCTTAGGCACTACAAAAGTACATGGTAATTCATTAGTATTAGAGTTTATAGAAATAAAATAGGAAAGTTACAATAGAAAACAAAGATTTTTAGCTAGGAGTAATCGTCTATCTTCCCTGTATGTCTGGAGCAGTACAAATAACCGTTTTTTTCCTTAAAAAAAAAAAAAAAAAAAATCAGCTTGAACCCCTGAGGGGAGCACTCTCAAGTCTTAGAGAAGGGAGGGGGCAGGACTAACAAGGGGCTGCCTTCAAAGAGAGTTCAAACCCAGGGGGACTTTCATCACAGGTTTTTGGCACTGGAAGATCTTTGAAGATTTTTGGATTTTCGCTTAACAGGTGGTCCCGGTGCCTGCTGCTCTCTCTGCTGATCTGAAGCCACACAACCCAGCATGAATCCTACCTGCTCGGTTTTCTGGCTGTATTGCCCCAGGAACCTATCCTCTTTTTCATTTAGTGATTACTTTTCTTACAGGAGGGTTACAATTTCCCTCCCCTTCCTTTCCTCCTACAACCAACTGGCACCCCCCTGGCTTTGAGCATAAATACCTGCCCATCGATTATATCAGACAGGGAAAGCCTAAACAGAGAAGCAGTAGAATGGAAAATGTCCACTAGATGGCAGAATTGATTAAGCAGATAATGTGTAAAGGCTGCGAAGTCCACGTACTGACAGGCTGGAAGGGAGTATTCTGGGAGCCGGTGCCTCCACATTTCCCCAGGTACCTCTTGGATTCGCCCAGAGGTGCTCTGAGCTAACCCTGGCTCTGAGATTTGGCACTGTAGGGAGTGACATCACAGTGGTTGCCAGTTAGTGGTGGTAAACATTGGGTGATGCTATCACCGGAGGTTAGTAGGTTTTTGTTTTTGTTTTGTTTTGTTTTTAATTTTTATTGTGATTTGGGTGAAAGTTTATAGAGCAAATTTCATTCTCCATACAGATTCATGCACATTTTGTTTCATGACATTGACTGCCATTCCCCACAATGTAACAGCTCTCTTCCCACTTCCTCCCTGTAGTAACCTTTTTCCCTGTGTTCTTCCGTACCTTGTGCTCTGGTTCCGGGAGTTGTCTCCCTGCGCAAACACTGCCCTTCTGTTTTCCCACAATTGATCACTCCAAGGAGTGTATCTACCTGATGTA
>NW_006921668.1:5915263-5917384 GCF_000298275.1 Orycteropus afer afer
CAGACCAGCAAACCTGGTCTTTTTTTTTTTTTTTTTTAATGATTTTGAGTTTTGTTCCAAAATGTTCTCCCACTCTATCCAGCATCTCCTGCACCGATCCCCCCTCCAAGTCGTTGACAATGGTAGCTGGGCACCATCTAGTTCTTTTGGCCTCATTATCACTGGAGTAGAGAGATGGCTCTGAAGGTTTTTAATTTGAGAACTGGTCATCTCCAGGACAGAGCATGTCCACAAGCCAGAAAGCCAAACGTTTGTTTGAGCTCCCAAGCAGAATGCAGGCAATATATTTTGAGCAAATGTATTGACTCTGACACTTAAATTCTTTCTTGTTATGGCACATTGACCTAATTAAGCAATAGAAATTAGATAATCTATTCAGCTATTAGTTCAGGATCACACTGACAAGTTACCCATTGTGATGTCAAAAGTCATCAGATTTAAAAGCACCTCAAGATTGAAAGAAACATTATAGAAAAATATGTAGAACTCAAGAATTAAAAATAGTTACTACATTTTATTCTGCTCTAATTTGGGCTCATCCACCATCTAGTCACATATATTAGATTGCTGTATTCAGCCAATGCTACTCATCAGCAGTTGGCTGCTATGTAGAACACACATGAGGTACTTTTGGCCTCAAGTTTAGACCAATGCTTATCTTTCTATTCCACTTTTACCAAACAGTTGTCTTTGTGTGAATGGCCCTGGGCTTCTAAATGGCATTGAAATCTTTATTATGCCAGGAATATACCTACATTATCTCATTTAATCTTCTCAGCAAACCTAGGAGCTAGATGCTAATACCAGCACAGTTTTTCAGATAAAAGAGCAGTTAAGAGACTAGCAAAAATCATACAGCTAATTATCTTAAAACAATTTCAGAGGACAGAATAATTCAGGACAATTTCAATCTTTCCTCAGAAGGTTCCTTCTAGAACAATGAATGTAATTCCTTGCTTGTTGTTGTTGTTGTTATGTGCCATCAAGTCAGCCCCAACTCATAGAGACTCCTCCTTGGGTTGCCCAGGCAGTATCAGTACAGAAGTAGATTGCCCAACCTTCCTTCCAAGAAGTGGGTGGTGGATTTGAACCACCAGCCTTCTGGTTAGCAGTCAAGTGCCTTAGGCACTATGCTACCAGAGCTCCTAATTCCTAATTCCTTGCTTAGTTGAATTCAAACACTACAGATATTTTACCTCTATTTAATTGTTGCATATACAGCCAGTTTTGTATTTTCTCTGATTTGCAAGTAGTCACTCTGTCTTATGCATGTTCTGAATAGTGACTAGTATCCAATTTGAGTTCTCAATTATTTTAATTCATTTAGGCTCTAGAATATAGCAATTATCTTTCCTAGACAATGTGGAATATGGGATTGGACTGTGTGTATGAAACGTGAGGAGAGAAATGAGCTCTGAGTTATGTGAATCTAACCTAAGACAAGTCCACTGTCTTTTACTTTTGCAGTTAAATAAATTGTCAGTGTTATGAGTTATCGTCTCATTATAGATTCATTTCTCCCATAACAATATCTCAACAATTGGAAGAAGAATCAAGAACTTTCTCTTTATTTTCTATTTTGTTATTTTGTCAAGAAATTAACTTTGGTACAAACTATTAACTAAACTATAGACTTTACCCTGGTTTCACCTCTTTCTCCACTAGTCCTTTCTCTGTTCCATGATCCAATCCAGGACGCTACGTTGTCTATTGTGCCCTTCTCTTTTTATCTAATTAGTACTGAAGAGTGAGGTAGCATCACCCCTTCCATCTTCGACTTTCAAATGCAGAAATCTAATGCAAATCCATGGGTGCTGGTCTCACACAAGCCCTATTTGTACAGACCTAGGCTGGGACTACTTCAGATTGCATTTGTGTTTTGAACTCGTCTCCAACTTTTTTTTCCTCCATCTCACTGAGCCAATCCAAAAGGAAAACTTTCATCCTTTCTATTTAAAAAAAAAAAAAAAAAAATCAGCTTGAACCCCTGAGGGGAGCACTCTCAAGTCTTAGAGAAGGGAGGGGTCAGGACTAACAAGGGGCTGCCTTCAAAGAGAGTTCAAACCCAGGGGGACTTTCATCACAGGTTTTTGGCACTGGAAGATCTTTGAAGATTTTTGG
>NW_006921668.1:5917484-5926679 GCF_000298275.1 Orycteropus afer afer
TTAGCTTTGTATTTATGAATGTTGAAACATTATAGCCAAACAAAGAAGAGAAGAATAGTTTTGGTCAGTCTCACCTTGACATTTTTTTGTTAGAAGTTTACTTAGTCTACAGACATATACAGGTAGTCTTAGAATATTAGTTCTATCCTTTAATGGCAGTGAAAGTTCACTAAGACATAATTGTAATTCAATGATATTTTTTTCTTCCTTGTATGTTATGTTTAAATATTTTCCCAGATTTCTAGTATCTTTCCACATCTTGAGCCTAAAAACAAAACATTATCTCTATTGTAGTAAATTTATTCACTTATTCCCTGATCAGCTATAGAAGAATCTTTTGTTTTTGGGTCTTGACATTTTCTATTAGCTGCCAATTATCTATGTCTCAGACTGACATTCAAATAATTAAATATTCAGGTGCACTGATCTTGCCACCAAGGGTTTTATGAGCATTTGAGAAATTTGTTTAAGTTTAATTGGGAAATTAAGCCACGGGGCAACGTTACTGCAAAGCTACACTGCTGTGTTCTGAGTAACTAGACTAATCTAGGTCAGAATAGCACAATAGGACATAGAAATGTCCAAAGAACTCAAAATAATGCTTTTAATGGCTGCCAAATTCTGAGGTACTTTCATCTTCCCATTCTGGGACTCTTTTGGTATACAGACCAGGCTCTGGTTTATAAACTAAATCTTCTTCATGGTTTTTAGCTCCTGCTTCTTCCCTCTGACTTTCCTTCCTTCCTTCAGAACCTACTCAAGTTATTTTATTACTTTTTTGTTTCAAAACATATTGCATTTTTCTCTGCATTGTCAGGTAACATTCCTAGCACTCTGAGTTAGACTTTGTTTTCTGCTTTTCTGGGAAATGCATCCAGTCAGGCAGTAAACATTTTTATTTCACTATAAATACATGAGAGTTTATGATGTAAACAGGGCTGTGGAATGATTGATTGTTTCTTCCCAGCTGATGCTTTGCTGTCTAGTTCTCAGCTGATGCGTAACAGAGAAGACCAAATGAATGGGCCTTATTCATTTCACATTTCCCTTAAGAACTATTTACCATAACTGAAATTACCAAAAGGAAAGGAAAGTGAAAGAAGGGAAGAAGGAAGAAGGGAGGGAAGGAGAGAAAGAGAGAATGAACATGAGAGTATGGGAACTTGTTCATAATCTTAAACTCAAACATTCCCATCTGTATTCTATTATCTGCAGAGTCACTGGGAATTCATTTTTAATGAAACCCCCTGGATTTTCCTTGGGTGAAAATTTCACAGCTACACAGTCAAGTTTCCTCCTTATTGCTTTATCAGGAAGTAGAGCAATTAATTGAACACACATAAACTGCCTTAAGAAGCAATTTTATATTTAAAACCTCTGAAATTATGATCCTCTTAAGATGGATATAGAAGTATTAGGTTTATTCTTCTAACAAGCTTTTCAATTAAGAGTTCAGGTAAGTGTTGTTCCAGCTTTGTGAACTGGGAAGCTAACTGTGTCTGTCAGGTTTAATGTCCTTCTATAATCGTGATGTTGGTTTGATGTTATGGTACTCTTGTTTTCGACTATATACTTTTCTTCAAATGTCTGTGATTTTACGTAGGTGGTAATTTACAATAAAGTTGTATTAGCCCTAAAATACGTGTAAGAATAATCAACATGCTTCCTGGTTTCTCCATGTCTCAAATGTAAACACAGCATACACATACATTAAAAACAAAACAAAACAAAAGTTGCCATCAAGTCAATGCCAACTCCTAGTGACTACATGTGTGTTAGAATATAACTGTTGCTCCATAGGCTTTTCAATGTGCAGCTTATTGGAAATAAATAACCAGGCTTTTCTTCTGAGATGCCTCTGGGTGGACTCAGATCTTCAAACTGTCAGTTAGCAGGTAAATGCGTTAATTATTTTTACTTCCAGGGACCCAAAATATGCATATATATATATATATATATATATATATATATATGTTCAAGCTCACCAACTGCTCTGGGGAAGGAAGATGGGGTGATATCTCACACACACACACACACACACACACACACATATATATATACACACATGATGTTGTTATGTGCTGTCGAGTCAGACCCAACTCATAGCGACCCCTCCTTGGGTTTCTGAGGTGGTATCACTATGGAAGTAGATTGTCCAACCCTTCCAAGGAATGGCTGGTGAGGTTGAACCGCCAGCCTCCTGGTTAACAGTCAAATGCCTTAGGCACTGTGCTATATATATGTATGAGGTATAATCCTGAATATTATTTGAATCATACTAGGTTTATTTTTATTCTTTATATATTATCTTCTTGGTTTAAAATTGCTTTTTATAATTGCTTATTTTTCATATAAGATAATAGACTAGATTTGCAACATGAGGATAATAGTGTTAGTAATGGCTAGGCAGAATTCATTGGCCTGATGAATACATACTACTTTCCACCTCTAACTGTATCAAATGGTTTTGGGAACAGAGCTCTGATTGCAAAGAATTTTGGCCCATGATATCAAATTAAACTATGTTTCTACATGCATGTAAGTTAGATATTCCATTAAATGATGGAGGGAGAGAAGCTCTGATGGTGTTTGGCTGCTAACCAAAAGGTCAGTGGTTCAAGCCCACCAACTGCTCTGGGGAAGGAAGTTGGGGCAATCTATTTCTGTAAAGACTTACAGCTTTGGAAACCCAATGGAAATTGCTATGAGTCAGAATCAACTGGTTGGCAGTGAGTTTGGTTGCTTTTGGATATACCATATGTATATATTACATGTACAATTCAGTGACTCCAATTACATTAACTATATTGTACAACAATCACCAGTATCCACTGAAAATTACATGCTTTTGAATCTATAAGGAAACTTAAATATCAACTACTCTACCCTTTCAATTAAGAGATAAAATAATTGAAGGTCAGAGAAGTATATACCCTAGTCAAGGCAGCACAGCACGTTAGCAGCAGCTCTTAGACTAGAAACAGAGGTAGTTCGGAATGCTTTTTCATTCTCTATCGACGACACATAACAACAACAACAACATCTGTAACATTGCTGTTTCTGAGAGTCTCCCCATGTGAGTTTGAGAGAAGCACTGAAGGAAATACATACTTGATCTTTAAGAGGAAATATCCATGGGTTGTGGCCCATAGGAAAGACACAGTAATCAATCAATAGATTTGATTGCTACTTGTGTATGCTACATGTGAATTATAAGTAATAGGTAGGTTGACAGTTATTGAGACCCTTTGGCTAAGGTTCAGAGAGAAATACTCAGAGTAAAAGCCACAAAAATTAAATGGCTTGGGTTAATCGGGTTGATTATCATTTATTATGAATCCAGTATTTTTAATAAATAAACAACTTGAAATATTAAGCATGTTTCCAAAAGTGTTCATCATTTGCATTGTACAGAAAGCTTTTTAAATTCCTAAAATCTATGAATTGTGTTTTAATTAACAGCTTGATTGTCAGTTCCATAAACCAAATCAAACCCACTGCCTTGGAGCCAATTCCAACTCAGAGAGTCAGTTCAACCAGATATTTAATTCGGGATGGAAGAGGTCATGCTCATCACAGACACCACTAGATGGCAGTATGACACAAAACTATATTTTTCATTAAAAATAAAAGCACATTTCAAAATGACAAAAAGATGTTAGTTTAAAACATAGCGGACATAATACTACAGGTTGTACTTATGAAATATTTTAAATAAAAAACATAAACTGGAAATTCTGATATAACAGCATGAGACAGAAAGCAGAGAGGAAGAGGTATGGAAGACTAGGAATGAGCAGCTATATAGACTGAGTGCTGATGACCCGAAAACGCTGTTTCTCAACAAGACAAAGGGGACTTCTATTTACCTTGCTGACTCCATTACTGTTTGATGGCACAGATGACTTCGCAAAATTTGGTTAAAATTTTAGTTAAAATTATTCCATAGGGAAAAAAAATTCTAACTTCAAAATAAAAAGTAACATATGACCCATGTGTTGAAGACATTAATATTGAGTTCCCAAGAGTTGGTTATTTACCCAAATGTGATGTTGTATTAAAAGAATTTAACTCACTGCCGTGGAGAAAGATCTAACTCATAGGGCCGTATCACTACAGAAGTAGATTTCCCAATCTTCCTTCCCAGGAGTGGCTAGTGGGTTTGAACCGTCAGCCTTCTGGTTAGCAGTAAAATACCTTAGGCACTACACCACCAGAGCTCCCATAAGTCTTACAGGAAGAAAAAATTAAAAGAGCAACTCCCAAAATTTTATGTCCCAAAATTACTATGTATACGATACAATAGATGCCATGCATAAAGCATTCTTTGCTAATATGTAAATACTATAGCATAGTGCCTAAGGCACTTGACTGCTAACCAGAAGGCTGGAGGTTCAAACCCACCAGCCACTCCTTGGAAGGAAGGTTGGGCAATCCTACTTCAGTAGTGATACTGCCTCGGAAACCCAAGGAGGGGTCACTGTGAGTCGAGGCCGACTCGACGGCACATAACAACAATGACAACATATTTCTAAGTAGAAACATAGAAGGTTGCAAAGCTAGAAGAATCTACTTTAATTTTTTTAATTGGCCAATGATGAGAGTAGGTTATGAAGGAAACAACATGACTATTCCACTTTGATGAACACTTTTCACTTTTACTCTTCTTCCTTTGTATAACCAGCTCATGACATAATGAGAGAAAAGTAATCTAGAGGGACCAGCTCAATTCTGTGACATGATTTAATGAGGCAAGGGCCTCATTACTGTGAGGGGATATGGGGGACCCCAGTGATGTACCCTCATAAGCTTGTCCAGTACCCAGGTCTACAATCGTCAGTCATCCAGGTTTCACCACCCAGTTCTTCTTTCTCTTATTCAATACCCACAACAGTGATCTAATCTAGTTGGCTCAGTGTTTTAGTTCACTCTCTTGGAATTTGTTATATGGACAGTGTTTGCTAACACTCATCTATATGGAGGTTTATTTTTTTAAAAAAAAAAAAAAAGCTAAACTCTTCCCAATTCTTCCAGAAAAAAAAAAAAATGCGCTAAGGAACTGCCCTATGCCTGTTTTTTCCATGCTCCAGGGCATATTATTATCACCAGCTGCGGTCAGGGAAAAAAAGATCCCCAACCCTGTGATGTAATACAGTACAATTAGACACATAATGTGGATTCTGTGCCTTTCTGTGAAACATCTGGCATGTACTACTTTCTGAAACCAAAGCTTGGAAAGCCAGACCTCCTGTAGCATTTTAATATCAATTTGCCTTTTCACATATTAGTTATAGAATGTTTGTGCCAGATTTTGAAAACATCACGTACTAAGTATCACCTCTTGAATGAGTGTAAATTCAAAATGCCTGCCAGGGGGTTATGTGTTTTGGAGGGAACTAATATCTGCCCTAATCTAAATACCAAATGGATTTTAGATTGTCTTGCTAGCCCAGCATTAGCATTGGCCCTTGGGAAAATCATGGCTTATGTATTCTTTTCAGATGTTCAGAATTTAGAATCAATCTATTTAAACCTTGTTGCTAATATTACATCTGTATTTCTGATATATTAGGTAAATGCGTGTAGAGTTATTACTTTTCTCTATTTTGTCCATAGAGAAAAAGTTAGCTATGAACTGTTCCAAAAAAAATCATCTCCAAGTTCTTGAATTAAAAAAGGATCAGGCCATTTGTGAAAAAGATAAAATATCCTGAAATGCTTGCAAACAAAATCCTCTCTCACTGAGATCCATGATCTCCCTAAGGTAGGGCAATAGATGTTAAAGTAACACCTCTAACCTAACTTACCGGTTTCTCTTGTAAAGCCATATACATAGATTTCCATTTTCTTTCTCCATAAAATATTACAACTACTACAACAACAAAAAGCAAGTACAGATTAAATAAATAAAAATAAGCATAAAATTAAAGAAGCCAAATGTATGTACAGGTAGAGCTTTTAATAAAGTAAAAACATTTATGAATGTTGAGGCAAAAGTGTGTGTATCAGTTTAAAGACTTTTAGTTACTAATGAAATTTTAATAAAATACAAATTGTCTGAACTAACTATAACATAAGTAGAAGATTAAAACAAAACAAAAAAATTCCTAAGCTACATAGATAATTGTCTGCATTCTTGGATGATCACCTTAAGAATTACTAATAATTTTAATGAAAGGATATCTGGATACTTATTTCAACATCAGAATGTTTAGTTGATTCTGATGGTAGACTGGTGCCTTAGTACCATATTTTGTAGGACAGTTGCAAAGACCTTAGGACATTATTCTTGAACTCTCAGGATCTCTCTCAGTGTCCTCATTTATAAGAGTCAGTTGCAATGAGATGGTTTCTAAGGTAGTTTCCAGTTCGAAAACATTGAGTCCATGGATTTTTAATGTCATACCCTATAATTGTACAGTGATCCCTTTCTGTATATGAGTGTTAAATGTGTTATTTATGCATTTGGGTTACTTTCCCAACAACATTACCAAAAAAAAAAAACAAACCTTACTGTCATCAAGTTGGATCCAACTCATAGTGACCCCTCCTCGGGTTCCCTAGGCAGTATCACTACGGAAGCAGATTGCCCAACCTTCCTTCTGAAGAGTGGCTGGTGGGTTTGAACCACCAGCCTTCTGGTTAGCAGTCAAATGACTTAGGCACTATGCCACCAGAGTTCCTTACTTTCCCAACAGCACCTTCTTAATAAATACCAATAAACAATGATTACAGTATTATGATTGGGGAAAAAAAAAAAAGTTACAAACAAAAAGAAACAAAATAGTTACAAATAAATAGCAATACTGGTATTTAGGTTCTGTAGTGCTGCTCTAACAGAAAATAGCACAAATGGATGATTTTAAACAAACAGGCATTTATTGTCTTACAGTTTAGGAGGCTAGAAGTCCGAGTTCAAAGTGCAGGCTCTAGGGGCTGGGAGAAGATCCCTTGACCCTGGGCTTCAGCTCTGTCTCTTGCTCCATGCCCACTGAAACTGGAGGCTTGTTTTAACTCAGACAGCTGCTGGCTGCTGAATCTGACAGACTCAAGATCAACATGTAAAATGGCACAGTACCAAAATTATCAAGCAGCATAGCAGGCCACTAGTCAAACAGTTCCAAGATTGGCAGACAACATGGCAGGTCACTGATGACTTGGCCAAATGCAGGATCCAGATGTGCCAAGAAGCTAGAGACCTTCTTCAAGCCTTCTCCTTATATACGAGAAGTAAGCCACATTCCTAAGGCAGCTACTCAGCTACTCCCAGTAGATTCCACCATGGAGTTGATTACCAGTCTCATCAGGGGGAATTCTACATCCAGCTGCCCAGCCACTCAACCAGGCCCAGCCAAGTTGACACACAACCTTAACACCACAACTGGATAGCTATAAATAGGAGGATGGGTGGAACAAGACATAGATTCTAACTCTGGAAACTTCTAAGGAGTTGAATGATGGGACTTATTTTTCCTTCTAATTTGAGAAATAATTGAGTATAAGGACAGAGAGCATTATTTTGACTATGTGAAATAATGTGTAGATAGGAAAAGACTTGTAATCCAGCAATTTGACTGACTGACCTATTTTGTGCTACTTTTCCACTAAAACTCATTCAATGTTCTTTAAAGTATAACAAACTTGTTTTACTAAAACTACAAAGGCAAGTTAGAAAGAAATAGAGCACAATCCCAGAGTCAAGGGTTTTCAGAGGCAGAGTGGGAAGCTGGTGAGCTGGGGCTTTGGTCCTTGGAATATTGTCAATCAAATCTGTGGAGTTCCCAGGACCCCCACAAGAGAAAAACAACACAACACATAAACAACAGCAATGACAATAAAATGCTAAATGAAAATGAGCCCACAATAAAAATCATAAACTACATAAGGAAATGGTAATCACTAGGCATAGTCAGAAGAAACACAAACAAGATCATCCTCAAAAACTGAGCAGTTCAAAGGTTAGCGTAAAATATGTGTTCAAAACAGGGCTATAAAAGAAAAAAAGAAGTCAAAATTATGTAAAAGAACAGTCTAATAAAATCATGAAAAAGCATCTGTGAAAAACTCAATGAAAATTAAATGTGAAACATATTCACAAGAATTAAAATAGAAACTCAATAATTGGTTTAATAAGAAAAAATTGTTGTTGTTGTTGTTATGTGCTGTCGAGTCAGACCCGACTCATAGCGACCCCTCCTTGGATTTCCAAGGCAGTATCACTACAGAAGTAGATTGCCCCATCTTCCTTCTGAGGAGTGGCTGGTAGATTTGAACCGCCAACCTTCTGGTTAGCAGTCAAGTGCCTTAGGCACTATGCTACCAGAGCTCCCATAAGAAAAATTAGACAATAACAAATTGAAAAGTGGTGAACTGTAGGACAGAACTGATAAAATTATCTAGAATACAGCACTGAAAGCAAAAGAGGTGGAAACTGAAAAAGAAATTAGAGGACAAACAATCTAACAGAGTCAAATAGGAGTTTCAGAAAGACAGGATTTTAAAAGGGGGGAGGGGTATGTAATATGGTATGTAGTATCTGAAGAGTTAATGGCAGACTTTTTTCAGTACATGGTAAAGTACATGGTAATTCATTAGTATTCGAGTTTATAGAAATAAAACAAAAAAGTTACAATAGAAAACAAAAGATTTTTAGCTAGACAATTTTACATTGCTGCAATAAAAACCAGGAGATACTTCAGAGTGTCAACTGAGGATATTACATGCAACCAAACGGTATTTCAAAAATGAAGGACAGTTTTCAGACACCACCTGAATATCACTTATAGGTCTTTTCTTAAAAGACTAGTGAAAAGAAGTATTTAAATAAGAATCAAATCAGAAAGGTGTGAGATGTAGGAAAAGATAAGTAAAAAAAAAAAAAAAAAAAAGGACCTAATAAATCTTTCCTCAAATTTAAACAAGTATCAACTGTGAAAAGAAAAATAAGTGAATAAAAATGATAATGATAAATTTGGAATATTCAAAAGCAAGGTTGAACTAAAATACTGGATAACAAACAAAACAAAACTTCATTGTCTTTCAGTCAATTCTGGCTCATGGCAATGCCATGTGTTCCAGAATAGAACTGCTCCATAAGTTTTTGTTTTGTTTTGTTTTGTTTTTTGGCTGGAATCTTCACCGAAGCAGATTTCCAGGACTTTTTCATGCAGCACTGCTAGATGGGTTTGGAATGTT
>NW_006921668.1:5930641-5939668 GCF_000298275.1 Orycteropus afer afer
GAAGGAAGGTTGGGCAATCCTACTTCTGTAGTGATACTGCCTCGGAAACCCAAGGAGGGGTCGCTATGAGTCAGGGCTGACTTGACGGCACATAACAACAACAACAACAGTTTTCTAGCATCATGAGTCATTCAGCATCAGCACAGCAAAAGGCACTGGAATTCTCTATTGGTCACACAAAATAATTGTTAGCTTTCCTGGAAAGAGGGTAACGCCAAACAGGCATTTTGAAATACATTTCTGAAAGGGACCTCAAGACAGAATCACTTTTAATTCCATACACAACAGGAGAGATCTTCATACGGTGACAATCATTCTAAACTCTATACTCAAGACAGTCACTTAGGTGATATGAAGAGGTTACATTTATTATTATTACAATTTTTGGTATAACTAATGAGGCTGCTTGTAGATGATTGAAAAATAACTTTCCAGTTTCTCAGCTGCTGCTTCTGTGCTTGGGTTATGCCCGTGACAGTCACACAGATAGGAAGCTTATATTAAAACCAGAATCAAAGGCAGCAGGAGTGGGAATCAGCCTACATTAATGAACCATTGAAGCCTCTCTGTGGCACAGATGAGCACTAAATCACCGGTTAGATCTCTGATGATTTCCCACTTGAGAGATGTGAAGGAAGTGGCACATTCATAGTAACAGCAAAGCCTTCGCAACTTGTCAAAATACTTCCTAACATGCAAGCTTCACAAGTTATTTTAAAAATTATCTTGAGAGAGCCACTGGAAATATTCCCACCAAGTACCTGACTTGGCAATGACCCTCAAAGGACCATGTCAGTGCATATGGAAGCATTGTAATTCATCAGATAGAACTCCTCTGACAGTATCAGCCACGCTGGTCACAATTAACAAGAGATTCTTTGATGGCCAAGATAGAGATGAGAGTTAAGTGACTTATAAAATCATTGGTCTTTTGAAAATAATAATAATAATGCAATAAGTGCATCGATTACCTTCTTATACTTGTGAATACCTACACTGCAGTCGAACCATCAATTATATCATTATTGATTACATTAGAGAGTGCCAAGTGTTGGGCTAATTTCTGCCACAAATTAAGAGACTGGTAGCAGATCTTCATGCTGATTACTCCTTCTTATAATTGGAGTTATCGTTATAGAAACAAAATTTGCTTCTTTTCCTTTGTAAAGGCATTGTATCTTCTTCAAAATTAATTTGAGACTATCGATTGAATATCTGTTATGCATTCACTTAGCCAGAAATATTCTTGTTGGTGATTTAATTCGCAAGCTTTTGATGAGCCCCCTCTATGTGCCATGCAGTATGGGGGTTTACACATAGTGAAACTTGCAGTGTTTACAGTCTTTAGTCTATAAATGAGAGCAGAAGGTGGTGGAAGAGAGGAAGGAGAAAAAGAAGGAAGAGTGGGAAAAAAAGCTGATACCTATTTATATTTTGCTAATATTAATCAGAGGAGCTCTGGTAGCATAGTGCCTAAGGCACTTGATTGCTCACCAGAAGGCTGGCGGTTCAAACCCACCAGCCACTCCTCGGAAGGAAGGTTGGGCAATCCTACTTCCGTAGTGATACTGCCTCGGAAACCCAAGGAGGGGTCGCTATGAGTCGGGGCGACTCAATGGCAAATAACAACAATATTAATCAGAGGAGCTCTTGTAGCTTAGTGCCTAAGGCACTTGACTGCTAACCAGAAGGCTGGTGGTTCAAACCCACCAGCCACTCTTCGAAAGGAAGATGAGGCAATCTACTTCCATAGTGATACTGCCTCAGAAATCCAAGGAGGGGTCGCTATGAGTCGGGTATGACTCAAGGGCACATAACAACAACAACAACAAATATTAACCAGGTGTATGTTCCTTGTGTTTCTATATCCAATAGCTACATTTCTGGATCCCAGAAGCCTCACATTTAAAGGAGTAACATACATTATTGAGACTTGGATTACATGATAAGTAAATTCCCTAGTAGCTTTATTTGTGCAATGTGGGGTCTTAATAAAGTGCAGTGTTTTCCTCCTTTTTTATCTAATAATTATAAAATAAGGAAAATAGATATATTCCCAGATAGACATCCAGAAAGCAGAAGTGTTTTGTAAAGCTACGTGGTTTCTATACTCAGCAAAGGAAGTTTTTTAATTAGACAAAAAATAATCAATGGGGACAGGATGCTAGTTTAGATTTTGTTTTATTTGATTTTGGGTTAGGGTCTGGAGAGGATGGAATATTCAAAAGATACTTTTTTTTCCCCCCAGCACAGGGCCTAATGGGTAAGACTAGCTCTGTAAGAATATGCAGCAACCAATTATATAAAAAGGCAAGATTCCAGAATGCATAGAAAAGCCACTGGATGAAAACCAAAACCAGTGCCACTGAGTCAATTGGGACTCATTACAACCCCTTTTGTACCAGAGTAGAACTGTGCTCCACAGGGTTTTCAATGGTTGGATTTTGGGAAGGAGATAGCCAAGACTTTCTTTTAAGCCACCTCTGGGTAGATTCCACCTTCCAGCCTTCCAACCTAGCAGTGAAGCACCTTAACCGTCTGCACCACCAGGGACTCCTAGACCTCCGACAGAAAGACGGACAACACACCTCCCGAAGTGTGCATAATCATCAGAAAAAGTTATGTCGATCAATTTGGCCACATAAATTAAGTTAAGAAGGAAGATCTTAGGGCTAGTTTAGGCTTCATAGACACATGGAATTTGTACAAGGCTTGTAAGAGCAGGTTGGTTTTAGAAAGCCTAGGAGAAAACAAAAACATTCTAAGTGTAAGACAGTTAGAACTAAGTCCCAGATTTACATAACTGGAAAATGTATCTTGGAAATAATAACACACTTGTTTTATATGGACACTTGGGATGACAAAATTACAGAAGTGAGGGTAGACCATCATTGCCATGGTGAGGAGTTTAGACTTGATCATGAAAGTGGTGAGAACATACTCACAGGCCTTGAACATAGGCATGTAAAGTAGTATTTTTAAAAGGTTAATTTGGAAGTAAGCATGAGTAGATTGGTATGGAGACTAACGAGAGGCAGCATGACAAACTAGAAAGTTTTGCAACTGTCCGTCTTGTAACAAAGGGCCTGAGCTAGAGTGGAGAAGTGGGAATATAAGGGAAGAGAACAACATGAGAGACAAGTCAAAGCTGAAATTGTCAGGGCAAGACTTTGTGCCTCATTGCGTTTGAGGAACCAGACATGAAGTAGAGCTGAAAATATTATTAACCCTTTGAGCTTCTAAGACTGAGACCTTTTATCTAAGTGGATCTTTTAAGGTGGTCCCTTTAGAGGCACACTTACTGTTTTTGTCCTTATTTTTTCATTTTTCACAAACAATATCAATATTGAGTTTATTTAGGCCATTTTGTAGTCTTAATATAGTTAGTGAAATACTGAAGTAAAAGTTAATAAAGCTAAAATTAATTTAAACTGAAAGTAAGAATGCTTGCATTATAGGACTATTTTGAGAATTAAATACAAATATATGAAAGTTGTTTTAAAATTTCCTGGTCATACAATGATATGATACATGATTAGAGAAGAGGAAATCTGATTATAATTAATAGGGTAAAAAGATGATCAATTCAGTATAAGCAATCTTGAGTTTGTTTTACCCAAGTGGAAATGACAAAAAAGAATGTCATTGTAGATTGTAAACACATGAGTACAGCACAAAAATCTGCTATTTGAAATAAAAGAGAGAAATGAGAACATAGAATAAGATGTCAGTGTTACCAAAAACAACATCCAAATGCCCACGTTTTTTTGGTAATGAGTTAGGTAAATGAAGATGTCAGGAAGGCATAATACAAGGAAGAATAAAGAGAAGATATTTATTTAGTGTGTATGTAATGTACCAAGTGCTTTTATCCATACATTTCATTTAGCATAATCATTATGTTTGGAGGTGTATCACCATTGAAGAGATGAGAAACAGGACAATCAGAGATTTTTAATTGAATTACTCGAGATTTCTCATTTAATAAGCAACAAAGCCAGTTTTGTGATTCCAAATCCAGTGTCTTTTAAACACATTATCTATACATCAAGTCTGGGTTTATAATCAGAAGGTCTATTATTGATCTAACTTAGCCTTGCCATATACTTGGGCAAATCAAGTGACCCCCTTGAACTTCATTTCCTACATCTTTAAGGTGTTGTTGTTGTTATGTGCCATCGAGTTGGACCCGACTCATAGCTACCCCTCCTTGGGTTTCCGAGGCGGTATCACTAAGGAAGTAGAATGCCCAACCTTCCTTCCGAGTAGTGGCTGATGGGTTTGAACTGCCAGCCTTCTGGTTAGCAGTCAAGTGCCTTAAGGTACTAAACTACAAGAGCTCCTCTAAGGTAGAAGTGATAATATTTAACTTAAATGGTTCTTGTAAGGATAAAATAAAATAATGTGACAGGGTTGTGTAAATTTTTGTGTACTGGACAATATTAGTTTTTATTAGTGTGTGGTGATCAGCAGGCTACTTTAAGCACATGGTTGTATTGTTTTACTTGGAAGAGGGAGCTATGGACTAATCAATGGGTGACTGACATTCTCTGCTCATCTGACTTCAAATTTTCAAAAATAGTCTTTATTGGATGAATAGCTCTCAAATATTTCTTCCACTTCATTTTTTTAAGTGAAATTAAACAACACAATTATTCTGACTAGAAAAAAAAAATTTAAGAATTATTTGTACTTACTCTCAAATTCCTTGATCTCTAATTTTAAGATTCCTTGAATATGTTATGCTAGCATAGCTCTTCCATAAGGACCAACCTCGCAGAATGAACTGATGGAGATTCTTATTTTAAAGCCTCTAGAATGTTTAAAAACATGTCTAGATTTTCAAAATTATGGTTACCATTTTGCTTCATAATACTGTGTTTGTCTTCTGTGAAAACCTGCCACATTCAATAGCCATATTATGTTAATGAAAGAATAATAATGACAACTAATGGAATACAACCATCTCAGTGCACTAGAATCTGAGCAAAATCAAAACAAAACTGTATAAAGACAATATGAATCCCAATCTGAAGCTTCGTGGATCTTAACTAGTTTTATGTTAATGAAACAATTATTAGAACACACAAAAGTCTTCCTTTTTAATTTGATAAATTGAGTGGTGACATGAGTTAATTGAACCATTGGTGTGATAATAAGATGCAATTGGTATGATTTATCAGAGGATGACATGGTTACAGGCATTGCTTCCACAGAAAATAATGGCTGTTATTACCATTTCCTGAGGTAAGCAGGTAAGCCATAAACCTGGGTTATTGCTATACAGGTCAGAAAGCTCAGGGGGCCATTTTGCCTTTTCTCTAAGTTGGTCTTTTAAGGTGGTCACTTTAGAAGCACATTTACTAATTTTGTCCTTTTTGTTTTTTGTTTTTCATATTTCACAATAAATACCAATTTTGAGTTTGTTTAGGCCATTCTGTAATCTTGATCTATTTATTTAAGTATTGAAGTGAAAAACTTCTAGGTCTTCCAAAACTTTGAGTTCTAATGTTGGTAAGTAAAGGGTCATCTTGAGATTTCCTTTCCAAGTCACATTATTTTGTAGAGATATTTTCACAAGCTTTTATTTTAGCAGAATAATCTTGGTTTCTGCAGCTTGAGAAGCAAGCCTGTGCTTTTTCTCATGTGATCCATAGAGAATATTACATGTTATGCATCTTCTGGTCGAGGAGAGACAAAGAAATGATCACTAAACCTCTTGAAATACTAACAGAAGAAAAAAATGTCTTTTACATTGTTATACAGCTTAATATCCTAAACAACTTCAAAATAAATGATAATCATTGGCTACCAGAAGTATATTTATGGGGACATGGGAGTTATTTCTGCCACTTAGAGGTGTTGGAAAAAACACTTAGCATATACGTTCATAGTAAGAGAAGTAAATCTAAGATTGTTGTTGTTGTTATTAGGTGCCGTCAAGACACTCCTGACTCATAGAGACCCCATGCACAGCAGATCAAAACACCGCCCGATCCCTCACCAGCTCCATGATCCTTGCTGTACTTGAGCTCATTGTTGCAGCCACCATGTCAATCCATCTCATCGAAGGCCTTCCCCTCTTTCGTCTAAGATTAGGAAATAAATATATATGATAAATATTTAATCTAAGATTAGGAAATAAAATAATGTCTATGCTGGGAATGTTATAACTTAAAACCTCATATTAAATGCCCATTTATTTTGGTTACATCTAGTGGCATTCTGGGAACTCTGGTGGCATAGTGCCTAAGGCATTTGACTGATAACCAGAAGGCTGGTGTTTGAAACCCACCAGCCCCTCCTCAGAGGGAAGACTGTGCAATCTACTTTCATAGAGAAACCTCCTCAGAAACCCAAGGAGGGGTCGCTATGAGTCAGAATTGACTTGACAGCAGTGAGTGAGTGCTGCTCTAACAGAAATACCACAAATGGATGGCTTTGACAAATAGCAGTTTATTCCTTTATAATTTAGGAGGCTAGAAGTCCGAGATCAAAATGGCGGCTCAAGGGGCTGGATAAAAGCCTCTCGAACTGGGGCTTCAGCTCTGCCTCTTGCTCCCGGCCCACTGACGCTAGGGGTGTCTATTCACCAAGGCAACTGCTGGCTGTTGAGGCTAACAAGCCCAAGGTCAACAAATAAAAGGCACAGTCACAAGATTATCAAACAACACAGCAAGCCACTAGTTCAAGTCCAGAGACAGTCTCAAGATTGGCTGGAAACATGGTAGGCTGCTAAAAGAAGACTCAGCTACATGCAGGGTCTAAGCAAGCCAAAAACCTACAGAGACCTTTCTCAAAACTTCTCCTTATATAATGGAAACAGACCACATCCCTAAGGCAGCTACTCAGCTGCTCCAGTAGATTCCACCATGGAGCTCATTACCAATATCATCACGGAGAATAGCTACATCCAGCTGCCCAGCCAAGTTGATACACAACTACGTGACATTCTTCATTAAGCTTATGTTTATTTGTTGTGTTTCTTGTTTCCTATATTCCATTAGCATACATTTGTGAAAATTTACATAAATACATATATGTTGTTATGTGCCGTTGAGTCGGACCTGACTCATAGTGACCACTCCTTGGGTTTCCGAGGCAGTATCACTATGGAAATAGATTGCCCCATCTTCCTTCTGATTCTGAGGAGTGGCTGGTGGGTTTGAACCGGCATTCTGGTTAGCAGTCAAGTACCTTAGGAATAAATACATATATAATTATATATATAAAATCTCTATAACCACTTCTGTCGTTGGCCAATCCTAATTTTAAAGATGAAAGAAGGTGTGATGTGGTCATATAATTTATTATTCAAAATGAGAAATGTTTGAGAGGGAAAGAAGAAACTCTTATTGGTTGATTCAGGACAACAAGTATTAAACGAAGACTATCTTGGAACCCAAGAAAATAGTTACCCTTTGTAAAATGCTCACTGAAACTAGGAAATCTCCCCCAAGGTCATCACACAGCTAGAAAGTTATGGTTGTTAGGTGCCTTCTAGTCATCTCTCATTCATAGTGACCCTATGCAGAGCAGAATGAAACACTGCCCGGTCCCACACCAGCTCCACAATCCTTGCTATACTTGAGCCCATCACCGCTGCTACTGTGTCAATCAATCTCGTTGAAGGCCTTCCCCTCTTTTGTGGACCCTCCAACTTACCAAGCATGACATCCTTCTCCAGGGAATGGTCCCTTCTGAAAACATGACCAAAGTCAGTGAGACGAAGTCTGGCCATTCTCGCTTCCAAGGAGCATTCCAGCTGCACTTCCTCGAGGACAGGTTTGTTAATTCTTTTAGTAGTCCATGGTACTTTCAGCATTATTCGCCAGCACCACAGCTCAAAATGATCAACTCTTTTTCTGTCCTCTTTATTCATTGTCCAGCTCTCACATGCATATGACGCAATTGAAAATACCATGGTTTGTGTCAGGCACACCTTAGTCCTCAAGGAGACATCTTTGCTCTTCAGCACTTGAAAGAGGTCCTTTGCAGCAATTAGCCCAGTGCTATACATCATCTGATGTCCTAACTGTTGCTTCTATTGGTGTTGATTGTAGAACTAAGCAATGTGAAGTCTTTGACAACTTCAGTCTTTTCTCCATTTATCAGGATGATGCTTATAGGTCCAATTGTGAAGATTTTTGTTTTCTTTCTATTGAGATGTAATCCATACTGCAGACTGTATTCTTCAATCTTCATCAGTAAATACTTCAAGTCATCTTCACTTTCAGCAAGCAAAGTTGTGTCATCAGCATATCGCATGTTGTTAATTATTCTTCCTCCAATCCTGATGCCACGTTCTTCTTCATATAGTCTGGCTTCTCAGATTATTTGCTCGGCATACGGATTGAATAAATATGGTGAAAGGATACAACCCTGATGCATGCCCTTCTTGGTTTTAAACCATATAGTGCCCCCTTGTTCTGTTCAAATGACAACCTCCTGGTCTATGTACAGGTTCCTCATGAGTACAATTAAGTGCTCTGGAATTCCTATTCTTCTCAATATTACCTGTAATTTGTTATGATCCCCACAATCAAATGCTTTTGCATAGTCAATAAAACACAAGTAAACATCTTTCTGGTATTCTTTGCTTTGAGCCAAGATCTATCAGACACCAGCAATGATATCTCTTGTTCCGTGTCCTCTTCTTAATCTAGCTTGCATTTCTAAGAGTTCTCTGTCAATATATTACTGCAAACATTTTTTAATTATCTTCAGTAAGATCTTACTTGCATGCAATATTAATGATATTGTTCAATAATTTCCACATTCTGTAGGATCACCTTTCTTTGGAATGGGTACAAATATGGATCTCTTATAGTCAGTTGGCCATTTGGCTGTCTTCTAAATCTCTTGGCATGGCCAAGTGAGTGCCTCCAACACAGCAGCCATTTGTTGAAACATCTCAATGAGTATTCTGTCAATTCTTGGAGCTTTGTTCTTCACCAATTCCTTCAGGGCAGCTTCAACTTCTTTCTTCGATACCATTGGCTCTTTTTTTTTTTTTTTTTTTTTTTT
>NW_006921668.1:5953991-5956048 GCF_000298275.1 Orycteropus afer afer
TTCTGTGTCTGTGTTAATTGGTTTCCCTTTTCTTTGTTGAAGAGGGTCTGTGCAATCCTTCTGCCTAGTCCGCCATCTTGCCCCACCTCACCATTGGCTCTTGATCATATGCCACCACATGAAATGGATGAACATTGACCAATTCTTTTTTTTTTTTTTTTCTTTTCTAAAGGATGTATTACCATTGAGTGTGTGGGTGCGACATCCTGGGTTGAGTGGTCTGTGTGTACAACTTGTTAACTATTGGGCTGAGAGCCCACTCCTGGGGGTGAGTTTTATTCCAGGTGCCAAATGTATTTCAGGGCCATAGTATTGGGACTCTCACCAGATTTCATCTGACCAGTAATTCTGGTCATTATTGAGTCTTTGGATTTTGTTCCACATTCCACATGAACCAATTCTTTTTGGTACAGTGACTCTGTGTATTCCTTCCATATTTTTTTGATGCTACCTGCATCATTCAATATTTTGCCCATAGAATCTTTCAGTATTGCAACTTGAGGCTTAAATTTTTTCCTCAGCTCTTTCAGCTTGAGAAATGCAGAGAATGTTCTTCCCTTCTGGTTTTCTAACTCCAGGTCTTTGCACATTTCATTTTAGTAATTGGCTTTGTCTGCTCAAGCTGCCCTTTGAAATCTCTGTTCAGCTCTTTGATCTTGTCATTTCTTCCATTTGCTTTAACTACTTTTCACTCAAAGGCAAGTTTCAGAGTCTCTTTTGACATCCATTTTGGTCTTTTCTTCCTTTCTTGTCTTTTTAATGACCTCTTGCATTCTTCATGGATGATGTTCTTGATGTCATCTCACAATTCCTCTGGTTTTTGGTCATTGGTGTTCAATGCATCAAATCTATTCATTAGATGGTCTCTAAATTCAGTAGGGATATAATCAAGGTCATGTTTTGGCTCTCATGGGCTTGTTTCAATTGTCTTCAACTTTAAGTTGAATTTGCATGTGAGCAGTTGATGATCTGTTCCACAATCAGCTCCTAGCCTTGTTTTGGCAGAAGATGTTTTGCTTTTCCATTGTCTACTGCCACAGATGTAGTGAATCTGATTCCTGTGTACTCCACCTGGTGAAGTCTACATGTATAACCACCATTCGTGTTGCTGAAAAAAGGTATTTGCAATAAATAAGGCATTGGTCTTGCAAAATTCTATCATACAATCTCCAGCATTATTTCTGTCACCAAGGCCAAATTTCCCAGCTACCGGTGATTCTTCTTTGCTTTCAACTCTTGCATTCCAGTCACCAGTGATAATTAACACATCTTGATTTCATGTTTGGCCAGTTTCAGACTGTAGAAGTTGATAAAAATCTTCAATTTCCTCATCTTTGGCTTTGGTGGTTGGTGCATAAATTTGAATAATAGTTGTATTAACTGGTCTTCTTGTAGGCGTATGGATATTTTCCTATCACTGACAGCATTGTATTTCAGGACAGATCTTGAAACATCCTTTGTGATGATGAATGCTATGTCATTCCTCTTCAAATTGCCATTCTCAGCATAGTAGATCATATGGGTGTCTGATTCAAAATGGCCAAAGCCAGTCCATTTCAGCTCACTAATGCCTAGGATATCAATCTTTATGTGTTCTGTTTCAGTTTTGACAACTTCCAATTTTCCTATATTCATACTTCATACATTCCATATTCTGATGATTAATGGATGTCTGCAGCTGTTTCTCCTCAATCTGAGTCATGCCACGTCAGCAAATGGAGGTCCTGAAAGCTTTACTTTATCCATATCTTTAAGGTTGGTTCTACTCTGATGATGCAGTTCTTTCTCAATTGTATTTTGAGTGCCTTCCAACTTAAGAGGCTCATCTTCCTGCACTGTATCAGACAATATTTCTAGGCTGTTCATAATGTTGCCTAGTAATGTATCAGACAGTGTTACTCTGCTATTCATAAGGTTTTCCCTGGCCAATTCTTTGAGAAGTGGATGGTCTCTCCCTTCTTCCTAGTCTGTTTCAGTCTGTAAGCTGCATTGCAACCTGTGCACTATGTGCAACCCTGCTGGTGTTTGAAACACTGGTGGCACAGCCTCAAGCTTCA
>NW_006921668.1:5960218-5962355 GCF_000298275.1 Orycteropus afer afer
CTCTGGCTAGCAGGGCTGATTTTTAGGTTAATTCTTAAGTCCTACCAGCACTTGGGAATCTCCAAGCTGTCTGTGCTGTCAGGATCACTCAGGATCACTGCCAGACCGCAGCTCTGTATGTCTCCTTTTTTTTGGTATTTTCAAGCAAATTCTTCTGTTAGTTGGGGTTTAGTCCACTTCTATATCCTTCCCTTCAATGCTCAGGGGTCCAGGATTATCTTCTGTGTCTGTGTTATTTGGTTTCCCTTTTCTTTGTTGAAGAAGGTCTGTACAGTCTTTCTGCTTAGTCTGCCATCTTGCCGGAACCCCTACCATATCAGTTTTAAAGTAAATAACCTTCTCTTTTTTATCTTTGGGTATTTATCATGAAACACATCACATCTTCAATAACTATTTGTGAATCTGAGCCAGATCACACCACCTGACACTTGACTGTTTTAGATGTGTTCCTTTAGATGTTTAGGAGTTTTCTGTCTTCATTAATTAAATTAAAGGCTCCTGGCAAATAACATATTCAGATTAGCCATTCCTTCATTATTCAATTATATCTTCTCTTCAACCAAGCAGAAATTTTACAAAAAAGCAAAAAAAAAAAAAAAAAAAAAAAAAAGATGACTGTCAGTGTCTTGGTTCAGAAAAGAACCACATTATCTAGGAAGATAGGAAAAAACACATGTTGGTCTATATCACCATTTCTTCAAATGAGCAGTCGTGATGCCAGTTTTCATCTGGTTGATTTTATCCCCATTACAATGGCACAGATAATGCTAAAGGGATCATTTGGAAATATTTTCCTTTTATAGAACCTTCTGATCTGTGGATTTTAATTGAATTAACCACATTTAATGGTAAATGATATCATCTGCAAGTTATGGGCTGCTCAGACTTACCTAATGAGAAGACATGGAAAACATGAAGGAAAACAAGTCAGACATTGTAATCATGATACATTGAATAAACCCCATTTACCACTTATATGATGTTAGGTCATATATATATTATAAATATATAAATATTATATATATACATACATTTTTTTAAGGAATTGGCAAAAAGCAAGGCTCCTGGAATTTATGGAATATCCATTGAGTTGTTTCAACAAATGGATGCCACGCTGGAGGCACTCACTTGGGTATGTCAAGAGATTTGGAAGACAGCTACCTGGCCAATTGACTGGAAGGGATCCATATTTGTACCCATTCTAAAGAAAGGTGATCCCACAGAATGTGGAAATTATTGAAAAATATCATTAATATCACATACAAGTAAAATCTTATTGTTGTTGTTATGTGCCATTGATCAGACTCGACTCATGGTGACCCCTCCATGGGTTTCTGAGGTGGTATCACTACAGAAGTAGATTGCCCAACCTTCCTTCTGAGGAGTGGCTGGTGGGTTTGAATAGCCAGCATTCTGGTTAGTAATCAAATGCCTTAGGCACTACACCACCCAAATATGAGACATGAGGAAATTTCCATTGACTCTCTTCTTTCATCTTTTTATCTTTAGCACAAGTCACCTGGACATTTAGTTTTGTTCCCTTTATTAAAAAAAAAAAAAGAGAGAGAGAGAGAGTTTCAAACATTCATTTCTCCTATCACTATCATATTAATAAGAACTATAAATAAAGATTTAATTTAAGAAGAATTATAGCATGGAAAAATCTACACTTTCCTACATATTTAAATATCAGAAATTATTTCTGGAGATTTTGCTACATCATCAGGTTGTCAGAATGACAAATCTTCATTTAATATTTAATTCTATTATTTCTCAATTGTTCCCTTACCCCCTTTTCTATTCCCCAATGATCTATTTTTAACTCTAACTTGCCATGTTATATAACAATGGAATGTTAGTTGTGTTTCCTACAATTTCTGAGTCTGCTTATGCATCTGCCAAATGAAAATAATGACATCTCCACTTTTTCTCAGGAAAAAAAAAGCTTAAATTTTAATTTAACATCGGATATAAATAAAATGTTTTGGTCATCTTGAAAAATGTAGATACTTACTACTCCATAGCTTGTGATTCACTAGTCAAATCTTACCAATTTATTTCAGGTTAGATCTCGCTCAGAGCCTTGCTCTTGGAAACTTTCAGAAATACTTGATCACATAAGGACCTTGATATACCC
>NW_006921668.1:5962935-5966114 GCF_000298275.1 Orycteropus afer afer
CCCAACCTTCCTTCCGAGGAGTGGCTGGTGGGTTTGAACCGCCAGCCTTCTGGTTAGCAGTCAAGTGCTTTAGCCACTATACTACCAGAGCTATAGCAGTCAATATTTAAGTGAAGTATGGCTTTTAGGATTATGTCAGTACCATTTCTTGTGTTGTTGTGCCAGTCATAGCCTTATCATATGGCATAAAGAAATAAGAAGCAAGAAAAGCATTACAATCTAATAATGAAGATATTAGGTTGTATATGTCTTAAGGGTAAGAATATAATTTCTTATTCTTTTTTTTTTTTCAGTCTAAAAAGTAACCGACCAAAAACTAGACTCATTTGTCTCCCCCAAATGCATAAGTCATTATCACAGTATTCAGTGCTTAGATTCTTATAGAATTGATTTAGACATTTCAAATACAAAATTTTGGAAGTCATAAAACTGATCTTATTTTTTTGTAAATGATATTTCATGATAGGATTTGTGCTTAACATAGATAACTTTCTGATCCTTAAAACACTTTAACTCAAAACTTTTAATATATCCAATTGTTTAAACTAAAGAAGTTTCAGGAAGCTATCAATATTTAAAAAAAAAAAAAAGGCAAAACTTAAAGACATCATATTTAACACAATAGTGACAATCTGCAATTCTTATTAGCAAGTCCAAAGGTTGAAGCAAAGATGAAGAACTATAAAGTTGCATAATTTTAAGATTTCTACATAATGCCAAACAATTTTGTCAATATTTAATCAATACTTATGAGTACAGGTGGGTCTGGGTTATGAGAAGAGGAAAATAAATGAAGACTACCATTATTATTGGAGTTCTAAGGTGGTGCAAAGAGTTAACTCACTCATTTGTTAACCAAAATGTCAGAGGTTCAAGTCCATTTGGAAACACCCTAGAAGAAAGATCTGGTACTCTACTACCAAAAACTTTCCTATTAGAATACCCTATGGGGTACAGTTCTATTCTGACACCATGACATGGGGACACCATGAATCAGAGTTAACCCAATGATAACTGGTTGATTATCATTATTGTTATCAGCCATGTTCTCAAAAGGCTACATTAAGAAAGCTGCCATAATAAAAGGAAAAAAGTGAAGTAAAAGTTTTTTCTTCAGGTACTCAATACTTCTCTACTGCCAGCAAACACTATCTGTAAGCTTTGGTTTGTTTTTGGTGTCAGATGCTCTCTATAGATATCAGACAAACACTTTGTGATAGTTGGAGCTGTGTGTTGACTTGGCTGGACCACAGTTCTGTGTGGTTTGAGCTGTTGTGGTGTGGTTTGAGCTGTTGTGGTGTGGTTGTTCCCACGATAGGATCAGATGACTATGTTTTTAGTGGCCAATCTGTTGAAAGGGAGTTTCCCTAGGGGTGTGGCCTACTTCCAGTATATCTGTGGACATCCTGGAAGAGGAGACATTCTTCTGTGGATCGGGAGTCTGTTGTGCTTCCTACAACTCTCTGTGAGTGAACAGTCAACCATTCAGCCTGGAGATCTTGGATTCGTCATTCGTTGGAGTCAATAGCCAGTGTACTGCCTGCCACCCTTGAGCTCCACAGCCCCTGCAGTTGCAAGAGTCGGGAAAAGCCCCAAGCTTGACATGGAAAAGCCTCCAGCTTGACATTTGATCCAGGAACTTTGGACTTGCCAGCTTCTATAAGTGTGTGAGCCATTTTCCTAAGATACATTTCTCTCTATATACATGTATATATGAGTTTTACTGGTTTTGTTTCTCTAGAGAACCCAGTCTAGTACACACTTGTACTAAATATTTACAACATAAAGTATATAAAAAGGTTACTCTTCATAACACATAAAGAGGTACTAGAAACCAAGATGAAAAAGACCAGTAAGTCAATAGGAAAAAAAAAAAAAAAAACGTAAGCACAAGGCATATGCAGACAGTTCACAGGAAAAGAAATAGAACTGGCATTAAAATATAAAAAGATGTTTATGTAAAATATATATATATATGAAAAGAGACTAAATATTACTTATTAAGAGATATGCAAAATAAACTGGAAGCCATTTCTCACTTCTCAGATTACCAAAGAAGAGGACACAGTTATACATTTCTGGAGGGTGTGCAAAATTGTACAACCCCAATGGAGGAAATTTATATAATGACAACTGAAATTACAGAGACACTTTGTCTTTAACCTAAAACTTCTGCTTCATAGAGTCTAGCCTACAGAATCACTGCATACCTTAAGCAGCACAATTACAAACTTACGCATTTTAACATTAATTGTAAAGACAAAAGATTGAAAAGCAAGGATGCATAAATTGTCTTATCTACAAATTTATTATGCAATTGTAAAGCAGAGGCAGGGCTATCTTTGAATACTGAGTGGGAGAGATGCAAGGCTTCAATTTCCACTAGGTGAAAAGGCAAGGCACTGTGCAAGGAGGTCTGGTGGCACAGTGCCTAAGGATTTGACTGCTAACCAGACAGCTGCTCCAGGCAAGATGGGGCAATCTACCTCCAGAAGGATTTACCACCTTGGAAACCCAGTGGGAGTCGCTAACCTTACGAGGAAGTCCTACTCTGTCCTATCCAGTCTGTATGAGTTGGAATAAACTGGATAAGAGTGGCTTTGGTTTTTTGGTTTATGGTACTACTGGTATAGATAAGAATGATAAAATATGTCATAATAACATATGCATAAAGAAATTCTGGAACTAATAAAACTCATTTTCTAGGGAGGTGAGAAAGATTGAGGGAATAAAAGTAGGAGTATGATGTGTAGTGTTTCATAAAAGTAAGATATTTGAAAAAATATTAAAAGAAAGCTGACAACCCATAGGTTGTAAGAATTTTAGAGATGCACATTAATATGGCTTTATACAAGCTGAAAATATCTTAAAGATATGCTAAGAACATGTGCTTATGATTTGAGTATTGTGTAATAAAAAAATTAATTAGATTATTTAGTAGCCTACTGAATTACAGTTTAGTATTTTACATAAATTCATATGGGTTGTATTTCATGTGGTTCTATCTTGAGCATACTGACCAACTGACTGGAAGAGATCCATATTTGTGCCCATTCCAAAGAAAGGTGATCCCACAGAATGTAGAAATTATAGGACAATATCATTAATATCACATGCAAGTAAGATCTTACTGAAGATAATTCAGAAACGTTTGCAGCAGTATATTGACAGAGAACTTC
>NW_006921668.1:5967002-5968125 GCF_000298275.1 Orycteropus afer afer
TCCCTGGAGAAGGATGTCATGCTTGGTAGGGTGGAGGGTCATCGAAAGATGGGGAGGCCTTCAACAAGATGGATTGACATGGTGGCTGCGATGATGGGCTCAAGTACAGCAGGGATTGTGGGGCTGGCTTGGGATTGGGCAGTGTTTCGTTCTGCTGTGCATGGGGTCTCTATGAGTTGGAAACAACTCGACGGCACTTAACAACAACAACTACAACATCTTGAGCACAAGTTTCAAAAATATTCCAACGGGAACACTTAGAAACCTGAGCCTTTCATTTTAATCATTGGAGAACAGAGATCTGTCCTTCTGAACCTCAAGAAGAGCATGAGGAGCACTGAAGGCTGAGGAACCCTTAGGTTTAAAGCTATGCTTTCATACACTTATTTATCAGCACATATGGGGGACTTCCTAAAAGATAGGCAATGTGAAAGGTGCTAGAAAAGTATAAATGAGTGATGGACTTTAAAGTTTTCCTTGACATGTCTGGTATCCAAATGCAGAAAAAGCAAAGTAAATACAACGTAATACATATTTGAAGTATTATCATTAAATGAGATGTGAAAAGGTAACATGTAATGTGTGCAGAAAAAAAAGTAAACCTGTTTCTAAAAGCAACACATCAAAGAGGTCCTTCATGTCTAGTTTTGTCCACTCAGGGCCCCAGAAGTCTGTCTTGATGTTAAGAGCAGCGTAGATGACACCCATTGTAGACGTGATGGTTATGTGCACAGTAATTACTGGTGGACACAGGCTGCATGATTTTAAATCCAGACTCATCCTTTAATAGCTGGTTAGGTCAGTGTTTTAGTTATCTACTGCTGTTATAACAGACATACGACAAATGGGTAGTTTTAACAAACAGGGATTTATTATCTTACAGTTTAGGAGGCTAGAAATCTGAGTTCCAAAGGGCCAGCTCTAGGGGTTGGGGGAAGGGCCCTCAACTTTGGACTTCAGCTCTGCCTCTTGCTCCCAGCCCACTGGAGCTGGAAACATCTCTTAACTCAGACAACTGCTGGGTGCTGAGGCTGACAAACCCAAGGTCGACAAGTAAAATGGCACAGTCCCAAGATTATCAAGCAACATGGCAGGCCACTAGTTCAAGTCCAGAAACAGTCCC
>NW_006921668.1:5968955-5972651 GCF_000298275.1 Orycteropus afer afer
TATATGAAAATGGAGTGGCATCAGACATCCTCTAAATTCACAAAGGAGAGAAGAGAGAATCAAGATCAGCATCAGCCCAAAGCAAATTCTTATGAGATGGAGGTCAGACATACCTCTGCTCTCCAACCTTTTTCACTTGTTCTGACACCAGCCATCCCTCCAATAGCATTCTCTATTGGATTCTATAATTTGTTGCTATGACCAGACAGAACTCACAGACCATATATATGATTGTAAGGTTTATCAGAGAAGTAATGAGTTACAATTCATGATCAAGATCAACTTGGAATTAATAGGAATGATTCAGGATATAGTTCTTCGATCAGTACAAATTCTTCTCAGCCATGACCGTAGGCCCTTTCTCATCCTTTGGCCCTTGCTCTCAGCCTGGACTCTGCCCTGCTTGGGGAAGTGTTTCAAAGTCCTTTTAGCTCTGCCTGTAAGTGCCCAGAGGCCTCTGACCTGAAGGTCTTCAGCTCTCTTGCTTAGTGAATCAATAAGCCTGGGTGCCAGTCCCCTGTTGCTGCCATCTAGTGCTATTTTCAGTATTACAGCTGTCTCCTGAGTCTACAAGGTTTTTATATAAACTTTTCTGGTTTTTGTTTCTCTAGAGAACCCAGTCTAACACATTTGGTACCGAAAGTTGTTCTAGAGAGACAAAATCATAAGGATGGGCTTCCTAAATTGGTTCTCTGGTTTGATTAATCTTAAAGACACTAGCAACCTGTTAGTCTGTTAGTAAAGAGGGCCCAGCTAATACATGGCATGAAGTGGCAACATTAATATGCAAAATAGCACCACCAATAGATCAAGTACTTCTGGGTAATCGGATATTTGATAGTTTTCTGCAATTCTGTCAGCATGAGGAGTATAAGGAAGCAGGTTGGTTGGTCCTACTTGCACTAGACAAAGTGATGAGAGACAGAGTGATGAGAGACAGAGTGATGAGAGACAGAGTGATGAGAGAGCAAGATGAGCTTGGAGCTGTTGAGTCTCGGCTTAAGTGCCACATAAAAGACCTCAGTGCTTCCAGTTGTGCTCTGAAAGAAAGACTTATATCTTTCAGTAACAGAGCTGATATTGCTGAAAACCAAACCCAGAGTCTTATTGTAAGGGTGGCTGAGTTACAATGCCAATTAAATTGCCAATCCAGAAGGGTATCTGATGTTAAAGTGAGGGCATTGATTGGAAAAAAATGGGATCTTGAAACCTGGAATGGGGACATATGGACAGATAATCAGGAAGATCAGGATATGGAGCCTGTAAATTCTGTTGAATCCCTCCTATCTGAACGGATTACTGTAAAACCATTATCCCCTCCCCCTCAGTTTGAGAGGACTGACAAAATTGATCCTGCTGGGTCATTGCCTGAGGCAGAGGCCATGGAAAACATTCCTGAATACTCTCAGGAACTGCCTCAACCACCCATTGTTGCTGCTAGACCAATAACTAAAGTCCAAGCAAGCCCCAAAAGGTGAAATAGAAAGTGTGACTGAGGAGGTGGTACGCTATACCCAAAAACACCTACTTGATTTTGTTAACATGTACAGACAGAAACCTGGAGAATATGTATGGGAATGGCTGCTGAGGGTGTGGGATAATGGTGCAAAGAATGTAAGATAGGATCAGTCTGAGTTTATTAATATAGGCCCACTAAGTTTGGATTCTTCATTCAATGTCTCAGCTCGAGAGGTTAGGAAAGGATCTAATAGTTTATTTGGTTGGCTTACTGAGGCATGGATTATGCGGCAGCCTACCTTAAATCAAGTTGAAGTACCAGACCTGCCTTGGTATAATGTAGAAGAAGGTATCCAGAGGCTTAGAAAAACTGGCCTGTTAGAATGAACTTATCAGATTAGACCCCTAGAGCCAGATATGGAGAGTCCAAAAGACATACCTTTCACCAGTACCATGAGAAATAAATTTGTGAAGGGAGCTCCAGAATTTTTGATGACTGCTGTGATTGCTATTTTATGTAAACCTCATTTGACAGTGGAAACTGCCCTAATTGAACTAAGACACCTAACTACGATGGGGCTGATTGGACCCCATGGTAGTAGGGGCCAAGTGGCAGCATTTAATCGACAAAGGCAAGGTGGGTGTGGTTATCATAATGGATAGCAGAGTTGGAATAGTAATCAAAATAGTCTGACTCGTGTGGAATCGTGGCATTGACTACTTGCTCATGGTGTTCCTAGTAGTGAAATACATGGCAAGCCTACTAAACATTTACTTGATCTGTATAGACAAAAGAATTCTAGATCACGTGAACAGCAACTTAGATTTAATCGCCAGAATACAGAGTCACGATCTCTCAATCAATTCCCAGACTTGAGTCAGTTTACAGACCCACAACCCCTTGAATGAAGGGGAGGCCAGGTCTCTTTGAGGAAGGACCCCACTACATTGCCAAAAATCTATAATGTCAGTCTTTCTCCTAGCCTTCCCCCAAGGGATCTGAAGCCTTTTACAAGGGTGACGGTTCATTGGGGAAAAGGAAATAATCAGACTTTGCAGGGATTACTGGACACTGATTCTGAATTGGCACTAATTTCAGGAGACCCCAAGTGTCATTGTGGCCCACCAGTCAGAGTGGGGGCATATGGAGGTCAAGTTATTGATGGAGTATTAGCTAAGGTGCTTCTCACAGTGGGTCCCTGAACCCATCCTGTAGTGATTTTCTCAGTGCCATAATGCATAATTGGAATAGATATAGTCAGCAATTGGCAGAATTCCCACATTGGCTCCCTGACATGTGGAGTAAGGGCTATTATGGTAGGAAAAGCCAAGTGGAAGCCATTAGAACTGCCTCTGCCTACAAAAATAGTAAACTAAAAGCAGTACTGCATCCCTGGAGGGGTTGCAGAAATTACTGCCACCATTAAGAACTTAAAGGATGAAGGGGTGGTGATTCCCACCACATCCCCATTTAATTCACCTATTTGGCCTGTGCAAAAAACAGATGGATCTTGGAGAATGACAGTAGATTATTGTAAACTTAATCAGGTGGTGTCTCCAATTGCAGCTGTTGTTCCTGATGTGGTTTCATTACTTGAGCAAATTAGTACATCTCCTGGTACTTGGTATGCAGCTATTGATCTGGCCAATGCCTTTTTCTTGATACCAATTTCAAAGGACCATCAGAAGCAGTTTGCTTTCAACTGGCAAGGCCAACAGTATACTTGCAAAGTCCTTCCTCAGGGGTATATCAACTCCCCAGCACTATGTCATAATTTAGTCCATAGGGATCTTGATCGCCTTTCCCTTCCATAAAACATCACACTGGTCCATTATATTGATGACATTGTGCTGATTGGAGCAAGTAAAGAAGTATCAGTGACTCTAGACTTATTGGTGAGACATATACATATTAGAGCTTGGGAAATTAACCCAATGAAAATTCAGGCAACTTCCACCTCAGTGAAATGTCTAGGTGTCCAATGGTGTGGGGCATGTCAAGATATTCCTACTAAAGTAAAGGATAAGTTATTGTATCTGGCTTCCCCCACAACTAAAAAGGAGGCACAACGTCTGGTGGGCCTGTTTGGATTTTGTAGGCAACATATCCCTCCTTTGGGTGTGTTTCTGTGGCCTATTTATCAAGTGACTAGGAAAGCTGCTAGTTTTGAGTGGGGCCCAGAACAACAGAAGGCTCTGCAACAGGTTCAGGCTGCTGTGCAGGCTGCTCTGCCACTT
>NW_006921668.1:5989902-5999150 GCF_000298275.1 Orycteropus afer afer
CTAATTAAAAAAAAAAAGATTAATGATGTTTGGTGTTTGTGTGTTAGCGTATCATGTTAGGCACAAATATGACTTTATAATTGTCCTTATTTAGAGATCATATATAGTTAAGAAGATGTGTATAACTGCCAAGTTGACAAGGGGTGGATTGTGATAGTTGGAGCTGTGTGTCAACTTGGCTGGACCACAATTCTGTGTGATTTGAGCTGTTGTGGTGTGGTTGTTCCCAGGATGGGATCAGATGACTGTGTTCTGAGTGGCCAATCTGTTGAAACGGAATTTCCCTAGGGGTGTGGCCTGCTTCCAGTATATCCAATGACATTCTGGGAAGAGAGACTTTGTTCTGTGGATCGGGATTCTGTTGTGCTACCTACAACTGTCTGTGAGTAAACAGTCAACCATTCGACCTGGAGATATTGGATTCATCATTTGTTGGAGTCAACAGCTGGTTTACTGCCTGCCAGCCTTGAGCTCCTCAGCCCCTGTGGTTGCAAGAGCCAGGAAAAGCCTCCAACTTGACGTTTGATCCAGGAACTTTGGACTTGCCAGCTTCTATAAGTGTGTGAGCCATTTTTCTAAGATAAATTTCTCTCTCTCTCCCTCTCTCTCTCTCTCTATAAGCTTTACAGGTTTTTGTTTCTCTAGAGAACCCAGTCTAACACAGTTCTCCACACAGGGACCCTGGATTCAAATGACATGCTCTGCTACTGGTTAAAAAGAGTATCATTCTCTTGAGAGCAGTCAGGTCCTCCTCCAAACTCTAGAATTGGCTCCCTTTAAGCCTAGTGGGATGGCAAAATGGATCAATCTCCTATAAGAGTTCCATGTATCTTATCTGCATGGCCCCATCTCTGCAAGCATTCCATGAGCCTTCTTTGCCTTAGTAAAACCATCCAAGCCCATTGGTGGGCCACAAGCACCTTATTTGCATTGTCCTATTCAATCATTTTTGAGGAAGGGCCATAAAATAGTAATTCAGTGCACTGCAATTGCTGTAGATATTGAGGACATAAAAGTAAGTAGATAATACAGCTAAAGGTGTAGGTATAGTTAATTATTTTTAATACATCACTTATATCAATAAGAATTCACAAAAATCACTTATCAGAAATTTCAAATTAATTAAATTCAAATCAAGAAGCACTTATCAGAGCCTACTATGTGCAATGTATCACCTTAAGTGCTATGGAGGAAAGTCACCAAATGATAGAGGTTGGTCTTTGCTGTCAATGTACATGTAATCCAGACAGAAAGACATTAGACCTGTCCATCATGAGAGTTAGATGTATAAACAATGCACCTTGTAAACATTCAGATAAAAGTGATTAGTTCACATAAGGAAGAAAACAATACTAGTCCACTTGAAAGGACCCCTAGTGTCTCAGTAGTTAAACCCTTGCTATTAACTGAAAGGTGAACCCACCAGCTGCTCCATAGGAGAAAGATATGGTAGTCTGCTTTCTTAGGAATTATAGCTCAAGAAACCCTATGGATCAGTTTTATTCTGTCCTGTGAATCAGAACCAACATTATGGTAATGAATTAGTCCATTTGAATTCGTAATAGCAATGTAGAAGAGTTTCAGTTTCTTCACATTGTCACCAGCATTTGATATTGCCAGTTCCTTTTATTTGAGCCTTTCTGATAAATGTGCAATGGTATTTCACTAAAGTTTTAATTTGCATTTCTCTAGTGCTTTGGGGGAGCTCTGGTAGCATAGTGCCTAAGGCACTTGACTGCTCACCAGAAGGATGGCGGTTCAAACCCACCAGCCACTCCTCGGAAGGAAGGTTGGGCAATCCTACTTCCGTAGTGATATTGCCTTGGAAACCTAAGGAGGGGTCGCTATGAGTCGGGGCTGACTCGACGACACATAACAACAACAACAACAAGTGCATTGGGTCACAATTGACTTGATGACAACTCGTTAACAACTAATAGGAATGCCTGGGTGGTGCAAATGGTTAATGAGCTCCATTATTTCTGGAAGGTTAGTTCAAGGGCAAGATTCAGTGCTGTGGGAGAAAGGACTGGTAATCTACTGCCAAAAATTCAGTCAATGAATACTCTGTGGGGCACAACTCTACTCTAAAACACATGCAGTCACCATGAGTCAGAACCTAACAGCTAGTTCAATTACAATTAATGTTGACTATATTTTATGTGCTTATTTTCTATCCAAATATAATTATTTTGGTGAAATATCCATTTAGATCATTTGCTCATTATTTTAAATTGGGTTATTTGTTTATGTATTGCTGATTTTTTTTAGAGTTTTTTGCATATTTTTTGTATAAGTTCTTTATTAGATACAGATTTTGAAAGTATTTTCTCCCAGTATGTGACTTGCATTTCTATTTTCTTAACAGTATATCAAACTCCTATATTTTAAAAGACTAACAGCACTAGTACTATGATTAGTTTCCAATGTTCTATATTTTTCTAAAAAAAAACCAAGAGAATAATAGAACCTTTTCTTTGATGGACAATTTTTAAATTATATCCATGAATATTATAAAACCAAATAGGAAATTTTATCACGCCCCAGCTTTATCTTCTACCTGAACCTTAGTCATGACAATAAAGTCTAGACTCACAGATATTCTCTATCATATATTTAATTTTGAAGAACTTTAAATCTTTGAGAAGTGACAAAGGATACCGACACATCTATGAAATAGGACATCAATCTCCCTGCCTTGGCTTTCGAAGCACAGTAAAAGGGAACATTTTCAAATTGTAAGCTGTCTCCTTTATTTATTGATCTTCACCTAGAAATAAAGCTATAGTAAAATGCTCTCTCCATATCTTTCCACTGTATGAAAACAGGGTTACAGATCAATTGATTTACCATCACAATTGATTAGGTACCTTCCCTACTATCTCTATTGTGACACAAGACATGCAGTCATATAGATCTTTCATTAGGAAAGTCATTGAAAAGCTAAGGTTCATTGCATGCTTAAATGGTTTGTAGCTCACTCATTAAGTCATTAACTAACCATTAATATTGCTTAACCTAAAACCTTACAGACAAAATAAGCTATTGGCATTTTATCTTCCCAGGGCACCTTTGCCAAGGGAACAATACATGATTTTGTTATAATCTGACTTGAATATTCAGAGATATGGAAAGGATACTCAGGTTGCCAGATTAATAATGCTAATAAGATGTATGTGTGGAATCCATTAGTTGCATACTTCAAAGCATACAGAATGGGAGAGTAACACAGACACATTACTTAAAATTGCTTTTCCCCACCCATTTAATTTGTTTTTAATGTTTTTCTACATGTCATTACTACTATCAATAACATTCATTTAAATAAGAAACTTTATTTGTGATATTCTTAACCATAATAGTAAAAATAAGAATATAAAAAGCTCTACAAAACAGAAGTTAACCATTCTAAGACAGCTTGGTATCATGACACTCAAGCTTTGAGTTCAAGTGTGTAAATGAGCATATACAACATCTAACAATTCCGTATTAGTATGTTTCTCTTTCAATAAAGCCTTACAAATTCCAACAAGTCCTAATTATTAACAATATTATAAATAAAATATGTGGTATGCTTTACACAAAGCTTAATATTAGCAAATTGTTGAATTGTGGCATTGTTACCATCCCATCAGGTCAACTATAATGAACACACAAATTATTGCTTATGATTTTATAAGATATTTTTGCAGGCAGATTTCTCCACAGCAAAAAAACAACTATAATGTAAAATCAACCACTTTGTTCCATCTACAAGAAAAAAGGGAGCACTTGAACAAGAATCCCATAAATTTAGTGCTTTGTGTACAAGAAGGAATGTGAACAGAGTAGAATGTGCAATTAGGGAAAGTGATAAATAAACTTTAGAATTCATATAAAAGAATATCACAAAACCACAGAAGACACTGCTCAGTAGGTAAGTAATTGCAATTTACCTTTACCAATTGTTATGGGTCAAATTGTGTACCCCCCAAAATATGTGTCAACTTGGTTAAGCCATAATTGCCAGTGTTGTATTATTATTCTCCATTTTGTGATGTTTTGTAAACCCTAAACTCTGCTGTGGTTAATGAGGAAGGATTAGATTATGTTAAAGAGGATTGTGTTATGTTTATTATGTTAATGAGGCAGGAATAAGGTGCTGTGCATCACCTTAAGTCACCATGCTTACTGAGGTCACAGCCCTGATCCCATGTAAGGGGAATTTCCCTGGGGGGGTGGCCTGCATCACCTTTTATCTTACAAGAAATAAAAGGAGAGAGGATGGAGCAGAGAGGGAGGGATCTCAGGACCACTAAGAAAGAAGAGCCAGGAGAGAAATACATCATTTGAAACCAAGGTCCTTAGACTGAGAACGTCCTAGACTCAGGGGAAGATTGATATTAAAACACATGGGGATCTCCAAAGAACACAAGGCCCACAGATGTTGCAAGGAGACAAGGACCTTGCCTCAGAGCCAACAGAGAGCACAAGCATTCCACTAGAGCTAGCACCCTGAATTTGGACTGCTAACATCCTAAACTGTGAGAGAATAATTTTGTTTCTTAAAGCCATCCACTTGCGATATTTCTGGTATAGCAGCATTAGACAACTAAGACAGCAATCCATTGAGAAAAGGATACATAGATCTAGTGACTGTACTAAAATAATGCCACCAAATGTCAGCTGGGTCTAATCAGGGCTGAGTTTCATTTTATCTTTCAGTTGCTCTCTACTCAAAACTGTAGCAATTTTGGGCCATAAAAATTAAGTAACAGATCATATGACATTTCACATGAATGAGATTAGTGTACATGTAATATCATTACTTCTATAAAATTCATGCATGCAGTTTACAAAATAACATAGATACTGATAATTGACTTAAAGGGCCAACCTTGTAAGACCTTAAAAGGCTGGCTGTAGTTTGCATTTATTAAAATCATTTATAACTGCTTAGCTTTCCACAGTGGCTAGTTAGAGGAGCCTAAACTGGTCTCTCACAGGTAGGTGAATGTGATAAGCAGGGAGGTAATGCCCTGGGCCATACCTTTCTGAGGCATTTTAATTATTTTCAATATGCAGTGAAGACAATGATATATGTCCAAAGAATCATGCAAATATCCCTTTGTTGAAAATATGTCCTATATCCTGAGGCATTAGAGAGGGTAGAAATGAACTTTAGAAGAGTTAGGACTGAGTGTACCCTAGCACTGAAAGGAGGGGGCGCAGGCACACTGCTGCTGTGTACATTAGCCTGCTTATTCTTTCTCCACAAGCCTACAGAAATCTCCCACCTCTGATCCAGAAGTACATATATGCCAGTAAGTTATGGATTGAATTATGTCCCCCTCAAAATACTTTGGAATCCTAATCTTTATACTTGTAGATGTAATCCTATTTGGTAACAGAGTTCTCCTTCCTATGATAGTGAGGCCATATCAGCCTATGGTATGTTTTAGACCTAATCAATTCTGAGATATAAAAGGAACAGATTAGGCACAGAAAGAAATAAGTATGAGTGGGGAAAAGATAAATGCCATAAGCATATCTCCAAGGAATGCTGAAGAGAATGCTAGAGAAGCTGAGACAAAGACTTTTCCTCAGAGCGAACAGAGAAAGACTTCCCCTAGAACCCTGAAGCCACATTTCTAGACTCTTACACTTTAAGGAAATAAACCTCTGTTCTTTAAAGATGCCTTGGCAAGAATTGAATTGTAGCTCCCAAAAATATGTGTCAGCTTGACTGGGCCACAATTCTCAGTTATGTAATAAATACAATTTGGCAGATAGGGAATGATGCAATTATCCCCATGATGTGATCAGATATGAACAGCTAATCAGTTGTAAGAGGAACAGGGTGGGATTCAAAGCCCTTACTCAGGTTACAGCCCTCCTCCAATGTAAGGGGAATTTCTCTGAGGTGTGACTCCCATCACATCACCTTTTATCTCACAAGAGATAAAAGGAGAGAGAAACCAACAGAGAAGAAGAGATCTGACGACCAGCAAGGAATAAGAGCCAGGAGTAGAGCACATCTTTGGACCTGAGGTACCTGCACTGAGAATCTCCTAGACCCCGGGGTAGACTGATACTAAGACACATGGAGATCTCCAAGGAATGCTGGGTCCACAAATGTTGAAAGAAGACAAGGATCTTCCCCTAGAGGCAAGAGAAGGAGACAGCCTTGCCCTAGAGCTGGTGCCCTGAATTTGGACTACTATTCTCCTAAACTGTGAGAGAATAAATTTCTGTTTGTTAAAGACATCCACAGGTGCTATTTCTGTTATAGCAGTATTAATCAAGACACTGTGATTCTGCATTTGGAAAGAGAAGGAGAGGAGAAGAAAGACAAGATGATGATCTTTTTATATATAGTTTTGTTGTTAAATGAAGTCAACACACAGGACCAGGATACCCATAGAGCAAGAAGATGCTTTTTTGTAGGCATGTCAGCCTTTTCTTTGTGCTTTTTTGAGAGTGACACAAAAGAATTATGATTCAGAGTAGAGAAAAACAGTATTCTTTTCTAGATCAGTGTTAAAGAGAGAACAATCTATCTGATAGGTCATTAATTAAATTGGTGTTTCCTAGATCTCCTCAAAACATTCAGCAAATGTCACAAGCTACTGAGTTCCGCCCAAAGTTCTCTCAGTCACTCCTAGCCTAGAAGCAGAACCTCCATGGTATTTTCCTGAAGAAACACTAAAGACTCACATGGATCTAGGAGGGCAAACAGGGCAAGGGATGTGGTGAGAGACCTGTGGAGAAAATCCCAGAGGATGGACTCTCTCTTCATGGAAGCTATCCCTTAAAATACATGATAGTTGGTTTCAAAGCTTGACTCTAGAACAGTGTGCCATATGGAGTCACAGTGATGTGAAAGCTCTGAGTTTTTCCCCTTAGAAATTAGCTTGGGTACATTCTATACCCAGTTGAGGTACTCTGGGCTGCTGGGAATTTAGGGGATAACATTGGCCGTCTGACAATTCTAAGGTGTGTCAAGTTTAGGGGTGCCCTTTGAAAACTGATTTGACTCTGCAATTAGTAGACATGAATATATAATTTTCAGGATTAATCTGGCATGGCTTTGCAGGGTATTCTTGCTTAAAGTAGCTTTGTAACTTCCCCCACAGCTGAGTCTCCTTTTTGCTCTGCATTGTAATATCTCTTTCACCATCCTGCAGCTCAGTAGTATTGGGTTAGACCTATCATGTCTAGGTAGAATAATGGTACATGCACTTTGTTATGGAAGCTTCCTATAAACAAATATCAATCTTCTGATCATTAAACTCCTTCCTTCACACATGGTGGTATCTTAATATCAGTAAGAAAATTGAAATAAATCTCTCTCTCTCTCCTTCCCTCTGTGTGCTTGTGCATGTGCGTGTGTTTGCATATGTGTGTGTGTGTCATGAGTTGAATTGTGTCCCCTCACAAATATGTAAGGTCCTAACCTTCATAGTTGTGAATGTAACCTTGCTTGGAAATAGGGTCTTTGAATATGTTATCAGTTAAGTGAACATGAGGTAATAGCAGGTTAGGGTTGGTCCTAATCCCATCAAAGTGGTGTCCTTATAAAAGAAAAGAGTCACAAAGAGACAGACAGAAGAAGGAGGGCCAGGTGAAGATGCATGTGCAAGTGAAGGAACAATGTGGGCCTCCAGAAGCTGAGAGAAAGACAGGAGCGAAGATTCTCCTAGAGGCTTTGGAGAGAAAATTTTCAGCCAAAATCTTGAACTTGGAGTTCTATCCTCCAAAGTCGTGAGAAGATAAATTTCTGTTTTTTTGAGTCATCCACTTGGGAATATTTTGTTACAATAGCATCAGGAAACTAATTTCTCTCTCTCTCTCTCTCTGTCTCTCCATCTACCTACCTATCTATTTATCTGCCTAAGTAACTCTTACATTTCCCCACCATGGTATATAATCTAATGTCCTCTTGAAGACATCTTGGAATTCCTGCATGGTAGAAACAGCTAACACACTTGGCAGCTAACAGAAAGGATGGAGGTGTGAGTCCACCCAGAGGTGTCTCAGAAGAAAAATCATCCCTTAAAAGTCCTATAGAGCAAACTTCTACTCTGAAACACATGGGATTGCCTAAATTGAAACTGATTCAAAGCAACTGGTCAAGGAACAATGTAATTAAAGTATTTATCATAGACACAAATGACCCCGAAGACACTGCCAGAATTCCAACCCACTTTTTGTTGTGTAAGTAAAGGAAGGATTTTAAGTTAAATTGTGAAATATTAGTTACTTTAAATACCGTCCAAAGTGTAGGGGAAGATTAAAATATATACATATTTTTGTTTCTATTTCATAAAATTATTGTCACCTAATTTATAATGTTCTTTAACATACTATTTTTCTAAATAGTTTCTGCAATTAGGAAGACTGCATAATTTACTATGCACTAAAATATTTTTAGTTTTCTGAGATTATTTTCATGAGACTACAGTTATTATAAAATCATGTGATATAAAACAGGATCTCTTCATGCTAAAATTGTATTAATAATTAATTGGAGGGAAGTATTTCAACATGATAAATGAGACTGTATGGAAGGAATGATGCTATTTCATGGCAGAAATAATATAGTAACATGCTGTTAAATACAAGACATCATATTAAATTTTACAGTTAAAGTACAAAGACATCAAAATATATTAAAATTTGAATTGATTATGAACTCAAAAACTCTGCTGCTGAAGATAGTATTTAGAGTTTTGCATATATAATTATTAAAATGAGGGAAAACAGAGAGAGTATTAAGCAGAAATGTAAAAGGAATTTGCTACAGAAAAGACTATTTACCAATAAAATAAAATGATACAAAATGAGAGAGAAATAAGGGATAGGCTACTGGCTTAACATAGTAAGGATATTATTTTAATCAAAATCAAGTCCATGGTCAACAAGGGCACAGTTCTAATAGCAAAGTAACACTGAAGCTAACTTAAATAAGAGTAATTGCATTAAATTAAAACATAATGACTAAATTAATAGTAGTTATTAACCTTCAGAACAGAGATGACTGTGAGAGTTTAAAATAGTTACTGAAGATAGAAAAAGCCCATCGTGAATCCACTGATTTACAAATGAAGACACACTTCATTTGTATAATTTTTTACTAAAGATAAGTTTAAGGTCTTTAAACACTGTTTTTATAAATTAATTATTGAGCAGTTGCAAAAGAACATTTAAAAATATGTTAAATATAAAGATTGAAGAACTATGGCATAATGCCCACCACACACCCACTA
>NW_006921668.1:6001495-6001950 GCF_000298275.1 Orycteropus afer afer
GTTCTTTGCCAATTCTTTCATTGCAGCTTTGACTTCCTCCTTCAGTACCATTGGTTCTAGATCATATGCCACTTCCTGAAATGAATGAAGATCGATCAGTTTTGGTACAGTGATTCTCTGTATTCCTGCCATCTTCTCTTGATGTTTCCTGCATCATTCAATATTTTGCCCATAGACTCTCTCAATATTGCAACTCGAGGCTTAATTTTTTTCAATTCTTTCAGCTTGAGAAATGCCGAGCACGTTCTTCCCTTTTGGTTTTGAGACTCCAGGTATTTGCACATTTCATTATAGTAATTGGTTTTGTCTGCTCAGGCTGCTCTTTGAAATCTTCTGTTCAGCTCCTTTATCTCATCATTTCTTCCATTGCTTTAGCTACTCTCAGCTCAAGGGCAAGTTTCAGAGTTTCTGCTGTCATCCACTTTGGTCTTCTCTTCTTTTCTTGTCTTTTTAGT
>NW_006921668.1:6002180-6002820 GCF_000298275.1 Orycteropus afer afer
GTTTTGGCTGAAGATATTGAGCTTTTCTACCGCCTCTTGCCACAGATGTAGTCAATCTGATTCCTGTGTGTTCCATCTGGTGAAGTCCATGTGTAGAGCCGCCATTTGTGTTATAAAAATGTGTTTGCAATGAACAAGTCATTGATCTTGCAAAATTCTTTCATGCAAGTTCCAGCATTATTTCTGTCACCAAGGCCAAATTTTCTAACTACTGGTGATTCCTCTTTGTTTCCAAATTTTGCATTCCAGTCACCAGTGATAATTAACACATCCTGGTTGCATGTTCAGTCAATTTCAGACTGCAGAAGCTGATAAAATTCTTCAATTTCCTCATATTTGGCTTTGGTGGTTGGTGCATAAATTTGAATAATAGTTATATTAACAGGTCTTTCTTGTAGACGTCTGGATATTATCCTATCACTGATAGCATTGTACTTCAGGACAGATCTTGAAATATCCTTTGTGATGATGAATGCCACACCATTCCTCTTCAAACTGTCATTCCCGGCATAGTAGATCATATGGTAGTCTGATTCAAAATGGCCAAACCAGTCCATTTCAGCTCACTAATGCCGAGGATATCAATCTTTATGTGTTCCATTTCATTTTTGACAGCTTCCAATTTTCCTAGATTCATACT
>NW_006921668.1:6005822-6008158 GCF_000298275.1 Orycteropus afer afer
ACCCACCAGCCACTCCCTGGAAGGAAGGTTGGGTAATCTACTTCTGTAGTGATACTGCCTCGGAAACCCAAGGAGAGGTCGCTATGAGTCAGATCTGACCCCACGGCAATGGTTGCATTTTACGTTATTATTAAAAGAAGGGAGCTTTGAGGTTTAGTGCCTAAGGCATTTGACTGCTAACCAAAAGGCTGGCAGTTCAAACCCACCAGCCACTCCTCAGAAGGAAGACTGGGCAATCTACTTTCGTAGACATACTGCCTCGGACACCCAAGGAAAGGCTGTTATATGTCACAATTGACTTAATGGCAGTGAGTTTGGTTTTTGGTTATTATTGAAAGATGTTTTGTTTTCCTGTACATCTCATCCCACTTCTTCTGTTCTCAGAATTAATTACTGTTGTGAATTTTGTGTTTATCTTTATGGTTTTATCATATATAGTTATATTCCTGAACTATATTTTGTTTTGAATACTGGTCACTTCATAAAATGGAATCATACATTTACTTGGGTTTTATTTGTATGTGCATCTTCCTGAAATTTATCCACGTTGTTGAAAATAGCCAAGGATTATTAATTCTCACTGTTGTGTAATATTGCATTATAAAACTATATTTATCCATTTAGTATTGATGAGTAATTATGTTATTTCCTATATTTGCTATTATATCATATAATATTACATGGACAATTATGTTATTTCCTAATATTTGCTATTATATCATATGATAATATTACAAAAATATGACATTCTTGTCCATGTGTGGTGGTGCACATATATACCAGGATGTGTGACATGTTGTTTAGATATCTTGCTATAGTTGTTATTGTTGTTAAGTGCCATCAAAATTGGCTTTCACTCATAACAACTCTATGTACAACAGAAAGAAACACTGCCCAGTCCCGTGTCATCCTCACAGTCTTTGCTATGTTTGTTTGAGCCCATTGTGGCAGCCTCTGTGTCAATCCATCTGATTGAGGGTGAATTGTTTTTGAAAACTAATTCTAACAATTTTCACACTGTGATGGAAAACAGCTTTCTGTTTCTTCCTTTGTAAACAGGTGAATTATATTTGCTAGCCACTGTATTTCATTTTACTTAGATCCACAATCAACACTCATGGAAGCAGCAGTCTCGACATCAGATATGTTGCAGCAGGCAAATCTGCTACAAAAGACCTTTTTTAAAAGTATTGAAGAGCAAAGATGTCACTTTGAAGACTAAGGTGGGCCTAACACAAGCCATGGTATTTTCAATCACTTCACACGCATGTGAAACCTGGACAATGAATAAGGAAGATCAAAGAATAATTGATGCCTTTGAATTGTGGTGTTGGCAAAGAATACTGAAAATATCATAGACTGACATAGAACAAACAAATATGTCCTGGAAGAAGTGCAGCCAGAATACTCCCTAGAAGTGAGAATGGCCAGACTTCGTTTCACCTACTTTCATCATGTAGTCAGAAGGAACTAGTCCCTGTAGAAGGATATGATACTTGGTAAAGTGAAGTGTCAGGGAAAAAGGGGAAGATCTTCAGGAAGGTGGGTTGACACTGTGGCTGCAGCAATGGGCTCAAGCATCATAGCAAGTATAGTGAGGATGGCACAGGACAGGGCAGTGTTTCAATTTGCTGTACATAGGATCACTGTGAGTAGGAATGGACTCCATGGCACCTAAAAACAACAACTACCCTATAAAGCAAGCCATGTGAATAAATACTAAACCAAAAAACAAACTTATTGCCATCGAGTTGATTCAACTCATAGCGACCCCTCCTTCAGTTTCCAAGGCAGTATCTCTATGGAAGTAGATTGCCCAATCTTCCTTTTGAGGAGTGGCTGGTAGGTTTGAACCACACACCTTCCGGTTAGCAGTCAAATGACTTAGGCTACCCAGTGAAATTTAAGTATCAGTGATTGCACCACCCATAAACTTGGCCCATAAAATCCTTCTATACTCTGTCATTTCTTGCTTGGCTGACAGGACACCACCCTACGGATGTACTGTTGTTGTTGTTGTTGCTGTAAAGTCATTTCCGACTCATCGCAACCCAATGCACAGCAGAACAAAACACTGCTCAATTCCACGCCAGCTCCATGATCCCTGCTATACTTGAGCCCATCATCGCAGACACCATGTCAATCCATCTTGTTGAAGGCCTCCCCCTCTTTCGTCGACCCTCCACCATAACAAGCATGACATCCTTCTCCAGGGAATGGTCCCTTCTGACAACATGACCAAAATAGGTGACACGAAGTCTGGCCATTCTTGCTTCCAAGGAGGATTTCAGGTGCACTTCCTCCAGGACAGATCTGTTAGTTCTTTTAGCAGTCCA
>NW_006921668.1:6010652-6027458 GCF_000298275.1 Orycteropus afer afer
GATGGCCTCTTCCTTCTTCCTAGTCTGTTTCAGTCTGTAAACTGAGCTGATACCTGTGCACCATGTGCATCCCTCTGGGTTTGAAACACCAGTGTCTCAGCCTCAAAACTCACATCAACACCTTACACAGTAGGACAAACCGACAGGAAAATTTGTCTCCCTGTTGGAAACCTCTCATACGACCCTTAGTTGGGTCCCTGTGGCTGACTGCTCCTCTGTCCAGGTTCCTGGGCCTTTTAATCCCCTTTCTTCCGCTCTCCCGCCCTGCTGCTTTGGGTGTGCCTGGGTTCCCTCTCCTCACCTGGATCCCTGACGGATGTATTAGATGTCAAATACTAAAGATGGCAGAAGAGTAAGATGGAAGGAGACTGGATGATTGCCACCTGGCAATTGGAAATACTTATTTTGGTTTTCATGCAAACAAGAAATATAGTTTTATAGTTTTTGAATCCTTATATTATGGTTTGGTTTTTTTGTTATGTAATTAGCCTACTCTAATCCTGCTAGCAAGGGTTAGGGTGTCCTTCTCTGCAATGGTCAAAACTGTCAAACTTGAAAACTGTTACCAGTTTGGTGAATGTGGAGGTTCATGTTGCTGTTAGAATTCTAATTTTTCTGATTACTAGTCAGAGTATCTTCTCATATGTTATGAGTCATTTTCACTTTCTGTGAAGGATTTAAGATTTTATATCTATTTAGTTACTGTTTTCTTACTGATTTGTGGGAGTTCTTTACATATTCTGGTTGTTTATGCTATCTTACTTATTTGTACTATAAAATATATAGCATATTTATGTACTATAAATATGTTCTCCCATTGTGGGCTTCTCTCTTTACTCTTATATGGTGACTTCAGCTAAAAATCATTTACCATAGTGGCATTTATCCACTTTTCCCTTTATTTTTTGTGCTCTTTTGTTTTAGTTAAAAACATTTTTTCTACCCCAAGGCCATAAAGATATTAACCTACATTGTTTCCTAACAATTTTATAATTTTGATAAATCTATTTGTCATTAATCCAAATGGAACTAATCATTTTATTCATTTCCAAATGGATATCTAGTATTCCAGCCCAGTATTTTGGAAAATATATCCTTTCCTCACTGATCTTTAATGCCTCTTCTGTCATATGTGAACTAGTTAATCCATGCAAGCTTTTAGTCTATGCAGGATTTTTAGGCCCGCTATTTGTTTTGGGATCTCTGTTGGTGTAGTGCCTAAAACATTTGACTTCTAACTAGAAGGTTGTTGGTTCAAACCCAACAGCCATTCCACAGAAGGAAGACTGGGCAATCCACTTCTGTAAAGATTTACTGCCTTGGAAACCCAGTGGGGGTTGCTATGAATCTGAATCAACTCAATGGCAGTCCTTTTTTTTTTTTTTTTTTTTTTTTCTATTTGTTTTGAGAATAAAGTAATTAGTCAATTTCTCTCTCCACCAATACCAATATAAGGTTGTTATGAGTTGGAATCGACTGAATAGCAATGGGCTTGATTTACCACCAATACCTCTCTGAAATAGTTATTATAATTTTATGAGTCTTAATATCTGGTAAAACAAGTTCCTTAATTTAGTTTCTTCTACTTTGTGAATGCTTGTGACTTCTTATCTTTCATACATGTTTTACAATAGACTTGCCAAGTTGCACAAAAAAATGCTTGTTGGGATTTTTATTAGAATTTTATTGACTCTGTAGATCAGTTGGGAAATAATGGACATTTTTTATGTTAAGTCTAGTTAATGTATATGTTGCATCTCTTTATTTAGGTATTTATAATATCTCTCTAAAACCTTTCTTATTTCCTCAACAATAAACTTGCTCAACTTTTGATAGACCAATCATGAAGTACTTTATAGTTTTTCATGATATTATAAATAATAACATTTATTAAATTTTATTTCTAAGTAAGTATTTATGACTGGTGTATAGAAGTGCAACTGACTTTTGTATATGTTTTTAACCAAGAAGAAATGCCACGCCCTTTCTAATTATAATAATTTTTCTAGATTCTTTTTTTGTGTTTTATATTTTTTCAGACATTTCCTTTTCAAATATTTATATTTCTTCCCTTTCCCAAACTTTTCATATTTTTTATCTCCTTTTCTTTCTATTCTGGCTAGGATATCCAATAAAATGTTGAATAGAGATGATGGAGTGGGAATCTTTGACAGTTCTTCAACTTGGCAATGAGTTCAACCTTTCACAGATAAATGTGATGTTTACAGTAGAGCTTTCTCTGAAGATCTCATTTGTTAAGTTAAGCTTACTTTGGGTTTTTTAAAATCATAACTGAAGGTTGAACTTCATTGTATGCTTTTCCTATATCTATCAAGATGACAATTTGACTATTCTCTTTTAATCTGTTATTGTAGTGAATTACATTAACCACTTTCTAATCTTGCATTCCTGAAATGAACCTATTTTGTCATTGTATACTGTCCTTATTTATATATTGTATGATTAAATTTGCTAATAATCTAGGTTGTTTTTTTTTTTTTTTTAAATGGAAGACATGAGCTGAAATCCCTTGTTTCTTATGTACTGGAATAGTTTATGTAAAGCTGGAGATATTTGATTCTTGAATGTTTGGTAGAATCTATCATAATAACTCCATCTGGGTCTTGTGTTTTCTGTGTGTGAAGATAATTATCTAATAATTTAGTTTATCTAATAATTAATTATACCTTCTATGCTTCTTCAATCAGTTTTGGTAAATTATAGGTGTTTGTCAATTTCTTCTAATTTCCTTTTAAATTTAGTTACCTGAAGTTTCTTTAAAATACCTTGTCTTTAAAATATATGTACTTACATCATCTTTTTGACACTAGTAATATTTATCGTGCTTCCTTTCTTTTCCTCTAATTCAATTTTGCTGTACATTTGTCAACTCTATTATTACTTTCAAAAGTCTCTCTCCTAAATTTCACTACCTTCTATAAATTATCAATAAGGAAAGCAAAATTAATTTATGTAATTCTCTGGATTAAGTTAATGAGTCTTCCACCTTCTATCTGGATACCCAAAACTCTATTGCTATTACTATTATATGTTGTATATGTGGAATGTTACTGTCCTTATAGGAATTAAGGAAAATTCCTTAATAGAAATTAAGGAAAGGAACTTTTACTTGGACAAGATTTGGACTAGTAAAAAAATATCAATCAGAAATAAGGAGGGGAATGTAAAAATGTAACCTTAAAGTTATTGATTGAATAAAATACTAAGAGGGGTCATTGTTTGAAAAGATTTAGAGAACGTATCAATATCATTTTATTTCCTAAAATTCTTAATGGAAAAATCATTAAGAGACATGGGATAAGTTGTTGTTGTTGTTGTTATGTGCCGTCAAGTCAGACCCGACTCATAGCGACCCCTCCTTGGGTTTCCGAGGCAGTATCACTACTGAAGTAGATTGCCCCATATTCCTTCCGAGGAGTGGCTGGTGGGTTTGAACCACCAGCCTTCTGGTTAGCAGTCAAGTATCTTAGCCACTTTGCTACCAGAGCTCCTATGGGATAAGTGAGTCTTCAAAACAAAATTCACTCAGTAAATTTCAGACATCTTTTAAAACCATAGTCAACATGTGAAAAATGGACATTTAATCAAGATGGTTACAGAAGAGTTTCTTAAAACCATAAGAATAAGTCTCACAGTGACCGAGGCTTTCTTTTGGAAAAAGTAAAAATAATTTAATTTGTTAAAAGCAAGAAGGTTAAGAAAGGAGTAGGTCCATTGTGTGGAGGAGATGTTGTGCTGAGAGAACTGAGCTACTTAATTCATATTTTGTTGACATATTTTGTCTAGAAAATCATTTTTATCCTCAAAAGGTGAGAAAAAAAATACCTACAAGGTCATAACAATTCAATAGGTTAGTAAGACAAATATTTGTTGTTCAAAACTCACCACATATGAGAGTTAAAGTGTTGAAACAAATACTAAACCAGACAGAATTTAGGATAATGGCTATAAATTGGATCAATCTCTGACAAACTGGAGTATATATCCACCTTATAAAAGTCACTTGGTGCTCTAAATGAGTTTCCCAACTTGTATGAAAGGCAGCATGAAGAACAGGGGAAATATCAGGATCTGGTTATTGGCAATTTTCCAAATTATCAATACAACAGAAGAAAATACAACTTAACTTATACTTTACATTGGTAGACCTATTGGCAATAATTGAGAATGCATTATTAAAGAAACATGTTCTGATAAGCCATCATTTCACCAAGAACATGTAAATTTATAGTTACCGCCTCGGAAACCCGAGGAGGGGTCACTATGAGTTGGATCCGACTGCATGGTAGTGAGTTTTTTTTTTTTAATCAGTATCTCTATTTTGATAAGAACTATTAATTAGTAAATCAAGGAAGTTCTAGAGACCAAATGTGTATGAATTTCAGAGAAGTGTGTTCAAGTCTCTTCTGATGTCCATGTGACAATAGACAACAATTTAGACTGGATGATAGTATTGGGGGAAAAAAATGCAGCTATTGTCCTGTTGTCAGGTTGATTCCTACTGATGGAGACCTCCTGTGTTACACAGTAAAACTGTTCCATAGAGTGGTCTTGGCTATAATCTTGGCAGAACCAGATCACCAGACCTTTCTTCAATGGTACTACTCAATGGGTCCAAATCACCAACCTTTAGATTAGTAGTAGAACACAAACTATTAGCATCACTAAGGAACCACTGCAAATAGTATCTCCTGTTGCCACTGAGTTGATTCCAACTCATAGTGACAGAGTAGAACTGCCCCATAGGGTTTCCAAGGCTGTAATCTTTATGGAAGCAGACTGCCACATCTTCCTCCCACAGAGCAGCTGGTGGTTTTGAACCACTGACCACCAACCATCTGAGCTCCTTGATGATATTACATGTTGGTCAATTAGTGACTAATTAGTAAAGACAGTGAAAAAGAAGTGTTCTTTTATTAGCTCTTTCAACAGATACATATTGGGGATATGCTTTGTGTCAGACTGACAAACAGGTCTCTAGGGATATAAATCAGTCTATGTAGAATTCTATTTAGCTTCTGTCCTTTAATATTGTTACTTCTACTTTAATCCATATGAGGAGCTCTGGTGGCATAGCGCCTAAGGCACTTGAGTGCTAACCACTTCTTGGAAAGACAATTGAGCAATCTACTTCTGTAGAGATACTGCCTTGGAAAGCCAAGGAGGGGTCGCTATGAGTTAGATCCAACTCACTGGCAGAGTTTGTTTTTGTTTGCTTTTTTTGTTTGTTTGTTTTTAGTCCATATGGGCATAGAAATGACTGCATTGTTTCTCTGCTACAGCCTAGGGATGGAGATGTTAGTGCTTAACTCTATTATTATCAAATCATGACATGAAGAACTTTGACCATTAAAGTTGCCCAAAGATGCAATGATCTGTTTCTTGATGTAATGACTTGCTCATTGTTGGAGGTAGCCAATCATAGGTTAAATGAGCACATTTTGGAGATTTCCAGACTGGATATATATACTTGGTTGAGTTTTGAATTCAGTGATTTTATCTTTTTAAACAGAAGAATGACTTGATTAAATGATGGTAAATTTATGCACAGGAATTCTAATCAACAAAGCAGATAAATGGGCAGGATGAAAAGGCAGAGTTCTACCCACTAAATCCCTCTTCATCTTTCTTTAGCCACTGAGATGCCTCTGAAGTCTCCATGCTTCATGAAACTCTATTTGAGACTTTCTAAGGAGACCTGGTGGCCAAGTAGTTAAGGACTGAGCTGCAAACAAAAAGTCAGCAATTGGAACCACTGGGTACTCCACAGAAGAACCATGTGACAATTCGCTTCCATAAAGATTCTAGCTTTTGAAACACTGTGGGTCAGTTATACTCTGTCCTATAAGGTCTCTAGAAGTTGGAGTAGACTTACAGTAAAGAAGTTGGTTTTTTGGTTTAGAGTAGGTGTCCTCTATGGTCACTTCAGATTTTTTCTCATTTTAATTTTATAGCAACTATAACAAAGGGATAACAAACTATAGGACTCAAAACAAAGTGCAAGAAAAGTCCTATGAAATTAGAGTCAATAAAAAATAACTTTCAAATGAGTTAATGTAAAGTAATTGAATCAGCATATAGCAGATACTAATGCTATATAAGTGCAGATGAATAAGTGAGGGTTCTAGAAGACTTTTGTACTTTTATTTTTATGTCTTGGCTGACAAAAACCTCAGAACTAATTTTCTTAAAAATTAAAATGATTTGTCTCTAAAAAGGAAAATAGAACATGCTTAACATGCTTACTACAGAACACTGGAAAATATAAAATGTTATAAGAATAAAAGATTAGTCATCATGCCATCAAGAGATTACAATATCCTTTCCAGAAAGAAGTTGCCTTTTGTTTGCTAGAAATGCAGTTGACGGATATCCTCCTGTTATAGCACTTTCATGATCTACTGCAAAGTCTGAGCCAAAGCTATTATTTTCCCTGGGCTACTCCATGACAGTGAGTGAGCATGGTGGAGGTTCTAGATCCTTGGTCATTTCTTCCCAAACCAGGACTGCTTTAATGAGTCATCATTGGATTGGCAGAGACTGTCATTCTGAGGCTTTTCTTACTGAATTCTGCCTGCTCCCTTTTTTTTTTAATAGGTATTAGATCTGAAGGCATTCCCTATTCAAACCTGCTTCCTCTCTTTCACCTTCCTTAGGAGTTAACACCTACTCACTACCCTCCCAGCCCCTACCTGACTCTCTGACCTGCAAGAAACTTTTGAAATTTTAACTCTGTCACAATGTCAGCTTTCTAGAAGACTTCAGCAAATACACAAATTTTAATAATTGTATACCACTTCTTTTCATTATTATATATATATACTATATATTATATACGGTTTAAATGATATTGTAATTTGGTAACCTTTATTTTGTTTTATTCCCAAGTTACCACAAAAGCTTTGAAAAAATATATTTAAAACCTGCATAATATTCCACTATGAAAATACACAATAATTTTCTTAAACACACCCTTCATGTTGGATATTAGCTTTTCTCCAATTTTTTATTCTGGCAAACTATTCTATCCTTTAGATGATTTCCTTTGGAAATGACTTCATGCTAACCAGTTTGCAGATTAAAGAATCTGTCTTATAAATTCAATTTAGTAAGTAATAATGAGACTCTCTGTTCCAGGCACTATGGTATGCACTAGGATTCAATAAAGAAAATTCAGTGGCAAAATGAGATAATTAAACACAGTCAGTCTTCACTTTACATGTTAGTGCAGGAATGTAAAAACAATGGAAAGCTGAAACTGTGCGAAGCTACTTTCATAGTAATTAGCAAAAATTATGATTGTTCTGTGACCTTTAAAAATTGTTTTCATCAGCACATAGATGGTAATTAAAATCATGGGAATAGATTGTTGTTGTTGCTATGTGCCATCGAGTCAGACCCGACTCATAGTGACCCCTCCTTGAGTTTCCAAGGCAGTATCACAATGGAAGTAAATTGCCTAACCTTCTTTCCGAGAAGTGGCTGGTGGGTTTGAATCACCAGCTTTCTGGTTAGCAGTCAAGTGCCTTAGGCACTATGCTACCAGAGCTCCCAGAAATAGATTAGATCTCCCTAAGAGTGTGAGGAATGTGATCTTAGAGTAAGCTCTGATTCATAGTGACCTTTTGTACAATAGAATGAAACTCTACCCAGTCCTGTGCCAGCCTCACAATCCTTGCTATACCTGAACCCATAGTTGCAGCCACTGTGTCAGTCCATCTTGTTGCGGTCCTTCCCCTTTTTTGTTGACCCTCCGCTTTACCAAGCATGATATCCTTCTCCAGGGAATAGTCCCTTCTGACAACATGACTAAAGTAGGTGAGACGAAGTCTGCCATTCTCGCTTCCAAGGAGCATTCCAGCTGCACTTCTTCCAGAACAGATTTGTTAGTTCTTTTGGTAGTCCATGGTACTTTCAGTATTCTTCGCCAATACTACAACTCAAAAGCATCTGTCAATAGTTAGCACTGGTATTTACTTGTATTATCTGCACATTTAAACTTTATGTCAGCATTTACTTTATGGTTATGTAAACATAAGCGTGAAGAATTTAGGAACACCAAGATTCAAGGCATTGGTGTAAGAAGAGGAATCTATATGGAAGATATTTTATGGCTTTCTAAATCAGTAGCTAAATATCAACTATTCTTAACAAAGAGTTGTGTCTTAATTATGTCAAAAGTTATGTCTGAGAAACAATACTCTTGTTTGTATTGTTCCTACTTTTTATAGCAGATACTTAAAAAAAAAAATCAGATTCTTAATTTGTACTTCCATTCTTCCATCACTTTAAATGCTCATCACTTGAAAGATAAGAAATAACCCTATGTGTCTACCTTGTTACACTTAATGGTTTCTTTATTGGTAACAAATATGGAGAGCTAGTTTTAGTTATTAGCAAATAGATGATAAAAAAAATTGTGTACTTTTCCTCACACCATACACAAAAATGAAATCCAGATAGATCAAAGACTTAAATGTGAAACCCAAAACTATAGAGTTCCTCAAGGAAAAACTAGGGGCAAATTTAAGGGTCCTAATATATGGCATAAATAGACATAACTCAAAATGCACAAACAGCAAAAGAGAAACCAGATGATTGGGACCTTCTAAAGATTAAATTTTTGTGTGCTTCCAAAGACTTCTCCAAAAGAGTCAAAAGAGAACCTACAGATCAGGAAAAAATATTTGGTAATGACATATCTGACAAGAGACTTATCTCTAGAATTTATAGAACACTCCAACACCTCAATAACAAAAGACAAACAATCCAATTAAAAAATGTGCAGAAGACATGAATAGACACTTCACCAAGGAGGATATTCAAGTGGCCAACAAACATATGAAGAAATGCTCACGATCACTAGCTATTAGAGAGATGCAAATCAAAACAACAATGAGGTACCATCTTTCTTCAGCACTAGTAGCAAAGTTCAATGAGACAGAAAATAACAAATGCTAGTGAGGATGTGGAGAGATTGGGACTCTCATACACTGCTGGTGGGACTGTAAAATGGTACAACCATTGTGGAAAGCAGTATGGTGATTCCTTCAAAAGTTGAAACTAGAAATACCATTTGACCCAGCTATTCCATTACTAGGTATATACCCTAAAGAAGTGAGAGCCATGACAAGAGCAGACATATGCACACCCATGTTCATCACAGCACTATTTACAATAGCTAAAAGATGGAAACAACCTAGGTGTCCATCAACTAAGGAATGAATATCCAAACTATGGTACATACATACAATGGAATATTATGCAAAGCTAAAGAATAATGTAGAATCTGCAAAACACCGCATAACATGGATGAACTTGGAGGACATTATGCTGAGTGAAATAAATCAATCAAAAGAGGACAAATATTGTATTAGTCCATTATTGTAATAGTCAAGGAAACGTTTATCTATGGAAGGTCATTTTCTTTGTTGGTTACTAGGGGTGGGAGGGTAGGGTAGGGAATACTTTTATATAGATAGAGATAAGTTTTGATTTGGGTGAAGAAAAGGGCAATGTACCAAATGTGAGTGATCAATATAGTGGCATTGAGGAAGAGAGGTATGTGGGAAGTACAGACAACAAAGATGAACCCTTTTGAGCATATAGTATGGCGTGATCAGTGAAGGCAAACATGGGTATATGGGTGGATAGATGGGTGGACAAGCTGAAATATTAGGTATGTATATGAAGTGGAGAGTGCACCCAAGAACATGTATCGGGTTGGCAGACAGTGGTCCAATAACTTTATGTGTATGATCTGAATTCCCAGGTGTATAATGGGGCTGACAAGGGGCAAGGTTGTAGTCACTGCTTGGTCACAGCCAGCTACCCAGAGGGACCAAGTAGTTGAACCTGAGGGCTTGGGACCATAGCCACAGAGGACATCAAGCTCAATTGGCATAACATACTGCACAAAACATTGTTCCACCTCCTACTGTGGCAAGTAGCAACTGAGATCTTAAAAGCTTGCAAGCTGCCATCTAGATGCAACGATGGGTCTCTCCTCATCCAGAGCCAAGAAGAATGAAGAAAACTAAAAATTCATGGAAACAATTAGCCCCAGGAACTGGTACACCATCCGATCTGCAGCCTATTTGACTATAAGACCAGAAGAAATAGATGGTGCTCGGCTACTACTGTCAACCACTTGCAAGAGGATCTTTGTAGGAGATCCTGGATAGAGAGGGAGAACAATGTGGAACAAAACTCAAAATCATTTGAAAAAAAAAATAAATAAATAAGCGGGGACCAGGTTTGCTGGTCCGATAGATCCTGGTGGAACCACTGAGACTATGGCCCCTAGCCACCCTTCAGGTCTGGAATTGAATGCACACCCGTGGCTTCCAGCCAAACAATAGACAGGCATATCAGTTGAGCATTTACCTGAGGTAGGTACACTCCTTCCTTGGAGGAAACAAGCATGAGAGAAAGAAGGGCTGCTCAGGCACAGGGAGACAGCTCAGGGGGTAGGAGTGCATGGAGGGATGGACACAGGGAAGAGGTAACTATCGGGAGGAAGTGGGATGGGAGATACTGCATTGTGCTAAATTGTGGTCAATGTCATGAGGCAAAGTGTATGTGATCTGCTGTATGGAAAGTGTATTTGCTCTGTAAATTTTCACCCAAATCACAATTAAAAAGAAAAAAATGTGTACTTTTCAAGATAAAAAAAAATAATTAGTGACACAGTTATTTCCCATTTTATAGGATTTTCTCTTTAAGTCTCTATCATTTGTAGTGGGGAGAGATTATAGTAACAGTTCAGAAGTCGAGATAGTGCTATAAAGAAAATTATTTATTTCAATGATTGAAATTAGCTATTGACCCTTTACCAAAAATTGCACTCTTTAGAATGTGCTTTGGGCAAAAATTTATCCAGTTTAATATATATATATATATATGTATATATATATATGTATTTGTTCAAATAGCAGCATTAAAATGTCACCACTTGCATACATTTATCCCTGATAATAAATTAAGATGAACTCTCAAATTTAACTTTAATGTGAACTTAATAAACTATTTCTGTTTCTAGAATGTTAGTATAATGACATCATTTTACAATTAATAAATATTATGTGACACAATTGATTAACAATATTAAATGTAATTTAAAGTAATTCTTGTAGGAGAGACAGTCACTCATTATATGGAAAATAAATTAATAGTGGGTAACAATGTCTACCTGTTTTTTAAAATTTTGAATTATATTATTAGGATAGCTGACTTTATAGTTAATGGGGTGACATCTATCAATAGATTCCAGTTTTCCTGGTAAAAATTCTCTTGGCTTTGCTGTTTGCAGACATATTTCACTGGATAAGTCTTGGCTATGCATGTTGGATGCCTAACAGGGTATAAAGTGATATGTTTTAAGAAACTCTGCTTGAAAAATAAAAATATGACATTTGTTAAAGATAATTTAAGGACATATGTGAACTCTTGTCATGGTTTTGCAACTGTAGTATTTTTAGAGAAAAAGAACATCAGGAAGATCTCAATACTTCAAGTAAAAACAAACTAATATTCAGAATTCAGGGCTGTAGCTAACTGCCTGACCTCAAGCTAAATCTTAAAACATGTTATGCCAAATTACAGAACTGTGCTAGGGATTTCCCATAAACATGAGGACTAAGCAGAAGCCCCAGTTGCTTAACATCAGTCTTAGCAATCAGATCTTATTTAGCTCTTTTCTTCTCCACTGTACCATTTTTCCATGCCATATGCATCACTTTGATAGAAGCTTCCTGTTTACTTTATCCTTATTAGCTGATTTTTTGTCCCTCCTTTGCAATTCCTATACACTATTTTGATAACCTCATCCCATGGCTTATTTGTTACCACAAATAGCATCCAATTGTTTTAGAGCTGCCATCCTAAAACCTTCCATCTCCTTTCTTTTCAACATCTTTACAGGCTTCTAAATTTCCTTTATAGAACTTTCTTTCTTTTTTTATAGAACTTTCTTTGTCGAATAAATTTCCTATTTCTACAGCTTCCCCTTTACAATCGCCATCTGTGACTTGGACATACGTTTTAACAAAACAGAGCAAAAATAAAACCTGGAATCCTGAAAACAAAGTTTAATAGAGTTTTCAATTACAGATCACTTAATTCTAATTCTACATCCTTCTGAGCACATAGGAAGCTATTCTTTCCCACATCCTCACTGTCCGGTGCTATTATGTGACAAGTTATGCCCAATAATTTATGAGTTGTTGTTGTTGTTGTTATGTGCCCTCGAGTCAAACCCGACTCATAGCGACCCCTCCTTGGGTTTCCGAGGCAGTATCACTACGGAAGTAGGATTGCCCAACCTTCCTTCCGAGGAGTGGCTGGTGGGTATGAACCGCCAGCCGTCTGGTTAGCAGGCAAGTGTCTTAGCCACTATGCTACCAGAGCTCCCAATTTGTGAGTAGAAAAGCCAAAAATTTTAATTATCTGTGAGATAACTTCCAAAATCATTTTACCCTGTCCAAGCAATTGAGGAGGTTTTCCTTCCAGGTGATGGAGTTGAAGATGATGGTTCACACAATTAAGGTCCCTGAGTGACTATTTGGAGCAGACTCTTGGTGAATATGTAGCATGACTAAGACCAGTCATTGAGATTTCAGGATTAATTTTTTACTGCAGCATAACCTTGTCTATTCTAGTACTCCCACAAAAACAAATTAAAGCATAAAGGCATATACTATTTGATGGATACAATGTGTCTGCAAAGTTGGCACAGTGGAAGCACTGTTAGCAAGATACTAGTATCTAAGATTCTCTAAGATAACCAGTTGTTAACTGCACCATGAAGAACAACTTTCGGTGTTACCAATTCATGTAATTGAGAAAGTTATAGCAAGGAAAATATGATACCTCATCCACTGTTTAATAAACAGGCATGAGTAACCCAGAACATTTATATTCCAGAGTTTGCTGTTGTTAGTTGCTGTGGAGTAGGGTCTGACTCTTGGCAAAGTTAGGTAACAGCATGAAAAATTACTATATCCTGTGCCACCTTTGTGATCTTTGTATATCTCAGCCCATAATTGTAGCTATTGTGCAGGGCTTTACAACCTGGGAAGGAGCTCTTATGGGGTAGTGTCTAAAGCATTTGACTGCTAATCAGACAGTTGGCGGTTCAAACCCACCAGCCATCCCTCCCAAAGAAGACTGAGCAATCTACTGCCATAGAGACACCGACTCAGAAACCCAAGGAAGGGTTGCTATAAGTCGGGACCTACTCCATGACAGTTAGATTTTTTGACCCTCTAGTTGGTGATTGTCCCTCTCTCCCCCTCTCACTGCTGGTAACCTTCAAAGAACAATTCTTCCTGTATGTAAACAATAACTTTTTACATTAGTGGGCTCACATGAGGAGCTCTGGTAGCATAGTGCCTAAGGCATTTGGCTGCTAACCAGAAGCCTGGCAGTTCAAACTCACCACCTACTCTTCAGAAGGAAGATTGGGCAATCTACTTCTATAGCGATACCACCTTGGAAACCCAAGGAGGGGTAACTATGAGTCGGATCCTACTCCATGGCAGTGAGTTTGGTTTTTGGTTGATCTCATGTGATAATTGCCCTCTTGGGATTGACTAACTTCACTCAGTATAACGTCCTCAAGGTTCATCCATGTTATGAGGTGTTTTGGAGATTCATCATTATTCTTCAATGTGCATAGTACTTCATTGTGTGTAATAGGGAATTTGAAGATATTTTCAGGTTTTGTTCATTTGGATTGCTTTACTTCAAATATGTACTCATGTGTTTGCCCATTATTGTTTTGAGTTTTTATTTTCTTTTTGGCTTTGGACTTAATGACCAGCAGAAATCTCTTGTAGTCAATTAACATAGCTCCAATTCATGTTTAATAACTGTATAATGTCCCTTCAAATATTAAGCACAAATTTTCAGCTCATTCCCTTATTGGTAGGTATTCACTTTATTTCCAATTTATAAGGAACATAAATATCTGTGCATATTATGAATATTAACCATTTTGTCATCATCTAAATTGCAAATACTATGTTAAGATTTTTGAAATTTTTGTCCTTTACCTCACTCAGATTTAGTCTGAACATAGTGTAAAATAAGGGACTACCTTTATGGTGTTTCAAATTAGTAACCAGTTGTGTCATCAGAATTTATTAAGTAATTAATAATTTCCTCACTAAATTAAACTTCTATCTTTGTCAATACATACTTAGATCTATTTCTGTAATTGTTAGTTGTTTTTCAGATAGTTATCTATGTTTTAAATGAATACAATATTTTTAATTAAAGTATATTTATAGATAGAAGACTGAGGTTGTCAAAGACATAACTTGGTTCTACAATCAACACCAATGGAAGCAGCAGTCAAGACATCAAATGACGTATTGCATTGGGAAAAACTGCTGCAAAAGACCTCTTTCAAGTGCTGAAGAGCAAAGATAGATCCTTGAAGACTGAGGTGTGCCTAATCCCAGCCATGGTATTTTCAATCACCTTTTATGTAGTTGAGAGCTGGGCAATGAATAAGGAAGACCAAAGAAGAGTTGATGCTTTTGAGTTGTGGTGTTGGCGAAGAATACTGAAAGCACCGTGGACTAGCAAATCTGTCCTGGAGGACAATTTTGGCTGCACTTGGAAGTGAGAATGGCCAGACTTTGTCTCACCTACTTTGGTCATGTTGCCAGAAGGAACCATTCCCTGGAGAAGGATATCATGTTTGGTAAAGTGGAGGGTAAATGAAAAAGGGGAAAGCCCTCAATGAAATGAATTGACACAGTGGCTCCAGTAATGGGTTCAGGTATAGCAAGGATCTTGAGATTGGCACAGGATTGGGCAGTGTTTTGTTCTGTTGTACATAGGGTCACTATGAACCAGAGACAACTTAATGGCACCTAACAACAACAAGATCTTTATAGTATATTTTAATAGGATTGCTTGCAATAATTTGCCCTCTGTATTCTGAAAATGTTACTTCACTGTCTTCTAGATTCCAGTATTGCTGACTAGAATACCAATGCTTATGTCTTTCTCTTTTGTGAGTAATTTGTTCTGCTTAAATGTTTAAGATTATTTTTGTCTTGAGTTCAAAAATTTTATCTTAAATTTCTGCCCTATAGGTATGTCTTCTCTCTCTCAATACTGACACTAAAGGAGGTTGTTTTTTGCTCTATTCTCTCTTTCATTCCTCTCTCAGTTATTTCTCCTCCCTTGTGGAACTTTTATTACTTGCATGTTAGGTCTCCTGAACCTCTCCATGAAACCTTCTTTCCTCTCATGATTTTTTTTCTTTAATATTCTTCCTTACATTCTTGCCAATAGTTATAGCTCTTGATCTTCCAGGTCACTTCTACAGATTTCCTTTAATTCATCCATTAAATTGCTTAATTGAGAAATAATTTTAATTAGCTCCGAAGAGCCTCCCAAGTGTTATACTTGAATTTCCTGTTTGTATTAATTCTTTGCTAAAGTTGTCAAGTCTCTGCTCAAACAACTGTGTTGGCTGAGTATGGGTTCTGCTTGTTCTGAGCCCTCTTTCTTGAATGTTTTGTTTTTGGCTTGGTTTTTCTCAGTTCACTGGGGCTCAGGTCCATGTGTTGAAGTGTCTAAAAGAAGACAGTCATTAAAGTGGAGAGAAGCATCACAGACTCACAAAGTCTTCCCCAATCCTACTGCCAGATTGGGGTGTAGAAGCAGGTAGGCTCTCAGTCCCCTGTCAAAGCACTCCATGGAAGCCCCCTGTTCCCTCTGACTCTTGATACATTCAGTCTTAGGAGCCACCAGACAGCCTCTCTTAGTTTTCCAGGAGTGCTGTAATGGCACCGATGAGGACAGGATACCAGAGTCCACAAAGTCTGTAGGCCAGTCTCTTGACCACATTTATTGGTGGATATTTGTGTTCACAGCAGTTCTGGATTCTGGTCATCCTCAAAGACTGTGTATGTCTAAGGAGTAGAGAACATTGATGTGATACTGTATTTTGATGTGATCAAAACTAGCACTTCCTGAGTCCATTTTGGATTCTCCCTTAACTTCCTTACTTTTAAACTTTCCTTTCTATCAACTGTGTAAACTTTATTGTAGTTTTTGTGGCTTCTGTATGTTTTATTGTTTCTGTGTTAATGGAAACTTCTTAAAAGAAAGTTCTTTAAAAGCAAGAGTTATATACTCTAGTTTTGATTGAACTCAGAGAACATATACTGTGCTCTCCACAGTAGAATACTCAATGTTGGTGGCTGAGTGAATTTTTTTAATGTGGTGAGGTTAAAGGAAGGTGGAAGGTATCTTTAATTTTGTTTTAAAATACTAAAATTTTCATTTTAGGGTTATTTCTAGTTTAGTTTATAGTATCTTTTCCTATTATTTGAGTTTTGTTTAGTTTTAATTATTTGATATAACTCATAATATTCATCTTATAAAGTTTATAACTAATGCCAAACTCACTGCCTTTGAGTCAATCCTGACTCATAACAACCCCATTGAGTTTCCAAGGCTGTAAATCTTTCCAGAAGCAAACTGCCTCATCTTCTGTGGAGAGGCTGGTGGGTTTGAACCACTGAATTCTGATTAGTAACCAAATGCCTTAAGCACTACACCCCAGAGCTCCTTAATGCCAATATAAAGAAGCTTAAATTAGATTTTTTTCCCTGATTTATATTTAATATGAGTGGTTTTATATTGTGCTAATAATATAGTAAACATAATATTCTTTGCCAGGAAAGATCATCATGAAGCAAAAATTAATTTTGAATTTTGAAGTTCTAGAGGTGAATTATTTTTAAGGTTTTTTTTTTTTTT
>NW_006921668.1:6035373-6038667 GCF_000298275.1 Orycteropus afer afer
GTGTCTGTGTTAATTGGTTTCCCTTTTCTTTGTTGAAGAGGGTCTGTGCAATCCTTCTGCCTAGTCCGCCATCTTGCCCCGCCTCCTTATTTTTAAGGTTTTTAAAAAGTAAATTCTATGTGCACACAGCAAAACAAGAAGAGGTTTTTAAACCACACTCAACTATTATATGTGCCCTTTTTTCCCTTATTTCTACATGATAGTCATAGTTTTCCCATGGAAATTGAAGTTTACACACACGTAAACAAACAAGGTCACTTAGAAGATGCTAGTTTGTAGATAGTCAGGGTGTCCATGGGAGGAATAGAAAAAGGATTACTTGGCATCACTAAAGAGCACTTTGGCCCCAAATCTCTCTTTATACTTGTAGTTTCTTAACTTGATGAATTATATTGCAGCACAAGTTAGCCCTACAACTTCTTTTAGCCAGTTGTTCTGTCCAGTCCTTTTCCTCTCTATATTTTCAAGCAGAAGGTCCATACCTTCCATATCAGTTCCATTCTCAGACTTTTAATCATTTTTCTGCCCCTTCAAAATCATTTGCCTGACATCTCTTTTCCTGGTGAGAAGGAGCAGAGAGCAGATGGGCAGCACCATCCTCCCTCCAAGAGTGTGGCCTCTGAAGGTAGTCTATGGACTATGGGTGCCATGAACATGCAGGAAGACAAAGAGTTGTTTCTGGTTTTAATAAATTTTATTTTGAAATATTCACAAATCTACAGAAAAGTTGCTAGTACAGTGCAAAAAGGTTTCATCCTTCTGAATCATTTGAGAGTAATTGTTAATCTGATATTCTATGACATTCCCCAAACACTTTAATGGGCACGCATCTCCTACAAACTAGGATATTCTCCTCCATAACCACAACACAACCATCAAAATTGGAAAATTAACTTCTCTACAATACTATTGGAGCTCTAGTGGTATAGTGCCTAAGGTACTTGACTGCTAACCAGAAGGTTGATGGTTCAAACCAACCAGCCACTCCTCAGGAGGATTGGGCAATCTACTTCCGTAGTGATACCACCTCAGAAACCCAAGGAGGGGTCACTATGAGTTGGATCTGACTCTATGGCAGTAAACAACAACAGCAACACAATACTATCATCTTTTTCTTGTTGTAGTTAAGTACTGTTGAGTTGATTTCAATTTCTAACAACCTCATATGACAGAGTAGAACTGGCCAGTAGGGGTCGTTTGCTTGTTTTTAGCTGTAATCTTAACAGAAGCAGATCTCCAAGTCTTTTTCCCACAGAGCCACTGGGTGGATTTGAACTGCCAGTCTTTCAGTCAGCAGACAGCTGTTTAACTACTTGCATTACCAGGGCTCCTTAGTTAATCTTTAGACCCTATTCCGTTTCCTCCAACGGCCCCAATAATCTTGGAAAGTGAAAACCTTTTTATTTAGACTTTCAATAATACTCAAGGCTCCCCACTTTATGAGAATAAGAGTCTTTATTTAGTTAATAATTAGTTCCTGACCTGATGTGATGTGTCCAGAGACCTGTATTCTGATGGTCTCTGCAGTTAACACCAGTCAGGATTGCAGAAAGCAGGAACATTGCTATGCAAATAACAAAAGTGGTCACTCTGTGCCATTTCATACCCTATTATTTATAAAAACCAGCAATCAGAATATGACTCTTAATTTTATCCCAGGGTTGAGAGATATAGTGAACATTGTAACTGTGATCAGATAGCAGCTTCTGGCTGCATGTCTTGCCAGTCCATCATTAACAATAAAAAAGCAGAAATAGACACCTTTGCTCTTCTGAAACATACTTACTGTTGAGGAGTATGATGCTCCCATCAGTTTTTGAAATAAGGATTGAGATTAAAAAATGTTCAATGACCTTGAAAAAACAATAAGGAGAATTTTTTTATTAAACTTTTCATATTTTACTGATATTTATTGACTAAAATGTTCAAGGTCAAGATTTTATATTTTTAATATTGCAGACAAGAATGTCTTAAGAAGACATAACTGATGTAAACTAAGATGCAAATGGCTTACTCATGACTCTTAACATTCAGTTGTGTTTACTCTGTAGAAAGCAATTAATCACATGTCTCTTGGTATTTGCCAAGATTCATCAGCCAAAGAATTTAAAAAATTTTATCAAGAATCAGAAGTTACAAATTTATAGGAACTCACTACTAATTCTAGGTTGAAAGAATCAGCTAGGACGTGCTCATTCATTTAGTATCTAATGAAAAATGGCTGCAAATAATTGAGCAGGTGTTGAGGTCTCCAAGAAAGACAAAATTCACGTGACACTGGACAGAACAGCGTTTACTTATAGGGAAGAGAAGCAGAGTAAAGATCATCCTCAATAGTGGGCAGAAATCTCCGATAGTCAGCAGGTCACTCCCCACAAGTGTCACTGGATGGTGGGCTGCATCTCTCTCTCTCATGTTGCAAGAGAAAGATACCATTCCCTCTGAGCCAGGCACAGATATGGCAGTAGGGTTGGCCAGGGGTCATGTGACACACATGCATAAACAGAACAAAAAGCTCATCAGGCTTGTATCAGGGAGAGGGCCACAAACAAGGCAGAACTCTCTAAGGAAGATGCAGCACTGGAACTCTCTGATGAGGAATTCAAAAGAATTTTATTTAGGTACCTTCAGTGGATTGAGAAACAGATTAAGGAAAACATTGATAAAATTAAGGGAAACACAGACAAAACCCTAGAACAATTTTGGAAGAAAATGCAAGAACAAAATGACAAATTAGAAATGATACAAAACCTACAGATAGAAATTCAGAAAATTAATATCACAAAAGAACCAACTGAAATAAAAAGGATAATATCAAGACACTATGAACTGTACTCCACCAAATTAAAAAATGTAGAAGAAATGGATAGATTTTTAGAAACATACTACTCACCCAAACTAACACAAACTGAGGTGGAAAAGTTGAACAGACCCATAACAAAAGAAGAAATTGAACAGATCATTAAAAAATTACCAACAAAAAAAGTCCTGACCCAGACTGTTTCATCAGAGAATTGTACCAAACATTCAGAGAAGAACTGACATCAATCCTACTCAAACTATTCCAGAACATAGAAAAGGATGGAATCCTCCCAATTCATTTTATGAGGCAAGCATAACCTTGATACCAAAACCAGGCAAAAATGTCACTGAAAAGGAAAACGACAGACCAATATCTCTCAGGAATATAGATACAAAAATCTTCAACAAAATCCTAGCCAATAGACTCCAACAACATATCAAGAAAATCATTCATTATGACCAAGTGAGGTTCATATCAGATATGCAAGGATG
>NW_006921668.1:6039322-6057936 GCF_000298275.1 Orycteropus afer afer
AACTGCAGCCAGAATGCCCTTGGAAGCGAGAATGGCTAGACTTCGTCTCACCTACTTTGGTCACGTATTAAGAAGGGACTATTCCCTGGAGAAGGATGTCATGCTTGGAAAAGTGGAGGGACAACAAAAAAGGGGAAGGCCCTCAACGAGATGGATTGACACAGTGGCTGCAACGATGGGCTCAGGTACAGCAAGGATCATGGGGCTGACGCAGGACTGGGCAGTGTTTCATTCTGCTGTACAAGAGATTTCTGTGAGTCAGAGACGCCTCGATGGCACCTAACAACAAAACCACACGGGTGACTGTGGAGTGCTTTTTCATGTCTGAAATAAATTACTCTCTTATGATAGCCTGGTTGGCAACTTCCTTATAAACAATATTTGGATTTACTTCAAAAATTTCAGGTCTATACAAAGGCAATGGTCGTTCTAGGCTTAGTACTGAGCAATGTTTCCTATAGGTTGGTACTCATATATCATATTTTTTGCAATAACACTCTCCTTTTTTTGTCAATTCCTCCCTCCCCTTGGTGAGTATTTTCATAAGTGTGTTATGCTAATTTTTATAGCAACAAGTAAAAAAAAAATAGTGGCACAGCAGCACTTATGAAAATACCTCCCAGGGGGAGGGAGTTGTTGACAAACAAATATAGAAGGCCAGTGTTATTTGTGTAAAAATACTGTACTATTACTCCTTTGGCTTTCAAAATACTACTTCTGTGCAACCTCTTTCACAGTACCACTGCACAGCTAACACTTTTTATTTATAAGCTATATAGTTCTCTGTTTTTGGTTTTGTTTTTCCTTAAAAGCTTTGCTACTAGCATTGTCCAACACCATACTAACAAATTTCTGGCCTTACTTTCTTTGGTTCTTTTCTCCAGTTTTTGGCTCTGATTTCTGGTTAATATTTCCTATAAGACACAGTCAAATTTCAAACACTGCTGTTTTAAATTTATATTTAGCATTTCTATTTCTGATATAAACTATTTCTGTGGGCTTCCCATTTATTTTCCACTTATAAAATGTCATATGTTTACTACCAACCTCCTGGAATGGGGAAAGTCATATTTTTAATTATTCTTCTTCAGTGTGACAAAGATAGAAAGGAAGGTTAAAAATCCTTTCTACCCCAAATTTCTCATCAGGTGGGATAAATATTTAGACATGTTGCAAACACCTTGAAAGATTGCCTTATTATCCATATAGCAGTTTTCTTGAACACCTCTGAATTATTTCAATTGGGACATAATAGTACCATTATTGTAATACCAAAACCAAATTCACTGACATCAAATCAGATCCAACTCATAGCAACCTCTCCTTGGATTGCCGATATGCTCTCTATGAAAGCAGATTGTCCAATCTTCCTTCCGAGGAGTGGCTGGTGGGTTTGAACCTCCAGCTTTCTGGTTAGCAGTCAAATGCCTTAAGCACTATGCTGCCAGAGCTCCTAGGAATCCTGTATGTACACAGCCATCGAAGGAATGCCCCTCATTTGTGGATATCAAGCCATTTTTCTCTTCTAGCATTATTATCCTCCATTTGGAGAGCATAAAGGGAAATACCACAAGGTTAAGAGACTTCCTCGTGGCAAACAATTAATCTGTTGCAGGGGTCACAAAGAAACCTCCTAAGCAACAGTCTGGCCTTGTTAATCAGCAGACATGATTCTTTCATGTAGGGCAGCTTGGTCTGAAAACACCACAGGGGGGAACTAAATAAATAAAATGTGAGCTATATGTAGCTAAGTGGCTTCTTTGTTTGCTAGAAGACAACCCAAGACAAAAGAGGCTCAATATTCAACAGGAAGTAAGGAGGTAAATTTACTCATCTGTCTTTGGAACACACGTGCTTATTGCCACCTGCATTCAGTTAGCACATACTCCTTCCTGACATGTACTTCAGGCTTAGGCTATGACATACAGTTCTATGAGTATATGAAATGTTCTATTTTAGGTGTGTGAATCTCCAGAAATGTGAAATAAACAACTCTATTCAATATCAAAGAATTTCAAAGTCCAAAGTCTTAATAATTGTGTATTCACTCCTGGGAAGAAAGGACTAAAATGGGCACAAATCCAGATAGATAGAAATCACACCGTCCTTCCCACTGCATAACATAGCCTAGGAGAGCCATAGGTAGGACTTTACTCAAACAGAATTAACAATGAGAGAGGATGAAGGTATTTTCTGAGGAAAAGAAAGTTAAAAAAAAAAAAAAAAAGTCATTTCAGAATCTCAAGTGCTGAAACTGAGAAGAAATGCTGGTTTACTTACAAAATACCAGTAGAAGAAGCTACCTTCTTAAGACTACAGAATTGTAATTGACTATTTCAAATATGTTGACAAAATACATGGGAAACAAAGCAGAACGAGGAATGGAAACAACTTCACCATGCAAACCAGTCTGTTAATGAGTTAGAAAAAAACGGGGAAGAGGACAACAAATGTTATCAGAGAATGCACTGAAAAGGACACAAAAATGGGCCTAATTTTCCTCAACATCTGGCAGTTCTTGACTCACATACACACCCAGTATATGTTGCTTATCCTTGATCTTATGTAGTACAGAGAGTCTATCATTCATAATACTCCTGTCCTGCTCTATGTTAGGGAGCAAAGGTCACAGTGGGGTCTGTTCTGTCTGTGCACACTGAACCAAGCTTTGTCCCCATTATCCCACAGCACCCTGGAGAATACATACCTCTCTCATAGCACTTACCACATTTCCCAAGCATTATTAATAGAGTTGTTTACGCTCCTCATTAGATTGTAAACTCCCTGAGGGCAGATACCCCACGTGCTCCATCTTTGTACCCTTAGTGCCTAGTGCAGCATATAGCAAAGATAAAGTACTCAAAAACATTTGCTGAACTAAAGGAAGACTCAGTTCCTTCCTCAGTGGAAGGTGAATTTTACTCTAAATGTGATGGCTCTTTGAGCCAAATATAAATAACTTGAGCTATAATCAGCACTCATTTGGTTTTTAAAATATTACTTCGATTCCTCTGTTAAGCAAAATGTTTCAAGTTCCAAAAAGTTCCAAGTTCCTATGCCTGCAGACTTCTCTTATCTTTTCCCCAAGGTACAGCACATATTCTTTGATCTTACCACCTTAAGTGAGTTCTCTGTCTTCCTGTCCATAGTCAGTGGGAAAGTCAGGATCTCCCTTATCTCATCTAAGAGTCTAAATTCTAGAGGCCACATAGCTAGCCAATGTCTACAAAATTTCCTTCATTTTTTCATCATAGGTGATCTATTCTCCTTCACATTGTTCTCTTTGAAGAGCTGTCCAGTTTATTCTAGAGGCCCTAGTATGATCCATGCATGTCAGAGCAGCAGAGAGAAATGCCCTGAAAATTCAAGATCTTGCTACATTGGTGAAATTTCTAATGTTATCAGTGGTCTGATCCATACCAAGAAATTCCCTCTAAGGTTGAAAAATTGTTGCTCTCCATAAGTGTCATCACTAAGAAAAAAGACAGGTGTTCTGGTAACCTAGTGCTGCTCTAACAAGAATATACCACAAATGGGATGGCTTTAACAAACAGGAGTTTATTCTCTTACAGTTTGGAGGCTTTAAGTCCAACTTCAAAGTGCCAGGCTCTAGGGGCTGGGTGAAAGCCCCTCAACCTTGGGGTCCAGCTCTGCCTCCTGCTCCTGGCCCACTGGAGCTAGAAGCATTTCTTCTCTCAGACAGCTACTGGCTGCTGAGATGGACAAGCCCAACGTTGACAAGTAAAAAGGCACAGTCCCAATGTTACCAGACTACATGGCAGGCCATTAATTTAAGTCCATTGTAAGTCCCAAGTTCAGCAGAGCATGGCAGGCTGCCAAACGACATGGCTATATGCAGGGTCCAAGCATGCCCTAAGTTAGAAACCATTCCCCAAGGCTTCTCCTTATATATAGGAAGCAGACCATATCCCTGAGGCAGCTACTCAGCTGCTCACAGTAGATTCCACCATGGAATTGATTACCAGTCTCTTCATGGGGAATACTACATCTAGCTGCCCAGCCAATCAACCAAGCCAGCCAAGTTGACACACAAACTGAACTACCACAACAAGAGATGATCCCAGTGTTGATGACTATAAAATAATTAAATAGATGAGTGAAAAAACATAAGCCAAGGTCTAAAGGTATGAAATATATATTTCTGTGGAGAGGCAAAAGCAACTTGATACTATTTGAGCATAAATGCCACGGAAGGAGTTGTAGGAGAGGTGACTGGAAAGGTAGTCAGAGGTGCATCATTGGGTTTAATCATTGAAGAATCTTAAGCAGGAGAGTTGCCTTATCTTTGACTCCATCAGAAAGCAGAGCCTGAAGCAAAAATTCATATGCTACTCATTTATTAGAAAGTGCTAATAAATGCAGGTGAGAGAAAGGAAGAGAGAGACGGGACAGAATAAAACCCAAGAATGTTACCATCCTATGTAGTGCAACACTTGTCTTCTGAGAAACCTCATGAACAATTGGATGTGAATACAGTCTACTTGGGAACAGAGGGAAGAAAAAATTATCTGCCAATGTCTGACTCCTATTGACCAAAAGTTCAATCCACTGTGTGCTAACTCCTTATATTTCCTTGCTCTTCTAGGGTTAGGTATTCAGTGTTTGGTTGTTGTTGTTGTTTCTATTGCCATCGCATTAGTCCTTATTCATGGCGACCACATGGAAGTCAGAGTAGAACTGCTTCATAGTGTTTTCAGTGGCTGTAATCTTAGGAAAGGAGCTTTGCTAGCATAGTGCCTAAGGCATTTGACTGCTAACCAGAAGGCTGACGGTTTAAACCCACCAGCCACTGCTCGGAAGGAAGATTGGGTGATCTACTTCCATAGTGATACCACCTCAGAAACCCAAGGAGGGGTTGCTATGAGTCAGATCCGACTTGATGGCACTGAGTTTGGATTTTGGTTTTTTAATCTTAGGAAAATAGATTACCAGATCTTTTTTCTGCAGTGCCACTGGGTAAATTTGAACCACCAACCTTTGATTTGGTAGTTTAGCATAAATCTTTGTGTTACCCACAAACCTTACTCAGCAGTACCAGGAGAGTTCTTTTGTTTTTTAAACCAAACAATGAGAAATACAGTGACTCAAGAGACATGGCCTTGCCCAGAAACCTAAGCATTTGCTTGTAACTGTCCTATTGGAAGACTCCACATAAACATTCCTGTTATTTTTATCTGCCATTGCAGTTCTGACTCATGATGACCTTATGTATAACAAAATAAGACATTACCAGGTCCTGCACCATCTTCCCAATCCCCCTAGCACCATCATCCATGGGATCATCCAATGTGAATGGTGAGAAAGCCTGCATGAGAGTCTAGACTTAATGCAGAAGCCTCTTTTACTTTGGGACCCTTTCAAAACTAGCTCCCTCCTGAGTCATCTGATAAATATGTTGGAGCAGTATTCCCAAATATATTATGTTCTACCTCCAAAATCCAGAGTCTAGCAAGTGTTATGCTTTCTTCTTAGTGGAAGGAAATTGAAGGGGGAACAACTCATTCTTTTTCTTAGATATGATGGCCTGGCATTTTCAAGACCACTAGACCATTGAAAATTCCACCAGTGTAATAAAACCAAAACCAAACTCACTGCCAATGATTCAGATCCGACTCATAACGACCCCTTCTTGGGATCTGAGGAAGTATCACTATGGAAGTAGATTGCCCAATCTTCCTTCTGAGGAGTGGCTGGTGGGTTTGAACTGCCAGCCTTCTGGTTAGCAGTCAAATGCCTTAGGCAAATTATTGTTAATTTAATCTCCAACTGTCTCATGTGTGTCATACTTGGACCTTAAGGTACTTACTATTTACTGTTCGGGTGGTTCAGATACCATTAAGCCAACAATATAGTGGTCCTATAAGATGTTCTACAGAAGTCAAGATAATCCAAGTCCTGGGACTATACTTTCACAGAAAGCTGGGGAGCTAACACAGCTCTGAATCAAGAGAGTAAATGGATACTGCTGATCTTGCCATGGAAAAGCAAATTGTTTTTGAGTCTCCCTATTAATAGAATTAAGGAGCTCTGGCAATGTACTGGTTAAGACATTTGGCTGTTAACCAAAATGTTGCTGGTTCAAACCCACCAGCTGCTCTGTGGAGGAAGATGAGGCAGTCTGCTTCCATAAAGATTTCTAGTCTTGGAAACTCAATGGGGGTCAGTATGAGTTGGAATTGACTTTATGGCAGTGAGTTTGGTTTAATTATAGAACTGGAGAAGAATACATGTGCCAGGTCAGTAACTGTCTACCAAGCGCCACTGGTTCTATTTATCTTGCACAACACTTGTGCTGTTAAATTTATGAGACTCCATCATTATCAAAGCCTTTTGCTTGGGTGTGCCTCTATATTAAGGCAGGGGCCTGAGGTAGGCAGGCCGGGGGCTTGGAGGCTGTTTTTCGATTGGGTATGGCTCTATATTAAGGCCAGAGATGAGGTAGGTAGGTTTGGGGAATGGCAGCTGCTTTTCAATTGTGTGTGGCTCTGTATTAAGGCAGTGACCTTAGGTAGGTTGGCCCAGGGCTTGGAGGCTGTTTTCAGTGGGTGTGGCTCTATATTAAGGCAGTGGCCTTAGGTAGGTAGGCCAGGGTCTTGGAGGCTGCTTTTCACTTGGGTGTGGCTATTAATTAAGACTGGAGACTGAGGTAAGTAAGCCCGGGGCTTGGAGGCTGCTTTTTGCTTAGGTATGGCTCCTTATTAAGGCTAGGGCCTGAGGTAAGCAGATGCAGAGGGGTTAGAAACAACTAAAGAAGATGAACTTCTCTGTCAGTTTGGCATCCTGTAGTAGCTTACATGTTGCTGTAAGCCTGGAGGCTATGCCACCATGTTGCTAAATGCCAGCAGGTTTACCTGTGGTGGAGAGGTTTCAGCGGAGATTCTGGGCTTAGACAGACTTGGAAGAATGAACAGGGCATCCACTTCTCAAAGAATTGGCCAGTGAAAACCTTATGAATAGCAGTAAAATACTGTCTGATATATTACTGGAAAAGTGTATGAACAGCCCTGAAACATTGTCTGACATAGTACAGAAGATGAGCCCCTCAGGTCAGAAGACACTCATAATTTGACTGGGAAGAACTGACTCCTTAGAGTAGAGACGACCTTAATGATATGGATAAAGCTTTCAGGATCTCCACTGGCTGATGTGGCATGACTCAAAATGAGCAGAAACAGCTGCAAACATCCATTAATAATCGAAACATGGAATGTACAAAGCATGAATCTAGGGAAATTGGAAGTTGTCAAAAATGAAATGGAACACATAAAGATTGATATCCTAGGCATTTGTGAGGTGACATGGACTGGTTTGGGCCATTATGAATCAGACAACCATATGATCTACTATGCCAGGAAAGACAAATTGAAAAGGAATGTGGTGGCATTCATCATCACAAAGACTGTTTAAAGATCTGTCCTGAAGTACAACATTGTGAGTGATAAGATAATATCTATATGCCTTCAAGGAAGACCAGTTAATACTACTATTATCTTAATTTATGCACAAACCACCAAAGCAAAAGATGAGGATATTAAAGATTTTAACCAACTTTTGCAGTCTGAAATTGATTGGATATGCAATCAAGATGTGTTGATTATTACTGGTGACTGGAATGCAAAAGTTGGAAACAAAGAAGAGTTATCAGTATTTGGAAATATGGCCTTGGTGATAGAAATAACACTGGAGATCTCATGATACAATTTGCAAGACCAATGACTTATTCATTGCAAATACCTTTTTTCAACATAAGTGATGACTATACATGTGGACTTCACCAGATGGAATACACAGGAATTAGATTTACTACATCTGTGGCAAGAGGTGATGGAGAATTTCAATATCCTTGGCCAAAACCAGGCCAGGAGCTGATTGTGGAACAGACCATCAACTGCTCATATGCAAGTTCATGATGAAACTGAAGACAATTAAAATAAGTTCATGAGAGCCAAAATATGACCTTGATAATATCCCTCCTGAATTTAGAGACCATCTAAAGAACAGATTTGATGCACTGAATAACAATGACCAAAAACCAGAGGAATTGTGGGATGATATCAAAACTTCATCCATGAAGAAACAAGAGGTCATTAAAAAGATGAAAAAGGAAGAAAAGACCTAGATGGATGTCAGAAGAGACTCTGAAACTTGCCCTTGAGTGGAGAGTAGCTAAAGCAAATGGAAGAAATGACAAGATAAAAGAACTGAACAGAAGATTTCAAAGAGCAGCTTGAATAGACAAAACCAATCACTATAATGAAATGTGCAAAGACCTGGAGTCTGAAAACCAAAAGGGAAGAACATGCTCAGCATTTCTCAGCTGAAAGAATTGAAGAAAAAATTTAAACCTCGAGTTACAATATTGAGAAATTCTATGGCAATCCTACTTCCATAGTGATACTGCCTCAGAAACCCAAGGAGGGGTCGTTATGAGTTGGGGCCAACTCGACCGCAAACAACAACAACAATGGGCAAAACATTGAATGATGCAGGAAACATCAAAAGAAGATGGCAGAAATATACAGAGTCACTGTACCAAAAAGAATTGGTGAATTGGTTGATGTTCATCCATTTCAGGAGGTGGCATATGATCAAGAAACAATGGAATTGAAGGAAGAAGTCAAAGCTTCACTGAAGGAATTGGTGAAGAACAAGGATCCATGAATTGACGGAATACCCATTGAGATGTTTCAACAAACAGATGCCCCACTGGAAGCACTCATTCGGTTATGCCAAGAGATTTAGAAGACAGCTACCTGGCCAATTGACCAGACGAGATTCATATTTGTACCTGTTCCAAAGAAAGGTGATCCAACAGAATGTGGAAATTATTGAACAATATCATTAATATCACAAGTAAAATCTTGCTGAAGATAATTCAAAAATGGTTGCAGCAGAATATTGACAGAGAACTTCTAGAAATGAAAGATGGATTCAGAAAAGGATGTGGAATAAGGGATATCACTGCTGATGTCAGATGGATCTTAGCTGAAAGTATTCTGACAAAGATGTTTACTATGTTTTATTGACTATGCAAAAGCACTCTATTTTATGGATCATAACAAATTGTGGATAACATTGAGAATGGGAATTCTAGACATTTGATTGTACTCATGAGGAACCTGTACATAGATCAGGAGGCTCTGTTAGAACAGAACAAAGGGATACTGCATGGTTCAAAATCAAAAAGGGGGTGTGTCGAGGTTGTATCCTTTCACCATACTTACTTAGTCTGTATGCTGAGAAAATAATCTGAGAAGCTGGATTATATGAAGAAGAACATGGCATCAAGATTGGAGGAAGACTCATTAACAACTTGTGATATGCAGATGACACAACTTTGCTTGCTGAAAGTCAGGATGACTTGAAGCACTTACTGATGAAGGTTAAAGACTACAATCGGCAGTAAGGATTACACCTCAATATAAAGAAAACAAAAATCCTCACAACTGGTCCAATAAACCGCTTCATGATGGATGGAGAAAGATTGAAGTCAAAGATTTCATATTACTTGCCTCTACAATCAACATCAATGGAAGTAGCTGTCAAGACATCAGATGATGTATTGCATTGGGCAAATCTGCTGCAAAAGACCTGTCTCAACTGCTGAAGAGCAAAGATGTCTCCTTGAAGACTAAGGTGTGCCTAACCCAAGCCATGGTATTTTCAATCACCTCATATGCATGTGCTCCACAGGGTTTTCATGGCTGTAAGCTTCCAAACTTGTCTGTCGGTTTGTCCTACTGTGGTGACCTGTTGATGTGAGTTTTGCGGCTGAGCCACTGGTGTTTCAAACCCAGCAGGATGCACATGGTGCACAGGTATCAGCACAGTTTACAGATTGAGACAGACTAGGAAGAAGGAACCAGGAAGAAGGAAAAGGTCCAGGAACCAGGAAAGAGCGCACATGGAGAGAGAAACCTCCCCGAGAGCCAACGCCTGGAATTCAGACTTCTAGCCTCCAGAAGATATCTGAGTAGCCCCAAGGACACTCCAGACCTGGAAGACTGAAAAGGTGCAACATTCCCCTTGTTACTCTTATACCCCACACCCACTTCGTGAACGGAGGTTCAGCCATCCCCCACTCCCTCCCACCTTCTGGACCCGCAGGAACTCCATCCCACTCTGTGTGCTTGGACGGAGCCTGGGTGCCCTGCCTTGCCCTCCCCTGATTTTTTTTCCCTCTTTCTTTTTTCTGGTTTTTAGTTTGCTTGCTTTTGTCTATTTAAAAGCTACTACTATTATTAATACTTTTGACCTATTTCAGCTTTTTTCTTTTCCCTGTTCCTGGTTCCAAAAGTTTTTTTCTTCTTTTTTTATTCGTGGTTAACGCCATTCCTTGTTTTCTCTTTCCTTTTTTCCCATTTTTTCTTCATTATTCTCCTTCTCTGCCTGTTTCTCTTATTGCCCTATCCCCAGATATTGCAGGTTTTCTTGTTTTTTTTTTTTTTTTTCCCCCACTGACCTTCTCGTTTGTCTGGAGGGTGCAGCCATTTTGATTGTTTATACGTGGCAGCCATTTTGGATAATTAAAGTGACTGAGGGTGCAGCCATTCTGAATATTTACAAGTGGCAGCCATTTTGGATATTTAAAGTGACTGAGGGCGCAGCCATTTTGAATGTGTACAAGTGGTAACCATTTTGGATTTTAAAGTGATAGCATTCTCATTTGGATTCCAGGGACCTAAGAACAGACAGTGAGGGGGGAAGCAGGGAGAGGACAGAAAAGGCAAAGGGGACCAGAACTGATGGAGGAGTCAACCGCAGGGAGCCGGATAAGGAGAGGGAACCCAGGCCACCCCCCACAAGCAGTGAGGTGGGAAGCAGGGAGAAGACACAAAAGGCGAAGGGGACTGGAACAGATTGAGGAGTTAGCTGCAGGGATCCAGGTAAGGGTGGTTGGAGGGGTTTCCAACAGCTAAGAGAGACAAACTTGTCTGTCGGTTTTTCCTACTGTGGTGACATGTTGCTGTGAGTCTTGAGGCTGTGCCACTGGTGTTTCAAACCCAGTGGGGTACACCTGTTCTACAGGTATCAGTCCAGCTGGCAGATGGAGAGAGACTAGGAAGAAGGGGAGCCATCCACTTCTCAAAGAATTGGCCAGGGAAAACCTTATGAATAGCAGAGAAACACTGATACATTACTGCACAAATTTATGACTAGTCCAGAAACATTGTCCATTACAGAGGAGGGAGATGAGTCAATTTGCTTAGAAAGCTCTCAAAGCAGGACTGGAAAAGACCAGCATTGTCAAGAGTAAAATCAGCCTTACTCATATGGATAAGTTAAAGCTTTCGAGATCTCCATTTGCTGATATGGCACCACTCAAATTGAGGAGAAACAGCGGCAAATATCCATTAATAAGCAGAACATAGAATGTATGAAGTATGAATCTAGGAAAATTGGAAGTTGTCAAAAATGAAATGGAATGCATAAAGATTGATATCCTAGGCATTAGTGAGCTGAAATGGACTGGTTTTGGCCATTTTGAATCAGACAACCATATAATCTACACTGCTGGGAATGACAGTTTAAAGAGGAATGGTGTGGCATTCCTGACCACAAAGGATGGTTAAAGATCTGCCTGAAGTACAATGCTGTCAGTGATAGGATAATATCCATACACCTACAAGGAAGACCCATCAATATGACTATTATTCAATTTTATGCACCAACAAACAAAGCCAAAGATGAGGAAATTGAAGATTTTTATCATAGTCTGTAGTCGGAAATTGACTGAACATGCAATCAGGATGTGTTAATTATCACTGGTGACTGGAATGCAAAAGTTAGAAACAAAGAAGAATCACCGGTAGTTAGAAAATTTGGCCTTGGTGACAGAAATAATGCTGGAACTCTCATGGTAGAATTGTGCAAGACCAATGACTTGTTCATTGCAAACACCTTCTTCAACAACACTAACAGCAGCTCTACACGTGGACTTCACCAGATGGAACACATAGGAATCAGATTGATTACATCTGTGGCAAGAAGCAATGGAGAAGCTCAATATTTTCAGCCAAAACCAGGCCAGGAGCTGATTGTAGAACAGACCATCAACTGCTCATATGCAGGTTCAACTTGAAGTTAAGGACAATTAAAACAAGTTCAAGAGAGCCAGAATATGATCTTGAATATATCCCTTCTGAATGTAGAGATCATCTAAAGAATAGATTTGATGCATTGAACACCAATGACCAAAAACCAGAAGAATTGTAGGAAGATATCTAGACCATTATCCATGAAGAAAGCAAGAGATCACTAAAAAGACGAGAAAAGAAGAGAAGACCAAAATGGATGATAGAAGAGACTCTGAAACTTGCCTTTGAGTGGAGAGAAGCTAAAGCCAATGGAAGAAATGACAAGATAAAGGAGCTGAACAGAAGATTTCAAAGAGCAGCTTGAGTTGACAAAACCAATTACTATAATGAAATGTGCAAAGATCTGGAGTCTGATAACCAAAGGGAATAACATGCTCAGCATTTCTCAAGCTGAAAAAATTGAAGAAAAAAATTTAAGCCTCGAATTGCAATATTGAGAGATTCTGTGGGAAAAATATTGAGTGATGCAGGGAACATCAAAAGAAGATGGCAGGAATACACAGAGTCACTGTACCAAAAAGAACTGGCCTATCTTCATCCATTTCAGGAGGTGGCATATGATCTAGAATCAATGATACTGAAGGAGGAAGTTAAAGCTGCAATGAAGGAATTGGCAAAGAACAAGGCTCTGGGAATTGACGGAATACCCCTTGAGATATTTCAACAAATGGATACCCCATTGGAGGCACTCACTCGGTTATGCCAATAGATTAGGAAGACAGCTACCTGGCCAACTGACTGGAAGAGATCCATATTTGTACCCATTCCAAAGAAAGGTGATCCCACAGAATATGGAAATTATTGAACAATATCATTAATATCACACGCAAGTAAGATTTTACTGAAAATAATTAAAAAACGGTTGCAGCAGTATATTGACAGAGAACTTCCAAAGGTGCAAGCTGGATTCAGAAGAGGACATGGAACAAGGGATATCATAGCTGTTGTCAGATGGATCTTGGCTCAAGGCAAAGAATACCAGAAAGATGTTTGCTTGTGCTTTCTTGACTTTGCAAAGGCATTTGATTGTGTGGATCATGACAAATTATGGATAACATTGAGAAGAATGGGAATTCCCGAGCACTTGATTGTACTCATGAGGAACCTGTACCTTGACCAGGAGGCTGTCATTCGAATGAAATAAGGGGACACTGCACAGTTTAAAATCAGGAAGGGAGTGTGTCAAGGTTGTATCGTTTCCCCATACTTATTCAATCTATATGCTGAGCAAATAATCCGAGAAGCTGGACTGTATGAAGAAAAACGTGGCATCAGGATTGGAGGAAGAATCATTAACAACCTGAGATATGCTGATGATACAACTTTGCTTGCTGAAAGTGAGGATGACTTGAGGCACTTACTGATGAAGATTAAGCAACACAGTCTGCATTATGGATTACATCTCAATATAAAGAAGACAAAAATCCTCACAACTGAACCAATAAGCAGCATCACAATAAATGGAGAAAAGATTGAGGTTGTCAAAGAATTCACGTTGCTTGGTTCTACAATTGATGCCAATGGAAGCAGCAGTCAGGACATTAGATGACGTGTAGCACTGGGCAGGTCGGCTGCAAAGGAAGCCTTTCAAGTGTTGAGGAGCAAGGATGTCTCATTGAGTACTAAAATGTGCCTGACAAAAGCCATGATATTTCCAATAGCCTTGTATGTATGTGAGAGCTGGACCGTGAATAAGGAAGACAAAGAAGAGTTGATCCTTTTGAGTTGTGGTGTTGGCGAAGAATGCTGAAGGTACCATGGACTGCCAAAAGAACTAAAAGCTCTGTCCAGGAGGAAGTGCAGCTGAGATGCTCCTTGGAAGCCAGGATGGCCAGACTTTGTCTTACCTACTTTGGTCATGTTGTCAGAGGGGACCATTCCCTGGAGAAGGATATCATGCTTGGTAAGGTAGAGGGTCAACGAAGGAGGGGAAAACCTTCAACAAGATGGATTGACATGGTGGCTGTGACAATGGGCTCAAGTATAGCAAGGATCGTGGAGCTGGTGCAGGATCAGGCAGTGTTTCTTTCTGCTGTGCATGGCGTCGCTATGAGTAGGAAACCATTTGACGGCACCTAACAACATAACAACATATGCATGTGAGAGCTGGACAATTAATAAGAAAGACCAAAGAAGAGTTGATGCTTTTGAGTTGTGGTGTTGGAAAAGAATGCTAAGAGTACCATGGACTGTTAAAATGACTAACAGATATGTCCTGGAGGAAGTGCAGCCAGTATGCTCCTTGGAAGTGAGCATGGGCAGATTTTGTCTTACCTATTTGGCCATGTTGTCGGAAGGAACTATTCCCTGGAGAAGAATATCGTGCTTGGTAAAGTGGAGGGTCAATGAAGAAGGAGAAAGCCTTCAATGAGGTGAATAGACATGTGGCTGCAACGATGGGCTCAGGTATAGCAAGGATCATGAGGCTGGCACAAGACTGGACAGTGTTTCATTCTGCAGTGCATAGGGTCGCTATGAGTCAGAGATGAGACAACAGCACCTAACAACAACAGCAACATCATCATCCACAACAATCTGTACTTTTGTCAAGGTTAAATGGGTGAATTGAATGGGAATATCAAGGGAATCACTACTGTTGAATCTTTTAAGTCTCTTAAGGAAGTACCATACTGTATTTCCTCTAGAATTCAGTATTTCTTCTGATTTATAATTTTACTGGAGATGGGCAGTTTCAGGGTTTCATTTTCCTCTTCCCATAATAATGGCCTTTACTTCACACATTAGGGACCTAATATGATGAATTTGCCACATTCTAGATCTATGTATGAAAACTGAACATTTAGGGAATACAGAAATAAACTTGCTCACTGAAAAGTTGGAGATTCAAGTCCACCCCGAGGACCTTAGATGCCTAGCAATCTACTTCTAAAACAGCAACCCTTGAAAACTCTGCAGGGTAGAGTTCTACTTTGATGTGGAACTGCTATGAGTTGGAATTGACCTGACAGTAACCGGTAGTGGTGACAGTAACCAGTAGTGGTGATAGATGTAATATTTTAGTAATTGAAAATACATATTTTCACACTGTTGAAACCTACTATTGGGGGGGAAAAAAAAAGAAGTGTCTGAGATCTTGACTGTATTCAGTGTCACATAAATTGAAAAATTTGAACCTTCAAATATATGAGGTTTATTAAATTCATCTAACATCCAAGAGTAAATATTCATATTTCTGGGAGTGGAGAAGATAGTCTACAAAACTCTTAACTATACTATATTGCATGAAATATATTCATATTAAACACATGAAGTGTATTGAATAGAACATTTAAGTTAGGTTTTTTCTGAAGTATATAAGCATGTAGTCATGCTAGAAAAATTAATGTATAGTTCCTTTTAAATTATATGCTATCCCCACTACTGGGTATATATCCTACAGAAATGAAAGCTATAGCATGAACAGATATATGTACACTTATGTTCATCATAGTACTATTCACAATAGCAAAAAGATGGAAACAACTTAAATGTCCATCAACAGAGGAATGAATCAACAAACTATGGTACATACACACAATGAAATATTACACAATGTTAAAGGACAATTATGAATCTGAAAAATATCTCATAACATAGGTAAACTTGGAGCCCATTGTGCTGAGTGAAATTAGTCAATCATTAAAAGACAAATATTGTATGAGACCACAATTGTAAAAAGTCAAGTAAAATATTTCACAAAAGAAAGCGTGTATATTCTTTACTGGTTACCAGTGGTAGGTGGGAAAGAGAAAGTAAACCCCTTACTAGAGGGTAGAGCTCTGGTAGCGTAGTGCCTAAAGGCACTTGACTGCTAACCAGAAGGTTAGCGGTTCAAACCCACCAGCCACTCCTCGGAAGGAAGATGGGGCAATCTACTTCCATAGTGATACTGCCTTGGAAACCCAAGGAGGGGTGACTATGAGTCGCATCTGACTCTACAGCACATAACAACAACAACAAAAGAGGGTAGACACATATTAACACATATTGGGAGAAAGGAAAGGCAATAATAATAACCAAAAACAAACAAACAGACATGCGGGAAAAAAAAAAAAAAAGGTATATTTGTGAGCCAAGTATGGTTGCTGCAGTGGGTACCCTGGGCTGCCAGGTGCCATCATTTCCCTTTCACTTGCTCAAGAATGGCTTATTCATCTGGTTACACCAGACTAAAAGGATAAATAAGAGGGGTCAGTTCAGATCCATTGACAGCAATAAGAAGTCAATGGCAGTTGAAAGGAAGGGAAGACACATGCAAAAAAACCAAAGGAGAACTGCACACCAGTCCTTGTATTTGCAGTACAGTAAATACACCAAGTCATTGACATTTTAGTGTTCATACTGTCTTCTAAGTAGAAATCATTAAGTGCCACAAACAGTTAAGGGCTGGTGATTTGAACCTACCCAGAGGCACCTTGAAAGAAAACTCTGGAGCACAATTCCATTCTGGCACATTTGGGATCATCACAAGTCAGAAGTGACTCATCAGCAGCTAACAACTAATATAGGGAAGTACTGCATGCTGGAAAAACTGTTGTAAGAAATGGACATTGTAGTAAGCATACATAATATATATATATATATGTATATATGTATGTGTATATATATATACACATACATAGTTGTTGTTGTGTGCGGTCGAGTCGGCCCTGACTCGTAGCAACCCCTCTTTGGGTTGCCAAGGCAGTGTCACTACAGAAGTAGATTGCCCAACCTTCCTTCCAAGGAGTGGCTGGTGGGTTTGAACCACCAGCTTTCTGGTTAGTAATCAAGTGCCTTAGGCACTATGCTACCAGAGCTCCTATATATTCATATATATACATATATATACATATATACATATATACATATATACATATATACATATATATATATATATATATGTATGTGTATGTGTTGTATGTGCTGTTGTTATTTGCCATCGAGTCAGACCCGACTCAGCAACCCCTCATTGGGTTTCTGAGGCAGTATCACTATAGAAGTAGATTACCCAATCTTCCTTCCGAGGAGTGGCTGGTGGGGTTGAACTGCCAGCCTTCTGGTTAGCAGTCAAGTGCCTTAGGCACTATGTTACCATTTTGAACTATAATGGTTCTACACTATATTATCAAGTACCTTTCTCTACTGGTTAACTTGCCATTCTAATAAACAGTGGAAGTAATGTTAAAAACTTCTTCTTGGTTTATTATACTGTGTCCCGCGGGAAGGGCTCTGGTGGTGTAGTGTCTAAGGCATTTAACTGCTAACCAGAAAGCTGACAGTTCAAACTCACTAGTCACTCTGGCACTTGACTAAGGCACTTGACTGCTAACCAGAAGGCTGGTGGTTCAAACCCACCAGCCACTCCTGGGAAGGAAAATGGGGCAATCTACTCTGTAGTGAATGTTGGGCAATCTACTTCTATAGTGATACTGCCTGGGAAACCAAAGGAGGGGTCACTATGAGTCGGGTCTGACTCGACGGCACATAACAACAACAGCAACAACAGTCACTCCTTGGAAGGAAGACTGGGCAATCTACTTCCATGGAGATACCCCCTTGGAAACCCAAAGATGGGCCACTATGAGTCGGAAGCGACTCAACGGCAGTGAGTTTAGTATTTTGTTTTTTGCAGGGAAGGAGAGAGAATTTTTTTTTAAATTTTTATTGTGATTTAGGTGAAAGTTTACAGAGCAAATTCACTTTCCATACAGCAGCTCACATACACTTTGTCTCATGACATTGATTACAATCTCCCACAATGCAACAGCTTCCCTCCCTCTTCCTACCCATAGTTACCTCTTCCCTGTGTCCTTCCCTTTCATGCACTCCTGCCCCCTGAGCTGTTTCCCTGTGCATAAACATTCCTTCTATTCTCCCATGATTAATCTCTCCTAGGAGTGTATCTACTTAATGTAAATGTTCAGCTCATATGCTCGTCTTTTTTTTTTTTTTTTTTTGGCTGGAAGCCTCAGAAATGGGTTCAATTCCAGAACTGAAGAGCAGCTAGGGGCCATAGTCTCAGTGGTTCCATAAGGCTCTATCAAATCAGTAAACCTGATCTCTCCTTTTTTTTTTTTTAATTTTTTAAATTTGATTTTGAGTTTTATTACACATTTTTCTCACATTCCATCAAAGATCTCCTACATAAATCCCCCTCTGAGTGGTTGGCAGTGGTAGCCAGTCACCATCTAGTTCTCCTGGTCTCATAGACCTATAAGCTGAGAATTGCATGCTGTTCCCGACCCTTGGACTATTTGTTTCCATGTGCTTTGGTTTTCTTCATTCTTCTTTGCTCTGGACAAGGAGAGAATTGAGCTTGATGTTCCCTGAGACTATGGTCCCCAGCCCACAGATCCAACAACTAGCTCCCTCTAGGTAGCTGGTTACAGCCCAAAAGTAACTACAACCTTGTCCCTTGTCAGCTCTACTATATACCTGGGAATTCTTACAGAACATAAAAATACACTTATAGAAACGTTGTCTGCCAACCCTATACATGGTCTTGGATACACA
>NW_006921668.1:6058931-6060208 GCF_000298275.1 Orycteropus afer afer
TTGGAAGCACATAAAAATTTAATTTTTAGAAGGTCCCATTCATCTAGTTTATCTTCTGCTGTTTGTGTATTTTGGGTTATGCTTGATAGTCTATTTATACCAAATATTAAGGCCCCTAAATTTGCCCCTAGTTTTTCCTTGAGGGACTTTATAATTTTAGGTTTCATATGAAAGTCTTTGATCCATCTGGAGTTAGTTTTTGTGTATGGTGTGAGGTATAGATCTTGTTTCATTTTTCTTCAAGTGGATATCCAGTTTTGCCAGCACCATTTGTGTTTAAAGAGACTATCCCTCCCCCATTGAATGGATCTCAGCCTTTTGTAAAAGACCAGCTGACTGCAGGTCAATGGATCTATTTCGGGGTTCAGGGAGAGATTTTTTGAGTTGATTCTACAAACTTGAGAAAACTGTATACATACAGACTAAAATATCGATACAAGTTTATTATGTAAAAAAGTATTAAGTTATACTGCTACCCCTTATCACCACTGCTGCTATCATTTAATGAGCACCTCCATGTCTAGCACCTCCTTGTGCTATTTGCTTTAAAGTATTCTTTTAACGTTAAGCTGCTAACTAAAAGTTTGGCAGTTTGAACCCACTAGCCACTCCCCTGGATAAAAAAACCTGGTGATCTCCCATAAAGATTTCAGCTTAAAAATCCCTATGGGTCAGTTCTACTGTGTCCTATAGGTTTGTTTTGAGTCAGAATTGACTCAATGGCACAAAACAATTACTTTATTTAATCCTCTTAATTAAGCACTTTATTTAAGCACTATAAAAAACCCACAGCCAGATGGGTGGATAGGCTGAACTAGTAGGTATGTCTATGAAGTGGGGAGTGTACCCAAGAACATGTATACGGTTGACAGACATTGGTCCTGTAAGTTCATGTGTATGATCTGAATTCCCAGGTGTATAGCAGAGCTGACAAGGGGCAAGATGTAGTCACTGCTTGGTCACAGCCAGCTACCAAGAAGGACCGAGCAGTTGAACCTGAGGTCTCGGGACCACAGTTGCAGAGGACATCAAGTCAATTGGCATAACATACTACACAAAACATTGTTCCATCTCCTACCGTGGCGAGCAGTGACTGGGATCTTAAAAACTTGCAAGCTGCCATCTAGACGCAACGATGGGTATCTCCTCTTCCAGAGCAAAGTAGAATGAAGGAAACCAAAAATTCATGGAAACAATTAGTCCTAGCAACTGGTACACCATCCGATCTTCAGCCTATACAACTATGATACCAGAAGAACTAGATGGTGCCCGGCTAC
>NW_006921668.1:6070888-6071438 GCF_000298275.1 Orycteropus afer afer
GTTGGACTTCCTGAATGGATATATTCTCATCTTTCATCGTTTCAGGAAAATTCTCCGCCAGCAAATCTTGGACAATTTTCTCAGTTGTTTTATATTTCTCTTCCTGTTCTAGAATTCCAATGGCACCTAGATTATTTCTTTTGATGATATACCACATGAACCTTAGGCTTTCTTCATTTTGTTTTGATTTTTTTCTGATTGATCCCTTTCCAAAGAAGTATTCAGGTATTGGTCTTCCATCTCATTAATTCTGTCTTCCATTGCATCAATTCTACCTCTTTGTCCTTCCAATGTTTTATCTATTTCTAACAGTTTAGTATTAATCTTCTGGATTTCTATCTGTATATTTAAAATCATTTCTAATTTTTCATTTATTTTGTCATTTTGTTCTTGTATTTTCTTGCAAAATTCTTCCAAGTTTTTGTTTGTGTGTTTTCTTTGGTTTGTCTCTCAGTCCTTTGAAGATACCTAATTCTAATTCTTTTGACTTCCTTATTAGAGAGTTTCAATACTGCTTCTTCCTCAGGGTTGTGTTCTGGGTCTGTATTCT
>NW_006921668.1:6072192-6073384 GCF_000298275.1 Orycteropus afer afer
AAAAAAAATGTGTAAACTGGGACCTTTTCAGTCATGCAGGTCTGAAGAGTTCTTGGGGTTACTGGAAAGCAGAACCTCTTCTTAAATCCCTGGAATCTGGTAGAGCACTGACACTTTAGGTTGTCTCTAGCTGCTGGTTACATGTTGATTTGTTTTGTCTTGATTTTATGGTTTAGTATTTTGAAAGGGTGAAGCTGGTATATTTTATTTTATTAGTGATTCAGGTATGTTGGGTTGCTCTGCTGTTTTCTTTGTGGTGGTGGAATCACTGTGTGGAATGTGGATATGTGTTTCTGTTTGTTGTAAAGAGGGTTTAGAGTTTGAAGCGGGAGGTTTTATGGTAATTGGCTGAATATGGTTTCCTCTATTGAATGAGTGCAGTTATTGGCAGAGAAAGGTGAGAGCAAAGGAAGGAAAGCTTGGTATTGCTAGGGTCGGTTTCTAGGGCTTTGCATGGGTTATTATTGATGACTTAGTTATTTATAAGGCCACAGCTCAATCTCAGGAAAGATTCCTGTTATTCAGGATTTGCAACTTTCCACCAGGTTCAGGCACACTCAAACACCCCACTTCCGAGGCCTCTCAGCACCAATGAGCTGATCCAAGGCAAAAGAGCCGATCCAAGGCAAATTCCCAGGACCGCACTCAGCCACGGCTTTTTTCTCTCCCCGCCCCTTCCGCCCATGGCTCTGGTGCAATCCTGCCCAACCACTAATGGCTCTGGAGTTCTGTGATACCACCCACCTGTGGCACCAAAGATGTGCATGATTTCAGCTGTGCTAGAGTCAGGGGAGTACCTGCTAGTAAACTATGTTCCAGATATCTGTGACCAGATAAGCTCGGTGTCTCTTAGGCTGACCCAAACCCAATCAGTGACCCACTGAGAGGGGAGAAAGCTCACCCTCCTGGTACAACAGTGAGTTCTCCACTTGAGTTTCAGTGGTAGTGCCCCCTGCACCCAGGAGACCCAAATTACTGACAAAATCAGTTGCTGGAGGCAGGTCCCTGGGGCTGGCCTCCGGGTTGTTGGAGTGGTTGCTGGTATGTTGATATAGGGTGTCTTCTTTCTTGGCTCACGGAGATCTCAGGTGGCCCCCCTCACTCGCCAGTCAGTGACTGTTCCAGGGAAGTTCCCAATGGCCTCTCGGCTGCCTTTCTGTCCTCCACCAGGTAGCTCTTTCTTAAATAATCT
>NW_006921668.1:6073969-6082142 GCF_000298275.1 Orycteropus afer afer
GTAGTGATACTGCCTCAGAAACCCAAGGAGGGGTCACTATGAGTCGGGTCCGACTCGACGGCACATAACAACAACAACAACAACATAGGTGTGTAAAGTCATTGCCAGTTTACTGAGTAGCTGAAAATGTAATAACGATCAAGATATTATAAATATTTATTTATACATGTTTAATTTAACAAAGCACATAGAATGTATAGTTGAAAAAGTAAGAAATTAAGAAAAATACTGAAAATGAATCATAAAACTTTGATTATGCCTCACAAAATTGAATCTAATTTTGGAACTTTCTCTACCTGCTCTGCAGGATGTTTTTCCTAGGTAAAAAGTAAAAGGTCCTGGTATCTTTTTCTTTTTCTGTTTTTAACTGCAATACTTCCATAGACCTAGGAATTTGGGAATCAATTTAGGACTAAGAATCATGCCAGGAAAATAAATTACATTCATATGTCAGATATTGCCTCACAATGCTATCTAGCTCAGCAGGCTATAATGAGCCCCCACTCACCAGGCCAAGCTCCAGCCAAAAAAATAAAGAAATATATAAATAAATAAAAGAACACCTACTGTTTCTCCATCAAGGGCAACTCACTCAGAGGGCAAACAAAAGCAACACAGGGAGGCCAACCATATCCATGCAGTACTATAGGTTGCTATGCAACCCCTGTGCAAGTTGGGCAGCAACAGATGGACATCTTGAATAGAATTAATGCCCCGCTGACCCATGTTTTAAAGAGTGTCCAATCCTACTGCCTGATGAATTCTATTAACTATAGGCATACTTATACATATAAAATATAGCTTCATAAGTGACATTATTATTACCCTCCTTACTAAAATAAAGTCATAAATCTATTGGCAAAATTTGAGACCGATAATATTCAATGAGATTTTTCTATTCTTTTTTTCCCTCTTTTTCTTGATAAATGAATCACTGATGTATCATAACCTTGGGCTACATATTTCCTTATAGCATTGCTCTGATTTCATATGCAAACCTGCAATGCCCACTCCAAGTTTCAGCTTCATTTTTACACAGGCATCCTGCTTCTTCCTCAGCTATTGTCACCTGTGGGCTCTGGGCATTGTGTAAGAGACCTCGTTTTATTGTAACTTTAAGAAAGAACATAACACGGAATAAATATTTTATATACCATTGTGAGGACAATGTTGTAACCATGTTCCTGATAGAACAATCAATCTGAAGTCCATACCAAAAGCCACAAAATGTCTTTGTCCATCTGCCTTTTGCTAAGGCCAGGTTTATGCTATTTTTCATCACTTGGGGTGAGTACACTTAAATATATATATATATCAGTATGCTCTCAAGATTTTATCAATATAAGAACATTCTTGATCTCTTAAATTTTATATACTGTGTGACTTAAATTTAAGATCCTAAAGAAGAGGGACATTAGTTCTAGCTAGAAAGATCTAACATTACAGCATAACATATTGTTGAGAGTAAGCAGTTTAAAAATGATTAATGAAGCATATCTATGAGAAGGTCTCTTGATAAGGTGGCATAGAAAATGGAGCACTGGCCTAGAGAAGGCAACCTAGAAAAAAGGCTCTGATCCTCCCTCTGTTCCTAAATCACCTTATAATTTTTTTTTTAAAGTATGAATCTTTCTTAATGTCAATATCCTAATAGGCTCACCTGTGAAGTGAAGGGATTTTGGCTCTCCAGTACCTTTTAGCTTTCCCATTCTATGAATAAATGAAGATGCAGTTAAAAATAAGATGAGTAGAGATTATATTTCTAACTGAGCATTGAGATAATGATAATATTTAAAGCCCAATAACCAAATATAATTATAAAATCTGTTCTGAGGATGGAAAAGATAGAAGAAATTGTAAAGCCATTTCACTTGAGGATCCAGAAGATTTTGGGGGCTTCCTTCTTGGTTCTGTGCTTCCATCCCTTGCAAGTACCCATATCTAACAGAAAAGAGGGGCTATTTCATTGATTCTATGACTTTTGCAAAGGTTTATATTTCACTCCATCATCTCTTGCCAGAAACATGCCTCTGCAGAGTGGAGCAATAGCATGTGTGCCTCTAGTTTCCAAAGCAGTGCTGCTTCTCTGTCAGGCCTCCTGCTGCCGCCCAGTGTGTCTTTGTTTCAGAAATATGAGCTTGGTTTTCCACCACTGCGTGCCCAGGCTTGCAGTTCCCTTGCTGAGAGTCATCACTTATTTGTACCCGCATATACATACATGCTTACATATGTACTCATAGAGAAATATTTGCTTGTTTTAGTTTGCTCATTCTCCCACCTCCCTTGAAGGCCCTGGGGGTGGTAATTGTGGCTTGTTGAATTAGTTTGTCATCTTTGGTAAGATTTAGTGTTAATGACTTTATGGTCTCTTACGAACTTCAGTACCACCTAAAGTAATCATACTGAAGCAGTTCAGGTCAATATCAAACTGGTCCCTATCTCTGTAGTTCAATGTACTTTCTGCTAAAACAATAAATTTAGTTTAGTCTACGTTTTTTACAGTTATTTGTTATTCTCTGTTTCAGTGACATCACAAGTTATGTATCTTTAAAATATACAACCCTCTGTTGTTTACATAAATAAGGTTTTTACTTCTGTTTTTTTTTATCTTTTTTTCCAAAAATGTTCGTGTTTTATTTTAGAGTAACTGCCAGATGCCCAATAGATTATAGACATGGAAAGCTGGGACTAAAAGGCTATAGGAACAAATGAGTACTGACAAATAAAATTTATTTTGATGCTGTGATTTATATGAATTTTTGCTTAACTCCACAGCAAGACCAAACTTATTGCTGTTAAGTCAATTCTAACTTGTGGTGGCCCTATAGGACAGAGCAGAACTGTCTCTTGAGGTTTCCAAGGTTATAAACTTTGTGGAAGCAGATTGCCACATCTTTCTTCCACAGAGTGACAGATGGGTTCGAACTGCTAACTTTTTGGTTAACAACCAGCACTTGAAGGAACCCCCAAAACTCAGTCTTTTGTGGTGTACAAGTAAAAATTCCAGGAATGATGCATCACAATGGTAAAGAGAGTGTGTAACAATGTCAAGTGTATGTATTTAAAAATCATAGACTCTGAAACTTGAAATGGCCTACCTTCCTTGAAGTGGAAGTTCTCCCTCATCCAAATATTTTTGTGAAAAAAATAGAATTGTTACTACTTTTTAACTTCTCAGAGACATAAGGGATCTTGACATTCTTCCAAGCCAATTATGTTACAAATGAGGAAACTGAATCAGAAGTAGGTAAATTTAGGTTTAGAATTAATATGCACTATGTTTTAAAACAGATTTTTTTCAGATCCTAATAATGACCATTGCTGCTAGGTGTTGCTAAGTCATTTCCTAACTCATAGCAACACTTCTCTGTTCTGCTCCATCCTCATAATCGGTGCTATTTTTGAGATCATTGTTGCAGCCACCATGTCAGTCCATCTCATCGAAGGTCTTCCTCTATTTTGCCGCCCTTTACTTTACCAAACATGATTTTCTTTTCCAGGAATTGGCCCTTTCTGATAACATGACCAAAGTACATAAAATGAAGTCTCACCATCCTCTCTTCTAAGGCACATTCTGGCTCTACTTTTTCAAAGACGGACATTCATTCTTCTGGCAGTTCATGGTATATTGCATAGGCCCAACATCATAATTCATATGCATCAATTCTTCTGTCTTTTCATTCATTGTTCATCTTTTGCATGCATATAAAGTGATCGAAAATACCATGACTTGGGTCAGGTATGCTTGAAAGAGCTATCTTTACTTTTTTATTTTAAAGAAGTCTTCTGCAGAAGATTTGCTCAATGTAATAATACATCGTTTGATCTCTTGACTGCTGCTTCTGAGGGCATTGATTGTGGATCTAAGTAAAATGAAATCGTTGACAACTTCAGTCTTTTCTCCATTTATCATTGGTCCAGTTGAGAGAAGTTTTGTTTTCTTTAAATTGAGGTGAAATCTATACTGACAGCTGTGGTCTCTGATCTTCATCAGTAAGTGCTTCAAGTCCTCTTTGCTTTCAGCAAGCAAGGCTGTCTCATCTGTGTATTGCAGATTATTAGTGAGTCTTCCTCCATTCTTGATGCTGTTTTCTTCTTTATCTAGTCCAGGTTTTAGGACTGTTTGCTCTGCTTACAGGCAACATCCTTCTGAAATCAGCAAAAATAGTTATTTTTTTCTCCCCTTCTGGGAAAGTATCTTTCAAAAATGTACATTAAAAACTCACTTTGCTCTAAAAATAAGTAGTAATTATGTTCAATTTCTGTAAGTTTCCCTTAACTAATGTTTGAAAATGTATACATTTGTGGATAAAATTCTACTTCAGCAAAAGGATTCACAAGGAAAATTATCATTAAAGGAATGAAATTTCCCTTTGGATTAACTTGTTTCAATCTTACTGAATCTTTAATTTTTAAAAACCAGTTTGAAATGTTTATCAAATTCATACCAGGAAAAAAAAAAAAAAAAAAAAAACTCACTGCTGTTGAGTCGTTTCCTACTCACAGTGACACCTCCTTGGAGTTCTAAGGCAGTATCTCTATGGAAGTAAATTGCCTGATCTTCCTTCCAAGGGGTGGCTGGTGGGTTTGAACTACCAGGCTTCTGGTTAGCAGTCAAATGCCTTAGGCACAATGCCATTAGAATCAATAAAGAGCTTAATATAAATCTTCATACTTTATAATGGAAACTTTTTATAATTTAACTTGCTCGACTTGTAAATGTCTATGGGACCAGCCATTTTACCTCTGTTGTAATAACAAAAAGTAGCAAATCAGAATGCTAGCAATAGGGCTTTCTAGGCTTCCTATGGAACTCTGTGCTAAGATCCTATTGTTAGTTGCCGTATAGTCAACTCCAAGCAACTGCATGTATATAGAGCAGAACTTTTCTTCATAGGGTTTTCAATGGCTGTGAGCTTTCAGAAGCAGATTGCTAGGCCTTAATTCCATATCGCCTCTGGGTCGATTTGAAATACCAACTTTGGTTAGTAGTACAGTACTTAATCATTTGTGAAATTTCAAGTCCTCCCATTACAAATAAGCTTTCTTCATTCCAGAGCAAGGAGGCCCTATGATTGGCCTAGGTTTGTCAGGCCTTACCCTACACCAGTTATTGTGCTGGAATTGTGATAGCTAGAATGGGAAAACGGAAAAGAGCTGCTCTCCAGTAGAAAGGAGGAATAGAGACATAACCACTAAAGGGGCAATGATTTGTATTTTTCAAAATTAGCTTTTGCATTGGTAGATCATCCTTTCTGAAATGAATCATTTCTTTTGGATAATTAGAGAAGTCATCCACTGATATTTGGACTAAAATTTTGTTCCATGGATTTTGCATTCAGCTGAAGAAGAAAACTAATGTCAGAGGAGCAAGGGATTGAGTGACCTTTATAATATTTGAGGCTAATTCTTCTTTCTGAGTCAATTACCTCTAGAGTTTTTATATGTTACTCCTAAAAGGAAGATATAGTTAAGTATACACATACACTAGCATCATTTTCCAAGGATTTTAGTACATAGAAGAAAGTTGCTTGATTAATTTCCTTATGAGTGAACAATTTATTAAGCACCTTCTCTGTGCCAAGCATTGTAGTAAGGAAAACGTGGTTCTTCTCATAATGATTACTCATTCTAATATGTGCAATAGGCATACAAACAAGTTATTATCATATAAATAGATTGAGAAGATGGTAAAATGCCCTCACCAAAAAAACAATCAAACTCACTGCCGTCGAGTTGGATCCAACTCATAGCAACCCCTCCTTTGGTTTCTGAGGCAGTATCACTATGGAAGTAGATTTCCCAATCTCCCTTCAGAGAAGTGGCTGGTGGGTTTGAACCGCCAGCCTTCTGGCTAGCAGTCAAATGCCTTAGGCACTATGCCAACAGAACTCCCATGCAAAAATGTCCTCAAGTAAATGCTAATTTTGTTTAAGGAACATTTTCTGTAGGTCTTGCATTTCATTCTGATAGTTTGATTAAAATATGGGAAAGAGATATAAAGTATATACTAAATTTACCACTTAATATGTCTGTCTATTTGGTGATGCATATCTATCCTTCTCCAAGAAAAGAATGTAGAAAAATAACAGATAATGATGTTTTAACATCATTTATATTGTTGTTGTTGTTGTTGTAATGTGCCATCGAGTCAGCCCCAACTCATAGCGACTCCTCCTTGGGTTTCCGAGGTGGTATCACTACGGAAGTAGATTGCCCAACCTTCCTTGAACTGAGGAGTGACCTGAAAACATTAGTGCATGCTGTCAGACAGAATAATTCTCAACAGAATTTTTTAAATATGTCCTTTCTCTGTAGGGCAACAATTTATTGAGCATATGCATTTCAAAAATTTGACATGCATTTTTACCGATACTTAAAATAACATTACAATATATCAAAGCTTCTGTCTTTGATATGAGGAAACAACAATTCAGTTTGTGAAAGTTCCCACCTCTGATGCTTTTAACTTATATCAGAATGATAGGCCAAGTTCTCAGGCCCAGCTACATCTTACCTTTTGCCTATTTCCTTTGCAACCATCAAACACTTGTTGTTGTTGTTGTTTGCCATCGAGTCGGCCCCGACTCATAGCGACCCCTCCTTGGGTTTCCGAGGCAGTATCACTACGGAAGTAGGATTGCCCAACCTTCCTTCCGAGGAGTGGCTGGTGGGTTTGAACCGCCAGCCATCTGGTTAGCAGGCAAGTGTCTTAGCCACTATGCTACCAGAGCTCCCATCAAACACTTAGAAAGACTTAAATACATGACAAAGGATTTCTCCTGCAACTGTCAAACCCTTAGACAAATAGGTATATAACAAAGGAAACTTTTTTCCTTTTGGTTAAACTAAAGGTATTGTAAGAATATTCCTAAGGGAAGGTCTTAACACAGGACCCTTATCAGAAATTCCTTCATCAGCCCTCAGAAAATGTTTTTAGATATTAACCTAATGACCACCAATTAGTAATGTATTTAAACTAACCAATTTAAATAGCACACATTCGTGTTTCCAACCAATCACTGTAAAGCCCTTTCCTCAAGTTGTCTTGCCTCCAGCTTTCACTTCCTCAATATTTCAACTTCCAGTTAGAATGTTATATCTTTACTTCTTGATTTTACTTCATAAATATGCCTCTGTTACTGCACTATTTTGGGGGCTTTGATTTCACTTTTATGAGATCAGACATGTCCCCAGTTCAAACTGTTTTGAACCTCAATAAATCTCTTTCCTTTTATTTCAATGTCTTTCATCATTGACATTTTCTGGTGCCAAATAAGTGGGATTTGAAGGCAAATTTTCTCCAGTGCTCCCCAGGACATCAAGGACCAAAGCTTTGGTGCCAAGCATGAGTCCTTTGAAGGTCATTCATCTCTACAGATTCCTGGGAGTTGTCCCAGGAAAAAGACCTCTCAAATCGAGTTTGCCTTCTTCACATTGACTTCTACGAGATTTACTGTTGGCTTTCTTTTCTGCTTTCATAGCCTGAATGCTCTAAGCATTTTGATGAGTTTTTTGCCAAATTAAGTTTGGTGTGACTGTTATCACCAGACTCTCAAATCTAATTAGCACAAACTCTAGGAGGATCAAAGTCTCAATCCACTAAGTTTGAACTCATCTGTTTTTCTTTAGGGAACAGTCAGATTTTGTAGCATGTGTAATTGTTTGGTTTAGTAAGATCAAGAATGCCATTTCTAAGAACTTGGCAGTACTGCATTTGGGCACACTGGCCACTCATACGAACAAATGTTTTGACCCCCATACCTGCCTGCTTCCAGAGCACGGGCATGACTTTACTAAGGACAGTTTAGAACATCCATGGTCCATTTGGGATTTTTTTGACCTAGACAAACTAATTTTTCTATGCAGTCAATTAGAAATTAAAATCTCCCAAATTTAGCAAATATAATGGGATGCTTATTTTGATTGGTATATAAAAGACTCTAAGAGACACCAAGGAAGTAGGCTATTTTCCATGCAAGATATTATTTCTAAATTAATGAAAAGACAAAAGCAGTTAGAATATCAGGTATCTACCCCTGTTCCCTCTGCTCCTCAGCTGGCTACCTTTCTCTGTATCATCTCAGCCTTCTTACTCTTCTATTAATACTCTCTCAGAACCTCCTTTCTTTCCTAAGGAACATGTTCAGAAAGAAAAATCTGTCCCTGAAAC
>NW_006921668.1:6083348-6090473 GCF_000298275.1 Orycteropus afer afer
AGCTCCAGAGAAAAAACAGGGACTTTTCCTGTGGTGGTTTTAAATTCTAATGGAGAAGCATCTATTCAAGTTTATGGGGAAACTTACAAATTTTTAATTGACACTGGTGCCACCCTGATCACATCAACCCCACATATTTATAGAAGCCTTTGTCCCAAAGAAGGACTGGTAGTGCAGTGCTTAAAGCATTTGATTGCTAACCAAACAGTAGGTGATTCAAACCCATTAGCTACTCTTCAGAAGAAAGATGAGGTAGTCTGCTTCTGTAAAAAGTTACAGGCTTTGTAAACCCTATGGGGTTTTTCTACTCCCTGAGGATCACTATAAGTCAGAATTGACTCAATGTCCATGGAGGGTTTTTTTTTTGTTTGGTTTTTTTACCCATTGTACACATTCTTCTAAAGTTGTGGGGGTTGCTAATCAAGGAAAAGCTCTAACCCACTCTATGTCCATTCCCATGTCTTTTAGTCCTATACAAGATCTGCATCCTGTTCTTGTTACTCATGAGACCCCAGTTAATTTGATAAGAAGGGACTTATTGTTGATGTTCTTTTTAGGTACCATCAAATTGGTTCCAACTCATAGCAACTCTATGGACAACAGAATGAAAAACTGCCCAGTCTTGCACCATTTTCACAATCCTTGCTATGCTTGAGTCCATTGTTGCATCAACTGGGTGAATCTTTCTTGTTGAAGGTCTTCCTCTTTTTTCCTCACCCTCTACTTTAGTGGTGTGATGTCTAAGGCATTTAACTGCTAACTAGAAGGCTGGATGTTCAAACCTACCAGTCACTCCTTGGAAGGAAGATTGAGCAATCTACTTCCATGGTGATACAGCCTCAGAAACCCAAGGAGGGGTCACTATGAGTCAGATCTGTCTCAAAGTCAGTGAGTTTGGTTTTTGGTCTGTTTTAGTAAGTATGATATCCTTCTCCAGGGACCAACCCACCTAATAACAAGGATAACATGACCAATGTACAAAAAATGAAGTTTCTCCATTTTTGTTTCTATGGGGCATTCTGGCCATATTTCTTACAAGACAGATTTGTTCATTATTCTGGCAATCCATGGTGTAGTCAATATTCTTCACCAATACTATAATTTAAATGCATCGATTCTTTTGTGGTCTTCCTTATCCATTATCCAGTTTACACATGGATATCAGGCAATTGAAAATACCATGGCTTGAGTCAGGTGAATCTTAGAATTCAAAGTGATGTCTCTGCTCTTTAACATTTTAAAGAGGTCTTTTTCAGCAGATTTGCCCAGTGCAATGTGTCATTTGATTTCTTAATTGCTTTTCTTGGACATTGATTGTGGATTCAAGTAAAATGAAATCCTTGATAACCTCATCCTTTTCTCCATTTATTATATTATTCCTTATTGGTCCAGTGATGAGGGCTTTCATTTTCTTTTTGGGGAGGTATAATCCATACTGAAGACTGGAGTCTTTGATCTTCATTAGTAAGTGTGATAGTTGGAGCTGTATGTCAACTTGGCTGGATCCCAGTTCTATGTGGTTGTTCCCATGATGGGATTGGATGACTGTGTTCTGAGTGGCCGATCTGCCCAAGGGGAGTTTCCATAGGGGTGTGGCCTGCTTCCAGGATATCCAGGGACATCCTGGGAAGAGAGACATTCTTCTGTGGATCGGGACTCTGGTGTGCTGCCTACAATTTTCTGTGAGTGAGCAGCCCACCGTTCAGCCTGGACATCTTGGATTCGTCTTTCATTGGAGTCAACAGCCAGTGTACTGCTTGCCAGCCTTGAGCTTCTCTGCCCACTGTGGTTGCGGAAGCTAAGGCTTCCTCCAGCTGGATGTTTCCTCCAGGGACTTTGGACTTGCCGGCTTCTATACATTTGTGAGCCATTTTCCTAAGATAAATTTCTCTCTTTCTTTATATATATATAAGCTTTGCTGGTTTTTGTTTCTCTAGAGAACCCAGTCTAAGACAGTAAGTATCTCAAGTCTTTTTCACTTTCAGCAAGTAAAGTTTGTTATCTTCATATTGTAGGTTGGTAATAGGTCTCTTTCCAATCGTGATACTCCATTCCTTTTCATATAGTCAAGCTTCTCGGATAATTTGCTTGGCATACAGATTGAATGAGTATAGTAAAAAGATACAACCCTAACACATTCCTTTACTCATTTTAAACCATGCAGTATTCCCTTGTTCTGTTTGAATGACTGCCTGCCAGTCTATGTACAGGTTCCTCATAAGCACAATGAAGTGTTCTGGAATTCCCATTCTTCACAATGTTATCCATAATTTGTTAAGATTTTTACAATTAAATGCCTTTGCATAGCCAATAAAATACAGGTAAACACCTTTCTGTTTTTCTTTGCTTTTAGGCAAGATCCACATGACATCAGCAATGACATTCCTCTTCTGAATTCAGCTCGAATTTCTGGAAGTTTCCTGTCAATGTATTTCTGGAACCATTTTTGAATTATCTTCAGTAAAATTTTACTGTGTACCATATTAATGGGACTTACTAGCTAAATAGAATTTTCATATACAATTTAATGAAAGGGGGTAATATAAGAATCCCTTTGACAGTCACCATGAAATGGAGATAAACTCACAGAAGGAGGATTTTTGTTACTAACGCACTTAATTTGTTCCTACAGGAAACAAGCTTCTCTGCTCTTTTTGCTTCTTTATATTGTCTCTTTTCAGTACCAAAAACCCTGTGGACCACAACTTACACAGATGTTAACTGGTGCAAACCTCATTGTACTTCATTTTGATATCTCAAACCTTTACCTAAAATCCCCTGTTGTTGTTTGTTGTTGTTTGCCGTCGCGTCAGCCCCGACTCATAGCGACCCCTCCTTGGGTTTCCGAGGCAGTATCACTATGGAAGTAGGATTGCCCAACCTTCCTTCTGAGGAGTGGCTGGTGGGTTTGAACCGCCAGCCTTCTGGTGAGCAGTCAAGTGCCTTAGGCACTATGCTACCAGAAAATCCCCTAGTATTCTACAAAAGGCCAAAAAAAAAAAAAAAAGGACTTACTCCAATAATTCAGGATTTTTTGCTAAAGGTTTAATTACTTCCTATACTTGCCCCTGTAACTCTCTTGTTTGCCATGTTAAGGAGCCAAGTAATCATAGCTGGAGGTTTGTATAGGACCCATGTGCTAGTAACCTCATTGTGGTTACTAGATTACCTGTGGTTCCTAATTCAGACTTACTCCTTTCTAATTTGGCTTTTTGGTAATATAGTCCCTGAAACCTCTTACTTTACAGTGTTGATCTTTGCAGTGCATTTTCAAGTACCAAATATTTATGCAAATGATGCATGTTATATGGTATTTTGCAAACTGCACCCCCCATGTATTAGTTTCCTATGCATGCTATGTGTATTATATATATACATGCTATTTACATAGATGTATTACATGTGAAAAAAGGTATTGTTGTACATCTTGATAGTCAATATTTGTTTTCTTTAACTTGGAGGTGGGAGTGATCAACAATATACCTGGACTGTGATCACTTAGGATTCACCAAGTCCCCCACATATTTTTCTCAGATTGTACATGCAGATCTACAATTTTTACAATTTTCCCATGAATCCATTTTATTATAATATGTTAATGAGTTACTGGTCTATTCTAAATTTCAACAAACTTGTCTCAAAGACAGAAATTTTTTGTTAGAATATGTGGCTGATGGTGGCACAAAGCCTCCAATGAAAAATTACAGCTAGGAAAGCCATCAGATAAATATTTAGGATGTATAATCTTGACAAAAAGATCATAATTAACTTCAAAATAAAAGAAGCAATTCTAGCTTTCTCTGTCCCCAATACAAAACAAAACAAAAAACAGCTAAGATAATTTTGGGGACTTTGTGGATATTACAGTACTTGGATACCAAATTTTTCTTTGCTGGTCCAACCATTCATTCAGTACCTAAAGGCTTCAGAACCTGCCCCTTTCAGTTTTCGGAGATGGCAAAAAGGCCATACCGCTATTAAGAAGTCATTAACTAGTACCTCAGTTTTAGGCTTCCCTAATTACCAGTTAGAGTTTTGCTTTTGTTCATGAAATGTCTGTGAATGTCTTAGTGATCCTCACTCAGAAACACAGAGGACAGCAAAGACCAGTTGGCTACTGCAGCTTCCAATTAGATTCAGTCATCAGGGATAATCCTTCTTGCTTCAGAGCATTTGTAACCATGGCCAGACTAGTGGAAGCAATATAGTTTTAGGAAAGTCCTGAATGTTCATGTTCCTCATGCAGGAATGTAAACATTTTAAAGTCCACATCAACACAATATTTGTCAGCTAACAGGCTGAGTTGTTATGAGATGCCTTTAATATAATAGTCTGCTTAAGCCCAGCCACTCTTTAACCTACTCCAGATAGAGCAATCACCTCCCACATGATTGCTTAGTCTTTACTGAACAGCTTCTGTCTCCTAGAAAGAATTTGAAGAAAACTCCTCTTTTCCACCCTGATTTAATTCTATTCATGGATGGATCATATTTAAGAAATTACCCCAACAGCTGTTATTACAAAGGAGGCTGTAATGTTAACACTTCTAGAAAACATTATTGAAAATAGTGCCCTTTCTGAAGTCAACTCAGCTCAGCAGGCTGAACTAATTGCACTCACGAGGACTTGCAAACTGCCTTCTAGATGGTCATTAAATGTTACACTAACTTGAGGTATGGTTCTAGGTCATTCATGATTTGAGTGTGATATGAAACAGAGAAGGTTCCTAACATCTTCTGGGACCCAAATTTAAAAAGTAGCCCTTAGTTATAGACCTCTCAGAAGTCATTTTACTCCCTTCCAAGATTGGTGCATCAAAATACAAGCCCATAATTCTAATGGAATATTTCAAATAGAGGAGATGAAATAAAACACATTAGCAGGTAAAGCAGCTAAACAAACTGCCTCTCAAATCCTCCTTATCCATATAGTAGCTAAAGGAATTCTCATACATGATCATGATAACTCAGATCATTATGAAAAGGAAGTAGATAAGGATATCCATGATGTGATCATGGAAGATATGACCCTTTAGAAGTAACTTCAGAAAGTCTTCATAAAAGACAAAATATTGCTCCTTTTGCAAATATTGAAGATTGAAAACAATCAAGTTGTTTTGTAACACCATCATCAGGTTATAGATTGGACCTAATGATAAATTTGTCCTTCCCAGATTTCTACATGTCCCTTATGGCCATGGCTTTGCATATGAGGTCCCAAATGATATGAAACAAAATAATTAAAACTTTGGAGAAATACTAGTGGGGTAAATTTTTGAAGCTACTGAACATATCACTAGCCATTGCTGGCTTCATCTCCCTTTAAAATCAGAGAAGCACCTTTAAGTGCCTTTAATAAAATAATCTTTGCTCTCTGGGCTCTCTTGAGTGGTGATTAGACTTTATTCACTTCCCACCATCAAATGGATAAAAGTATGTTTTAGCAATGGTATGCCTATTATCACACAGGGTGGAAGATTTCCATGTAAAAATGCTTCTGCTACTTTGTTGGTCAGGAAATTATTAAAGAATATCATCCCCACCTTGGGGAGCTCCAAAAACTCTCTGCAGTGACTGAGCAAGTGATTCAAGAGATATGTAAAAATTTTTCCAATTTATCACAGACTGCACTGTAATCCACAATGCTCTGAATTGGTGGAACCAGTGGTATAATTAAAATCCAAACAGCCACAATTTGTGAGTCATTGAACCTGCCCTGAACTAATATTTTTTCCTTAGTCCTCCTAAATTGGAGATCTACTCCATGTGGAAAGCACAAACTAAGTTCTTATGAGATAGTATCTTGCACACCCATGTCCTTACCATATATGGCTTAAAAAGACCCAAAATTAATATGACAAGATTTAAATATTATCAATCTTTTTTCAAAAACTCATTTTTCCCAAATTCAGGAAGCTTTTAATAATGATGAACCTAATTTCAGTTCTCACCCAAAATTTTCCCAGGTGATTGTGTCTATTGAAAAAGGCATCAACTGAAGCATTTCTTAGAACTTTTCTGGAAAGGACTCTACTTAGTGCTCCTCACCAACATTTGTGCCACCAAGCTAAAAGGAATAAACTCTTGGGTCCATATCTCACAGATAAAGAAGGTCAAAGGGCCTGCCTGGACTTGTGAACCCACTAGGGACTTACAGATCACCCTCAAATGCCAATACAGCTAGAAGCAGACAAGTTCAGAAGTAGACATCTCTTCCTAAGATCACAGAACAAGATCTCATGCAAGTTGTTAAAATCTATGGAGTTTTCTTTATAGTTTTTGTTACTCTTTTGTTGATCATTTGTTGCATTATTGTGGTAGTAGCCCTTGCTTTAACATTTCATTCCTCCCATGCAAGTAAACAAGGACTTTTGTCTAGGGCCAATTGTTGAAATGTAATACTTACTGCCTTTGAAATAGCCTTTATCTACCAACTTGGATACATTAACTGGTTAATTAATCAATATGAAACTTTTCACACTTTTAGCATTTTTTATTACTTTTGCTTCCACCAAGGCTTAGAGAGAAAATGCTTTCATTAGGTTAGCCCAATCAGGAGCTACTGCTGCTAATTTAACCAATTGTTATATCTGCCATCTTTCCCCCAAAACAGTGCATGAAAACTTACATCCTCTAGCTTCTCTTGTACTGAATTATATCTCTGTGCACCCTGCAACTGTTCATTTTAATATGTGTTAGATTATGGCATTCCTTTGGATTACTGGCTCAACTTGAAATTCCCTATTTTACTTTAACCTTTACCAAAACTAAGAATTGTTCTAATGCTGCTTGAACCAACCCCCTCTCCCGCCAAATATTGTCCTATCAGTTTTTAGTCTCATATCCAAAAGTTCCCTAAACTTCAAATGAATCTCTTTGTTGCTAACACAAATAATAATCTAGCTTGTCTGAGTCCAGCAAGTAAGAATAAAGAGACTTATACTCTAATGAGGATGCTTACTCATTTGTAAAACTCTTTAAAAAAATAATTGGCGGAGAGGCGGGGCAAGATGGCGGACTAGGCAGAGGATTGCACAGACCCTCTTCAACAAAGAAAAGGGAAACCAATTAACACAGACACAGAAGGTAATCTTGGACCCCTGAGCCTTGAAGGAAAGGATGCAGA
>NW_006921668.1:6099113-6127829 GCF_000298275.1 Orycteropus afer afer
AATAATTGGCTTGAGTAAATTAATCAAACCATTCCCCTCCACATCCATTACCAACAGAAGAGGTATGACTTGTGCTTATCATGGGTATGTGTTCTTATGTGGAGGAACAAAACACCATTATATCAATATGCCAAACCCAGGTGATAAACCTCACACTTGGGCATTGCTTTGTCTGGATGGATGGAACATGACTGACCAATGTACTGTAACCCATTTTTGTGTCCCACTGGAAATATACTCATGAAATGAAAGTAATCATTGGGCCAGCAGTTTAAAACTCTTGACGCAAACCCAGAGATCTCACAGCTTTGGGTATTACAATCTCATCCAACTCAGACCTGCAGTGTGATATACATATTTAATATCATTCTTTCCTTTTTAGGAGTAGTCAAATTAGAGTAGGTACTTCAAAATTTGTCTCCTTCTATGGAACAAATCATAAATTAATTTTCTGAAGGAATGGTTGTTGTTATTATGTGCCATCGAGTTGGACCCAACTCATAGCGATCCCTCCTTGGTTTTCCAAGGTGGTGTCACTATGGAAGTAAATTGCCCAACCTTCCTTCTGAGGAGTGGCTGGTGGGTTTGAACTGCCAACCTTCTGGTTAGCAGTCAAGTGTCTTAGGCACTATAGCCCAGCAAAAATACTTAAATATTAATGCCTTATAAAGATGCTTTTAGGCAACAGAATAGCCTTGCTTGACTTTCTTTTAGCCCAACAATGAGGTCTTTGTGCTACAGCAATTTGTTTTTTCACCTATATTTATAATTCCTGCAAAGTTTATAACACCTATAAAGATGAGAAAATTCATCAAAAAGCTATCTGGTTATATATAAAAGACAAAATCTGAATATTCTTGGTTTGATGTTACGTAAAGGTATTACATCACAGATTAGATATGCATTGCTAACTGAATTAATTATGTAATTATGGTAATAACTAATGAAATAATCCAATATTGCATGAAATGTATAACCAATGTTATGACTCAAAGACTAATTTAATGCTTGTCTTAGTTATCTAGTGCAGCTATAACAGAAATAAGTGGGTGGCTTTAACAAACAGAAATTTATGAAGCTAAAAGTCTGAATTCAGGGTGCTAGCTCTAAGGGAAATCTTAATCTCTCTATTGGCTCACAGTTTAGGAAGAATGTCCTTGTCTCCTTTCAGCAACTGTAGGCCTGGTATTCCTTGGAGATCTCCATATATTTTGACATTTATCTTCTCGTGGGTGTAGGAGGTTCCCCACACAGAAACTCTGGGTCCAAAGAATGTGTTCCACCCGTCTCTTCTTTCTTAGTTGTAGTATGTTCTTCAATGTCTATTTGCTTGTTTAATCTCTTTTATATCTAAAAATACGTAGACTGAAAACACATTTTAATCCTGTAGACTGTATCCTGCCTTGTTAACAAAATATCTTCTAATCCTATTTCATTGACATCATAGAGGTTAGGATTTACAACACATCAGATCAAAAGAATGTAGGATAATGACATAATACTAAGAATTATGGCCTAGCCAAATAAACACATATTTTGGAGGGACACAATTCAATCCATAACACAATGTCTATGAAGAGAATTATGTACATAGATGAGACCTATTTTGCAAACAGACTCAAACTAACAAACACCCTGTGCCAGTCTTTTGAAGAGTTAAGCTGCTTCTCTAACGTAGTCTTATTTCACAAAGACCCTTCCATCTCAGAGCTCTGAAGCTGAATGCTATGCCACAGCAGGGTGAAGAGGTAAACAGTAATGTCTTAAATGCTTACTAAGTAAGTTGCTTTCTAAGGAATCAAGTGTTATCACTGCAGTCCCCTGGAGAAGAAAGCATTCATATAATACTGATCAAAGGATATTAATAAAATCCTTGATCAAAGAAGGAATGTGTGAGAGTTCCAAAATTTGAGACACTTTATTTGTATCATAATTACTGGCACAAGTCCAGACTCCATCTTAGCTGTTGTTTATTTCCCTTGCAACTATCAAACCCTTAGGCAGACTTAGGTACTGTTGGTTATCTAGTGCTGCTATAACAGACACATCACAAGTGGATGACTTTAACAAACAGGAATTTATTCTCTTACAGTTTAGGAGGCTAGAAGTCCAAGTTTAAAGTGCCAGCTTTAGGGGCTGGGTGAAGGCACCTCAACCTTGGGCTTTAGCTCTTAATCTTGCTCCTGGACCACTGGAGCTGGAGGAGTCTCTTAATTCAGGAAGCTACTGACTATTAGAGATATGCCACACCATCTTGCATTGCTCTTCCGGGTACTTCTTCATTCCCTGCTGCCCCACCCAAGGTCATAAGTCAGTTAAAGGAAGTTGAAACTGAGCTTCCTGCAAGGTGCGAATTTTAAAAGGCAACATAGCCTCTGATAGGTTAAGACCTCTTCCCCTAGCTCTGATGTACAACCTCCTAACCCCAGGTCTATATAAGACCACCCTCTCCCCTGCTCTCTCTCTCTCTTCCTCTTCCTCCTTTTCCTCTTCCTCTCCTTCTCTTCTTCCCTTCTTCCTCCTTCTCTTCCTCCTCTTCTTCTGATCTTCCTCAGTGCAGGTGCCCTTTCTCCTCTTTAATAAAATCTCCTGTTGGGTACCCTGGTATGTGGCATGGTTGTTGAGTGCCGACGGAGCTCTAACACTGACTCCTGAGGCTGACAAACCTAAGATCAACAAATAAAATGGTGTAGTCCCAAGATTATCAAGTAACATGACAAGCCACTAGTTGAAGTCCAGAAAAATCCCAAGATTGACAGGCAACTTGGCAGGGTGCTACATGAAGACTTGGCTAACTGCTGGATCCAAGTGTGCCAAAAACCTCAAGACCTTTCTCAAAGTTCTTATATACTGGAAGCAGACCACATCCCTAAGGCAGCTACTCAGCTGCTCATAGTAGATTCAACCATGGAGTTGATTACCAGTCTCATCATGGGGAATAACTACATCCAGCTGCTGTCATTCAAAACCAGGCCAACACATAAGCTTAACTACCACAAACTCCCTGCCATCGAGTTGATTCCAACTCATTGTGACTCCACTGGGTTTCCAAGGCCATAAATCTTTACAGAAGTAGATTGCCTCATCTTCCTTGCATGGAGTGGCTGGTGGGTTTAAATTGGTAACCTTCAGGTTAGTAGTCAAATGCCTGGGCACTGCATTACCAGAGCTCCTTTTTAAATACTACAGGTAAATAACAAAAAGATTTCCTTTGCAACTGTCAAACCTTTAGACAGACTTAAGTACATAACAAAGGAAACATTTTTTTCTTTGTTTAAATTAAAGATATGGAAAGAATGTTCCTAAGGGAGATTCTTAACACAAAACTCTTATCAGAAATTCCTTAAACAGTTTCAGGAAATGTTTTAAATGTTTTAAGATAATTACATTATGATCACCCTGTCAACCTCTCCCCCACCTTAGTCACATATTTAAACTGACCAATCCAAACAAAAAGATCTACCCTGAAGTACAAAGTTTTCAGTGATAGGATAATATTCATACAATTACAAGGAAGACCAGTTAATACTAGTATTATTCAAATTTACACTCCAACTACCAAAGCCAAAAATAAGAAATTGAGTATTTTTACCAACTTCTGCAGTCTGAAATTGACCAAACATGCAATCAAGATGTGCTGATTATCACTGGTGATCGGAATGCAAAAGTTGGAAAAAAGAAGAATCACAGGTAGTTGGAAAATTGGGCCTTCGTGATAGAATCAATGCCGCAGATCACATGAGACAATTTTGCAAGACCAATTACTTATTCATTACAAATACTTCTTTTCAAGAATAAGAACAATGGCTATACACATGGACTTCACCAGATGGAGTACAGAGGAATCAGATTGACTACATCTGTGGCAAGAGGTGATAGAGAAATTCAATATCTTCAGCCAAAAAAAGGCCAGAAGTTGATTGTGGAACAGATCAACTATTCATATGCAAGTTCAAGTTGAAGCAGAAGACAATTAAAACAAGCCCATGAGAGCAAAAATATGACTTTGATTATATCCCTCCTGAATTAAGAAACAATCTAAAGAATAGATTTGATGCATTGAACACCAGTGACTGAAAACCTGAAGAATTGTAGGATGACATCAAGAACATCATCCATGAAGAAAGTAAAAGGTCATTAAAAAGATAGGAAAGGAAGAAAAGACCAAAATAGATGTCAGAAGAGACTCTGAAACTTGCCCTTGAGTGGAGGGCAAATGGAAGAAATGACAAGAAAAAAGCACTGAACCGAAGATTTCAAAGAGCAGCTCGAGAAGACAAAGCCAATTATTGTAATGTAATGTGCAAAGACCTGGAGTTAAAAAACCAAAAGAGAAGAACACAATCGGCATTTCTCAGACTAAAAAAGCTAAAGAAAAAGTTTAAGGCTCAAGTTGCAATATTAAAGATTCTATGGGCAAAATATTGACTAATGCAGGAGACATAAAAAGAAGATGGAAGGAATACAGAGAGTCACTGTACCAAAAAGAGTTGGTCAATGTTCATCCATTTCAGGTGGTAGCATATGATCAAGAACTAATGCTATCAAAGGAAGAAGTCAAAGCTGCACTGAAGGAATCGGCAAAAAACAAGGCTCCAGGAATTGATGGACTATCCATTGAGATGTTTCAACAACATCAACGGATGATGCACTGGAGGCATTCACTTGGTTATGCCAAGAGATTTAGAAGACACTTACCTGGCCAACTGACTAGAAGAGATCCATATTTATATGCATTCCAAAGAAAGGTGATCCTACAGAATGTGGAAATTATCAAACCATACCATTAATACCACATGCAAGTAAAATCTTACTGAAGATAATTAAAAAATGGTTGCAGCAGTATATTGACAGAGAGCTTCCATAATGCAAGCTGTATTCAGAAGAGGATGTGGAACAAGGGATATCACTGCTGATGTCAGATAGATCTTGGCCGAAAGAAATGAATACCAGAGAGATGTTACTTGGGTTTTATTGACTAATCAAAAGTGTTCGATTGTGTGGATCATAACAAATTATGGATAACATTGAGAAGATGGGGAATTCCAGAACACTTAATTGTACTCATGAGGAACCTGTACATAAACCGAGAGACTGTAGTTCAGATAGAACAAGGAGATTCTGCATGGTTTAAAATCAAGAAGGGAATGTGTCAAGGTTGAATCCCTTCACCATATTTATTCAATCTGTATGTGTACGCTGAGCAAATAATCCGAGAAGCTGGATTATATGAAGAAAAACATGGAGTCAGGATTGGGGAAAGAATCATTAACAACCTGCAATATGCAGACAACACAGCTTTGCTTGCTGAAAGTGAGGATGACTTGAAGCACTTACTGATGAAGACTGAAGAATACAGTCTGCAGTATGGATTACAAAAATCCTCACAACTGGACCAATAAGCAGCATCACAATAAATAGAGAAAACATGAAGTTGTCAAAGACTTCATATTACTTGGTTCTACAATTAACACCAAAGGAAGCAGCAGTCAAGACATCAGATGATGACATAATAACACTGGACAAATCTCTTTAAAGACTCTTTAAAGTGCTGAAGAGCAAAGACGTCTCCTTGAAAACTAAGGTGCACCTAACCCAAGCCGTGGTATTCTCAATTGCCTCATATGTGAAAGCTGGTCAATGAATAAGGAAAACCAAAGAAGAGTGAATGCTTTTGAATTGTGGTGTTGGTGGAAAATGTTGAAAGTACCGTGGACTGCTAAAAGAACTAACAAATCTATCCTAGAAAAAGTACAGCCAGAAAGCTCCTTGGAAGCAAGAATGGCCACACTTCATCTCACCTACTTTGATCATGTTGTCAAAGGGGATCATTCCCTGGAGAAGGATATCATGCTTGGTAAAGTGGAGGGTCAATGAAAAAGTGGAAGACCCTCAACCAGATGGATTGACACAGTGGCTGCAATGATGGGCTCTGGTATAGCAAGGATCATAAGGCTGACACAGGACCAGGCAGTGTTTTGTTCTGTTTTACATAAGGTTGCTATGAGTTAGAGATGACTCAACAGCATCTAACAACAACAACAATCCAAATAGCTCACGTTTTTCTCCCAGCCAATCACTGTAAAGTTCCTGCTGCAAGTTGCCCTATCTCCAACTTCCCTAATTTGGCAACTTCCAATCAGAATGTTGAGCTTTTAGTTCTTGATTTTACCTCATAAATATGCATCTCTTACTCCAATATTTTGGAGCTTTTAATTTCACTCTGTGAGATCAAATGTCTTCAACTTTTTGAACTTCAATAAATATCTTTGCTTTTATTTTAGCAGTGTATATATTCTTACTCATTGACATCAGAAAGATTCTTTATTGTGTGTAGTAGAATGTAAATTCCATGTAGACTAGTATTTGTTGTGTACATAGTAGACTTTCAACTCCCTGTAAACAATTAATATATATAATAGTCTGTAAAGGTTTATTAGGGCAGACGTTTTTTAGTTTCAAGAAAATAGACTTGTTCAAGTTACCTTGAGGAAGGAAGAAGTGTAACAAGTTAGGAGTCTTTGTGTAGCAAGTGGCAGAAAACCTAAATAAAACTAACTTATTAATAAAGAATGTTAGTTCACATAATTTTAGAAGATAATAAATTCCATGTTGTTAAAACAAAATTATATTAAGCTAATAATAAAAACAAATAGAAGTTTATTTAATGTAAAATTTGAAAATCAGGGTACTATTTTGACAAAATAATTAAAAAAAGAAAGAAAGAAAAACCTTAAACCTATTTCTGTCTAATTGATTCTGACTTACAGCAACCATACAGAACAGAGAAGAACTGTCTTATAGGATTTTGGAGTCTGTGAATCTTTTGGAAGCAAACTTCCACATTTTCCTTCTGTGGAGGGCTGGTGGGTTTGATCCATCAACCTATCAGTTAACAACCAAGCTCTTAACCACTGTGTCACCATGGCTTCTACACTTCTACTATGGGGTCAAAAATATCCCAAAGAGAAAAATTGTCTAAAGATTCTTATACTCTATATTATGGACATAGCCATGGAGAAGAGGCCAGACTAGAATTGATTTGAAAAAAAAAAAAATGTAGTCAGGAAGGATTTCATATGGCATTGTCTTGAAGAACAATTAAAGTAATTACTGACTTACAACTTTTTGTCTTGGAGTTTCTGTTTGTTTCTGGCTGCACATAGACAATTCTTCAAAAAAGCACAATGCCTATAGGCAAAATTATCTTTACTGAATTATCTCTAGAGTGTTTGACTTAAAGGTGACTTTAGGAAACCAGTCCTACAAGGCTCAAGGTTTGAAAGATCATGTCAGGGTAATGGTCTAGGTGGGTCACTCCAATTCCATGAAACACAGAAATCTGGATTCCACAAGAATTAAAACTGTATTCTCGATGTAATTAATTAATGTATATACTAGATTGCAAGCTCCATTAGGACAGGGCTTCTGTTTGTCTCTTATATCATAGTTGGTTTTATTCTCATGCTTCATATGGTGGCCCCTGCCAAATCCACACCTTTGTCTTTATGGTAATAGCAGCTACTACAGTTCCAGATCTCATGTTTTTACATCAAATAATCCTAGAGAACAGAATGAATGCTCCTAGATGAGTCTAAGGAAGAGATAACTTCTTTCTCTGAGAAATCCATAGCATCCCATGGGCTTTTGGGGGGTATTATAGATATAGATACCTTCTTAAATCAACAACTGGGGCTAGGGCAGGAGTTGGAATAAATTGGAACAAATTGATTTGACTAAGCTAATTAGAACCCATGCCTGTAACTGAGAAGGAAATCAACCCCTCCAAACAACTGGGAATGGAAAAGGGGAACTTTCCCCAAAAGCTTTGAGAATTACTAGCGATGATGAGAAGGATTATGTGGTACAATATGACCATTAGAACAAAAGGGGCTATGGGCTTGTATTTTCCCAGAGTAAAGAATGGGTATTCAGGCACCTGCTAAATTACTGTAATAAGGCATAGCCTAAAATGTGCCAAGGCCTACTTTCAGATGCATATTCAGCTCTGTAACTACACAAAATGACCATCATCCCACTATACAGGAGCTAGTCAGTCTTCAGGTAGAGGAGAGAGTAGATAGACAACTGAGATGTATATAATCCCCTTCCCTACGAACTGTTTAATTGTCTGTAATTCTGTTAATTTAGAACTTCCAAGAGATTGTAAGCAAATACTATCAATATTTGTTGATGATAGGAAGAGTTGTTACATTTTTTTTATCTCCTTTATAAGGTTTTTGGTTTTTTTTTTGCATTTATAAATGTGGCTTTTTTAAAAAAATGGAATATTTCAAATTCAAATTGTGGGAAAAGTGTCATTTTAGGAGAAGTACTAAAAAAGTAGTGGCACTAAAGAGTTGAATGGATATCAAATCTACTTCTTGATTTAAGTTCCAAGAAGCCTGGGAAATACACAGTCCCCCGTATGAGGGAGATGCAGATAAAGTGGCGGTCTCAGAGATTATAGCAAGAATTTTATGAAGGGAGAAAGGTTAAGATATCAGGAAGTTTGCCTGTCATACCTGAAGTCTTATATTAAGCAATTATTTACAATAACTCTTTCACCATTTAGCATGCAAGCAAGCTCTTATTAAACATTCTGCATGTTTATGTTTTGTCTCTTTAACTATATTACGTAGTTCTTCTCGCATATCTCTTTTCACCTTATCTTGTACACCTAATAAGCACACTATTGGTTCTTAATAATACTTCATAATCATTAGTTATTGATTAAATGAGCTTAAATAAAAGTCTGAATTTATATAATAGCCATAATTTTTGTCATCAATCCCCAAACTCTATTTTGCTCCTCTATTTTCCTAAGGCATTTGACTGTTAACTAGAAGGCTGGCGGTTCAAATGCACCAGCCATTCCTTGGAAGGAAGATTGAGCAATCTACTTCTGTAGAGATACTGCCTCGGAAACCCAAGGAGGGGTCATTAGGAGTTGGATCCGACTCGATGGCTGTGGGTTGGGTTATCCTCCTAGAAAATAAGTTAAATCATAAAACTGTTACAAAGTCTAACTGTGTTGTGGGAGTATAGTGAAAAATCATTAATCAAGTAATAAATGACAGTAATAGAAATTAATTCTCAAATAAATTATGCTAGCAAAAAGTGGGAGCTTCTCTATTACTAAAGCTATTATTGCAGGAAGCTGAAAAAAGCCCCATCATAGCCAGGGATATAGCTAACTCTTCAATATTAATTAACCAAAGGATCCCATGAAAAGAGCCATGATGAGAAGTAAAATGTAGACCAGCTTTTGAACATTTGCCTTACCAAGCAGGGGAAAAGATCAGAGCCATTTACAGCACAGCTTCACCAGGAACTCACAGATGTCCTCACAGATCTATGACACCCAGCAATAAAATGCAAAAGTTTTTATGTGTGCCACTAAACTCATCTTTCCTGGGAAAGGGTCCACACTGTCCCCAAAGAAATCTATAAACCAAGAGAAAGGTTTAGGACCACTGTTCTATAGTTACCAGAGAAAGTATGTCATCAATAAAAACAAAGGTGGTGGTTTGTCATAATAAGTTTAGTACTTTGCTGTTAACCATTAGCCAGTGTGTATCTAGTAAAAAGTTGTTATTACGGGTATTTAGTAGCACACATCTAAAGTCTTATGATTCTTACTTCAGCCAAAGGCAACTTCATCTTTTTCCTCAATCAAATATACCTCCATACTTGACTCAAACGTGAATCCTTTTATTTATTTATTTATTTATTTATTTATTTAATCACACATCTAGTTGATCAGCAAATACTGTTGGGTTTGACTTCAAAATACATCCAGAATTGAACCACTAGTCACCAGATCTACTCCTTACATCATGGTCCACACCATCATCATTTCTCTCCTGGATTACTGTGGTAGTTAAGGTTATGTGTCAACTTGGCTGGGCATGGTTTTGAGTGGCTGGGCAGCTGTATGGAGTATTCCCTATGAGGAGACTGGTAATCAACTCCATGGTGGAATTTATGGGTGAGCAGCTGAGCTGCTCTACCTTAGGGATGTGGTCTGCTTCCAGCATATAAAAAGAAGCTTTGAGAAAGGTCTCTAGCTTTTTGGCATGTTTGGACCCACATGTAGTGTGTCTTCATTCAGCAGCCTGCCATGTTGTCTGCTGATCTTGGGATTGCTCCCTGGGCTTGAATCAGTGGTCTGCTGCTGTCTTGTCCACTAATCTTGGGACTTGCCATTTTACTTGTGGACCCTGGGTTTGTCAGCCTGAGCAGCCAGCAGCTGCCTGAGTTAAGAGATGTCTCCAGCTGCAGTGGGCCAGGAGCAAGAGACAGAGCTGAAGGTCAAAAGGCCTTCACCCAGTCCTTACAACTAGCACTTTGAACTCAGACACCTAGCCTCCTAAACTGTAGAGAATAGATCCCTTTTTGTTAAAGCTACCCATTTGTGGGGTTTTCTGTTAGAGTGGCACAAGAGAATTACTGTCATAGTTTTCCAACTAATCTATCAGCTTCTGCCTCTGTACTCCTTCATTCCACCCCCAACATAGCAGCTAGAGAGCTCTTACTAAACTAAAGTCATATTATGTTCCTCCTTTGTTCAATTTACTCCAGTGACAGCATGTTTCACTCAGAGTAAAAGCCAAAGTGTTCTTATATTTGTTGTTGTTGTTATGTGCCATCGAGTCGGACCCAACTCATAGTGACCCCTCCTTGGGTTTCCAAGGCAGTATCACTGCGGAAGTAGATTGCCCCATCTTCCTTCCGAGGAGTGGCTGGTGGGTTTGAACCACCAGACTTCTGGTTAGCAATCAAGTGCCTTAGGCACTATGCTACCAGAGCTCCCGTTCTTATACTACAAGGCCCTAAATGGCCAGGCTGCCATTATCTACCTGAGCTCATGTATAGTTCTTTCTCATATATATTGTTATAGCTACATTAGTTTCCTTACTGTTCTTTGAATATAATAAACATAGTCCTGTTTCAATGACCTTGCACTTGCTGTTCCCTCTTCCTGGGATGCTCTTTAACCAGCTATCCATAGAGCTTGCTATATCACTTCAGGTTTTTATTTAAAAGTCATCTTCTGTGGGAGGCTTTCCATGGCCTGGCCACCCTATTAAGTATCTCAACCCTAAACCTAACCTCTACCTACTTCATTTTTCTCAACTGAAATACTATGTAATTTACTTATTTCCTTTGTTTATTATCTTTCCCACCAGAATATAAATTCCATGAAAGCAAAGATTGTTGTCTGTTTTTATTCACTGCTGTATTCCCAGTGCCTAGAACAGTACCTGGTATACAGCAGACACTCAATAAACATTTGGGGGATATCTGGGATCTGCAAAAGTGAGTTACTCTTATCATTGTCATCTAGCTTTATATGCTGTGACTTATGAGAAAGACTATCATCACACCTCATATTAGCACTAGATACCAAACACATCATGTTTATGTCCATTGATATTAAATACTTGAGCTGTAATGGGGAGAAAGCCTTGAGTAAAGTAAAAAGACAAAAAAAAAAAAAAAGCAGCGTTAGCCTCAGGCAGTCCTATATTTAGCTCCTGGCTCACTATGCATTTGTAAACTGTGAATGATGATATCCACCTTGCATGATTCTTATGAGAATGTGAACAGCATATACTGGGTGTTCAATAAATGATCTGACATAACTATCGTGATAGAAGACAGGTAAGACGCAAGGAGATTGACAGCTGGAGTATCATCTATTTTGTTGTGACTGATTTAAAATGTCTATGTCAGAGTCAAGCACAGAGTAGTTTTTCAATTTTTTGTTTAAAAAAACAAATTATTTTGTTCAAAATAGTAACACCCAGGTGCTGTCTCATGAGTTTTGTAATTTCACATTGCTTTGATAATTTAAGTGATTTTTTTCTTCTTGCCACATACTAATATTTTTTTCAAATGATTTAGGTCTGTTTTCTATATCTGGCTTTAATTGTCCTTCTGTAATTCTGACAGAATTTGGAGTCAGGCAATTTTGTTTATTATGCCCAATAATGAGCTTCACTAATAAGAGTCTATTGTGAGCAGATTATTCTATTTTCATTAAATTATATAAATATGTATTTCCGTAAGAGATGAAATCAGAAGTACTATTCTTATTTGCATTGATTTGATCAGTACATTGACATCTAATGCCTGAAAAGTATCCTTTGGGGATATTTAATGACTGTTTATTGGACTTGCCTTCCAAAGGCAGAGGAAAGTACCAGATTCAGCAACTTTCATTCCTCTATTATAGGTTAACAAAGACAAAGGTCATGTCATTTTCTGGATTCTTAACTGGTTTTTCTTCATAACAGAAAGGATGGTAGCAATTAGGATTTTTTTAGTAACTTTGTTGTTGTTGTTGTTATGTGCCATCGAGTCGGCCCTGACTCATAGGCAGTATCACTTACGGAAGTAGATTGCCCAACCTTCCTTCCGAGGAGTGGCTGGTGGGTTGGAACCGCCAGCCTTCTGGTTAGCAGTCAAGTGCCTTAGGCACTGTGCTACCAGAGCTCCTTTAGTAACTTTAGATAACCAAATAAGTAACAGGCATCAATCATATATCAGTCTTATTTTCAATTATGACAGAGCTTCCATGGCCTGGGGTAAGGATGTTCCAACTCTGTGAGATTGGAACTAGACCAAGAGGGATTTGTGCTCCTAATGATGAGATTATCTTTTTCACCATTATCTAGGGCTAAATGTCTAGAAATTAAGGAAGTTACTCATGGTAAACCCTCATCTACTTTGTCAAATTTGTTTTTTTTCTCTTATCAATGCACTTCTTTTCTTCCCTCTTTCCCAAGAACCAATGCTTTCTTGCTGCAGAACATGGTTCTGAAAAAAAAAAAAAGAACAGACACAAATATCGGAGATTGGTTGTGTTACAGCTTCCCAAGGTATTTTCATTTCAAAATAGCTTCTATAAGAAGTTATAAGTGTTCAGATAATGTAATAAATCAGTAGTATAGATAGTATAGAATGTGCAGGGGCTGGAGTCCTACCTGAAGTTACTCCAGGTAGACAAGGACTTACCTAAAAATCTAGTTATGTGTATTATCTCATCCTCCTCTATGTACAACTGATGACTTATTTAGAAGTGTCTGTTTAACATATATTTTAAGCATTGTCTTTGTTATTTGGTATCTTCATTATACATAAACCTCTCATATTTTATGCATTTCTTCATGAGATCAACTATAGAATTCTGTATGGAGTGGACATATATTCAATACCTGCTCAATAAATGTTTGGGAAATTAAATTGAATAAGCATTGACTGCACTCAACTGCCCTTGCTCCTTTGGCAGCAAATTTGGACCAATTAGTTTTTCAATGCAATTGTGTAATGGATACAACTAATACTTGGGGTGTTCAAATGATCACACAATCTTTTACTCATTACACACCCATTCATTTAATAATATTTACTATGTGCCTATCACATGTAAGATGCTGGATTTTACAGACAAATTAAATTTATCTTTGCCTCAAAACACATACAATACTATATAATAATATAATAACATATAATAATATAATATAATAACTCCACATAGAATGGTGACTGATAGGTTTGGACAAATGTTAACTGCCAAGTCATTAGAGAAGAGTTTGATGTTTAAATATGTAGAAACTTAGTATGTGGAGTCTCACTAATGACAAAGAAACAATGACATTATCCGTGCTGACTGAGAACTCTGAAATTCCCCATATAACCTCTCTCTTTCCTAAAACTCATCTACATTAAAGAGCTTAATTTCATTCATTCATTCATTCAGCAAGAAAGTAATTATCAAGCAACTGATTATCATCTAGAAATTATTCTAAGTGCTAGGCATATGAAAACAGGAAAAAAAAAAAACAGAAGCACTGGGGAAAATGAAAGACATTTGAAATTCTTAAACTTGGGAAACATAGATTGATCCACTTATAATCAAATAACTATGAAACTCACAAACAGGACTTTTGTCTTTTTTATGAGATTTTTTTTTTCTGTAAGATAAGTAACATAATGATGTGTTAGATTAAAATTTAGCATTTTTATTTTTTTCCCTGGTTCATATATGAAGGACATCCAATGCTACTAATGAACAATTGTACAATGTAGGATAATTAAACACTATTTGAGAATATTTCTACAATAACATCAAAGGTAGAACATAATTCTCAGTAAAAGTCCATTGACTGTATCTATTGAAACAAAAATCTCATTTTTGTGAAAAAGAAAAAGGTTTGGTAAATTCAACAAAATTATCACATAAGCCTAGTCTAACACAAATGCTTTTTTGGATTTATTAATTTATTTGAATGGTCAACTCAGCATAAATATTTCTACCATTTATATTTATAGATACTAAAAGTGCTCAGGTTTCCATGTTTCATTTCTTGATAGTATTAAATTAAACACGTTATTAAGAAAACCAGATAAAATGTGCAAAGTTAATAGTTTTTTAAACCTTACTTTTATTTTCCACATTATGTTTTCCCATACAAGAAAATGTAGAAATATTGTTTGCAATATTTAATTCTTGACTTTTGGAATTCTGAGAAATTATGTTCTGTGAAACTGACATTTTGTTCATATCATAATTTCCTTTTCATGACATTTGCAAAATAAAGTGAATTGCTTCTCTTATTAGTATGTGGAACAATTTCTTTTTAATGATGATTTTCATGGCATTTATGTTCTTGCACCATAGCATATAACAGCAAATAAGATTGATTTTTTTGTAATCACAGGTTTGAACCCTCCTAATTTGTCAAATCTGTTATTTATACAAGTTGAATTGCTAGCTTTTATCTCAATTTCTTGACTGCTGCTTAAGAGGATTAGAGGTCTTGGTCAGCTTCACCAGGGTGGCTAACAGTAACAGGCACTATTGCAACTCAAATCCAAAAATCAATGAACTGTGCCTCACTGAGTCTGATTGACTGACCCTCAGTTGCTCTGTGGGAAAGACTAATGCTGGGCTTCTCTAGTTATGCAAACCAAGTCAGACAGAACGCATCAGCTCCCTTCTTCCTTTTAAATCCACGTATTAGGGAGGAAATAAAAGTGAGAGAGATAATAAAAAGCAAGTATGAAGGAAAGAGAATGTGAAGAGATTCTCTTCATTCCCAAAAGAATACTATGATTTTACTATTTTACTGTCTGATAATCTTTTCATTTTTAAAAGCACTAAAAATTCCAAATGATCATCATTTAATCTTTCACATTTCTAGTTTTAATGAGTAAACTTACAAATACAAACCACCAAAAGTAAGTTTTCCATTTGAAGTATTTTCTTTCTTTCTAGGGAAATCACAAGGAAAAATAAGTATAAAGGTGTTCTTATTTTATCAACCAAACCAAACTCACTGCCCTCGAGTCAATCCCGACTCGTAGTTCTGAGGTGGTATCTCTATGAAAGTAGATTGCTCAATTGTCTTTCCAAGGAGTGGCTAGTGGGTTTGAACCACCAGCCTTCTGGTTAGCAGTCAAATGCCCATAAAAAGTTCTGTGAAACAGATGCGCTTATTCTATGCAAAAAAATGTTCTCTGTTCTGTTTGCCATTGCAACTTAGGGAAGTATATTGATGATCATTGTTCTCTTATATATGTGAAAGGTAAGGAAAAAGAATTATTTGGTTTTATTTTGAAGGGATAGGAAAGAGACAGTCATCTTCTTCATTAAAGTGGGGAGAAATTTTCCTGAGAAAACTTACTATTAAAATAAGGGACTAAGTCACTGGATCTGGTGGGAAAATAATTTTAGCAGAAGTTATGTATTTTAAGGTACTGTTATGCATTTGGATGCTAACCATAAGGTCATATTGAAGAAGCAGGAAGCTCTTTAGCAAGAGCCATTTCTTCAACTCTCAACAACTGGACAACAGCTTTTGGGAAAAAGAGAGTTCCAGTGCACAATCTCAAGAGAAACCTCATTCACAGATTGTAGAATCAGAGTGTCCTAGACATTTTCATAACCATCTTTCACAATTCACTAATTACAGAATCAGAAAATAAAGAAGTTAAGGGAATTGACCCAGGTCAAAACCTATGAACATTCTCCAAATTAAGAGTGAGAAGCGTGACATGGAACATTTTAAGAGGCTTTACAATAATATGAAATTTAAATCAAAACCATTTTCATGTGATTTGGAATATCATTAGAATCATCTTGTCAGTAATTTTAATTTTGTTGTTGTTGTTAGATGCCATCAAGTTAACTCCAACTCATGGAGATCCTTTGTACAACAGAACAAAACACTTAACGTCTTGCACCAGCCTCACAGTCCTTGCTTTACCTGAGCCCATCATTGCAGCCACTGTATCAATCCATCTCTTTGACCCTTCCCTTCACCTTTCTCCATGATATCCTTCTCCAGGGAATGGTCCCTTGTGACATGACCAAATAGGTGAGTCAAAATCTGGCCATTCATAAACCTGCACTTAAAAAAATAAATAAAAGTACTTGTTTATGAAATACCCTAGCGAATGTTTTAAAGAGATGGCACCTGAGACAGGAAAATGGATTTAGTAAACAGGGCATCATTTCTACTGATTGTAGTTTATCTTTCTTCCTAGAACCCAATTTGTAATGTCTGGAGTCTTCTCACGCGACATGTAAATAGATGCCCCTCAAGCTCTTCTTTCACCAAAAGGTAAGGGTGAATCTGAGGCTGTTTAGAAAGGGGTGTTACTTACGGTAGAACAGTAAAAATAAACACTTTCCCAAAAAAGTCTTTATAAAAATGAAGTTTTCTGAAACTTCAATAATTTGCCTTTGGTCACCATAAAGGCATTTTGCAGTAGAATAGCTAAATAGCAAGTGAAATTTGGAATAACTAAACATTCTCATTAAAACAAAGTCATCTGATATTATTGAGAATCATAAAACAGCTATTGAAACCTAAAGCTCCAGAGAAGGAAATCTTTATTGTAATAAAGGAATCAGCAACATTGTTTATAAGCATCATTTCCATGGCTAAAGATTAGTTCATTCAATAAGAATCTTGTAACATGGTGCCAGCACGGGTGCAATAAACTTTATGGAATGGCTCATAAGATTAGACTAATTAAAGATAATCTAATTTGGACAATTTTATCTTCTGGAAAAGAAATGTGATGTCATCCTCTGGGAAGACACAATGTTTAGTCTCTGGGGATGAGCTAAGAAAAAAAAAAAAAACCCTCACAAGATATGTGCAATAATAAGAATTAGGGTTGATCCAAAAGCAGTCTTAGATCTACCCATTGCCTCTCAAAAGATCCACCACATAGACTGTTAAGCCCCATAATTATCTCCCCTATTTGTGACAAGTGTGAGCTAATCAGTCTCTGAGGGAGTTTTCCAGCAGATACTGAGGAAAGTGTGTGCGCCTCACAGTGCTCATCAAGCTATTTTGTACTCAGACTCGCAAAGAGCTGACCAAAGTTCATTATCCTCATCTAGACTAGAATTAATTCAAATTAAGAAAAATAGACACTTTTAAAGCATCATGAGCTTATGATTTAGAACAAAGAGTCTTCACTATTTTTATAGCAGCAGCATAGGTTTTAGCTGCCTATAATCCCATATTAAAAGATTAGAAAAAACATCTGACGAAATCAGAGAGTGTCTAATTGAGGTTCTTGCCTTTAATCCTGTGAGCCAACTCCCTTTTGGATATCAAGATCTGTCAGTGCCGAGTCAAGGGAATTCTGTGAGGAGAAAGAAACCAAGAGAAATATAACATATTCTTTCCTACTTAAAAAAATAAAAAGGGAGAAACACAGTTGGTGATATCAAAACACAAGCCAGTATAAAATTAGGGGGAAATCCCAAAATGAATTTGTAAATATAAACTAGTAAAAGGTAAAGAAATAAGCTTGACTTTGCCCTTTTATAATAGTGTTTAAAACTATTATGTAAGATAAAATTCTCAAATAAAAGAAATATTCTCATAAAAGATTAACCATAGAAATAGAATCCCCTAGCAAGCAATCAATTAATTATTTGATAAACATATTTTTCTTGAGGATGGATTCTTAGAGCATCACCAGATTGTCTCTATATAAATCCATTTACTCACCTTGCCAGAGAATTACATGTTAGTAAATACTTTTATATCAACACCAAGAAATGTTTACTGTGAAACAAAGTTTTTCTGTACAGATCTGTAACCATGCACAGAACAGTTTAGAAGCTTCTCTTCTTGATAATTAATATTTGATGCTTATTTACTAAAGGACAGAAAAATTAGGTTACAGTTCATAAGCAGTAAATTAAATTAGCATAAGAAAAATAAAGGAGTTCATTTTGCTTTAAGAAATGCAAAATCTTTTATTGCATAATGAAAAAGAAAAGAAAACAGTAATCAAGAAGAAAAAAGGGAAAGAAAATAGTGTACTAAAATCAAGATACGATTTAAAATAGTATCATGTTTTAATCACAAAGTGGCATCTTTGCTTTCCTCACTAATTGCTTAGAAATTTATATAAAATGTAAATAATGCAAAGATTATATCTAATAAAAATGTATATTTGTAAGCATGTGTGCATGGTAAACATATTTCTTTTCAACATATTGTGCATTAATACTTTAAAAGGGTTAATTTGCTGCACATAAGGAAAGTTTCTTTTATTTCCATCATAAACTCACAAACAGAAAAATCATTTTAAAATCTTTTAATAGGCAACTTAATATTTTATTAACAATCTTTTAGTAAGATCCTTCTTTTGCAATAAATGAATTTGAGGGATGACAAAAGTCATCAGGAATCATTCCATAATACAGTACAGAAAAACTTAGAACTGAGCATAAATATGGGAAAATTAAAACAAGCTAATACTTTTTTCTTTTCAATTGCAAATGGAAAATATTTATAGAATCATATCTTTTGATCTGTGCATACTCTCTCACAAGAGATTCCATGCCTCTTCAGAACATACGAACTCCACAGTGTGAATACATTATTGACATTTAAGCAGTGTTTTCACTGATTTGAATGAATGGGCTAAGTAATCAATTTCAAAATATGAAATTTTTGGTTAATAGAGATTTTAGTTAAGTGTCTTAGTTATCAAATTACCATTTTGATACAGATATAAAATCATTTTTAATTCCAATGATTTCAAATATGATTTATTACATTATTAGTCAGCTTGAAGGGGAGGATTAAGAAACTCACAGTGACTAAATTCAATATGAATGATTTATATTAAAAAGGGAAGAGGTGAAAATAAGTGGGGGAGTATGGAGCCCAAACTTAAATCCTGCAATTTCCCTATAACATTTGAAATTGAGTATATGGATGTGGCCGCTGCATGAAGAAGTTGGTATATTTGAACCATTTAACCACCAAATGTCAGGTGGGAAGTGAAACTCACCCAGTTTCTGATTCATAATTAAAATAACATGCTTTCAGGAATGTAATTTTAGTCCTACTTCTTAGATTTGATCTAACAACAGAAATATTATAAGTCATTTACATTTTTACAGAACATCAAATGATGATATAAGAAATTGCTTCTTTGGTCTTTGTCTCATCTAGGAATTACCATCCTGTGTAGTAGAAGTCAAGGAGCTCTGGTAGCTCTGTCTAAGGCATCTGACTGCTAACCAGAAGGTTGGTGGTTCAAACCCACCAGCCACTCCACAGAAGCAAGACTGGGCAATCTACTTCTGTAAAGATTTACTGCCTCAGAAACCCAACGGGGGTCGCTATGAGTCAGAATTGCCTTGATGGCACTGGGTTTTTTGGGAGAGGGGTGGTGGGTAGTTGACATCAAGGAGCTCTGGTGGTGCAGTGGCTAAGGTATTTGCTGCTAACCAAGTGATCAGTGATTTGAACCCACCAGCCACTCCATGGGAGAAAGATGAGGCAGTCTGCTTCCACAAAGATTTACATTTGGAAACCCCATGGGGCAGTTCTGCCCTGCCCTATAGGGACACCATGATTTGGAATCAACTCTATGGCAGTGGGTTTGACTTTTGGTTTGTATTAGAAGTCCAAAGCCTCTAATTGACAAGCATCGTGGGAAAAAGAGGTATTCCATATGTCCTAAACTTTGGCTGTATACTGTATGCACACAGGGAGATTTTTAAAGCTTAATGCCTAAAAGGAACCACAAATAAACAAAAAATCCAGGCATTGGTGTTTTATTTAAAGCTCCTTCAGGTGATTCCCATGTGTAGCAAAAGTTGAGATCTACTAATCTATACCAGGGAGCTCTGGTAGCATAGTGGCTAAGACACTTGACTGCTAACCAGAAGGCTGGCGGTTCAAACCCACCAGCCACTCCTCGGAAGGAAGGTTGGGCAATCCTACTTCCGTAGTGATACTGCCTCGGAAACCCAAGGAGGGGTCGCTATGAGTCAGGGCTGACTCGATGGCACATAACAACAACAACAACAATCTATACCAACCTCTGTCTCTCCATGGCAACACAAAAGACACTCCGACAATTTTGTGGTAAGGCAACTTCATCATGACCAGAAGCCACTGGAATAATTTAATCGTTCTAAACCATTTTGCTCTCAAGTACAATTTTTATGTTTGAGAATTGTAGAGCACCAAAAGAGCTTTTGTTTGTGTAGCTTATTGCTATTGATATTTACTCTATTCGAAATTAAAACAGATGCATTTAAATAACATTAAATAATTAAAAAAAAAGAAAAAGAACAAATTACATGTTAATACATGAATTTGGGCAGTTCTATTTTAAGGCCAGGGCCTAAGGTAGCCAGGCACGGGGCTGGGGCTGCTTTCACTTGGGGGCAGCTCTATATTAGGGCTGGGGCCTGAGGTAGGTGGCTGCTTGGCTGGGGGCTGCTTTTGTTTGAGGGAGATTCCATTTTAAGGCCAGAGCCTGAGGTAAGTGGGTACAGAGTGGTTAGGAATAACTAAGGGATACAAACTTGTCTGTCAGTTTGTCATCCTGTGGTGACTTACATGTTGCCGTGAGGCTGAGATGATGTCAATGGTGTTGCAAAATGCCAGCAGAGTTACCCATGTGCACAGGTTTCAGCAGAGCTTCTGGGCTAAGACAGACTCAGAAGAAGGAAGAGGGCATCCACTTCTCAAACAATTGGCCAGTGAACACCTTATGAATAGCAGTGAAACACTGTTTGATATATTACTGGGAAACTTTATGAATAGCCCTGAAACATTGTCCAATATAGTACCAGAAGATGAGCCCATCGGGTCAGAAGGCACTCAAAATTTGATTGGGGAAGAGCTAACTCTGCAGATTAGAGATGATCTTAAAGGTATGGATAGAGTAAAATTTTTGGGACCTCCATTGGCTGATGTGGCACAACTCAAAATGAGTAGAAAGAGATGCAAACATCCATTAATAATTGGAACATGGAATGTATGAAATATGAATCTAGGAAAACTGGAAAAACTCCAAAAACCAAACTCACTGCCATTGGTCAGGTCTGACTCATAGCAACCCCTCTTTGGGTTTCGGAGGTGGTATCACTACAAAAGTAGATTGCCCAATCTTCCTTCTGAGGAGTGGCTGGTGGGTTTGAACCACCAGCCTTCTGGTTAGCAGTCAAATGCTTTAGACACTACACCACTCAAGTTGTCAAAAATGAAAGGGAATGCATAAAGATCAATGTCCTAGGCATTAGTGAGTTGAAATAGATTGGTTTTGGCCATTTTGAATCAGACAACTACATGATCTGCTATGCCAGGAATGACAAATTGAAGAGGAATGGTGTGGCATTCATCATCAAAAAGACTGTTTCAAGGAAAAGGATCTATGTAGGGGATCCTGGATAAAGAGGGAGAACAATGAGGAACAAAACTCAAAATCATTTGGAGGAAAAAAAAAAAAAAGAGGCGACCAGGTTTGCTCATCTGATAGAGCCTGGTGGAACCACTGAAACTATGGCCCCTTAGCTGCCCTTCAGGCCTGGAATTGAACCCATGCCTGTGGCTTCCAACCAAACAATAAACAGGCATATGAGTTGAACATTTACCTGAGGTAGATAAACTCCTTGAAGAGAACAATCATGGGAGAAAGAAGGGTTGCTTATGCACAGGGAGATAGCTCAGGGGGCAGGAGTGCATGGAGGGTGGACCCAGGGAAGAGATAACTATCAGGAAGAAGTAGGAGGGGAGAAGTTGTATTGTGGTAAATTATGGTCGATGTCATGAGACATAGTGTATGTGAACTGCTGTATGGAAAATGAATTTGCTCTGTAAATTTTCACCCAAATCACAATAAAAAATAAACAAATAAGAAAAAAAAGACTGTTTCAAGATCATCCTGAAATACAATGCTGTCAGTGATAGGATAATATCCATATGCCTACAAGGAAGTCCAGTTAATACTACTATTATTCAAATCTATGTATCAACTACTAAAGCCAAAGATGAGCAAACTGAAGATTTCTACCAACTTCTGCAGTCTGAAATTGACCGAACCTGCAATCAAGATGTGTTGATTATCACTGGTGACTGGAATGCAAAAGTTGGAAATGAAGAAGAGTTACTGGTAGTTGGAAAATATGGCCTTGGTGATAGAAATAGTGCTGGAGATTGCATGATAGAATTTTACAAGACCAATGACTTATTCATCACAAATACTTTTTTTCAACAATGTAAGTGATACACATGGACTTCAGCAGATGGAATACACAGGAATCAGATTGACTACATTTGTGGCAAGAGATGATGGAGAAGTTCAATATCTTCTGCCAAAACAAGGCCAGGAGTTGATTGTGGAACAGACCATCAACTGCTCATATGCACATTCAACTTGAAGTTAAAGACAATTAAAAACAAGTCCACAAGAGCCAAAATATGATCTTGAATATATCCCTCCTGAATTTAGAAACCATCTAAAGAACAGATTTGATGCATTGAATACCAATGACTGAAAACCAGAAGAATTGTGGGATGACATCAAGAATATCATCCATGAAGAAACTAAGAGGTCATTAAAAAGATGAGAAAGGAAGAAAAGACCAAAATGGATGTCAGAAGAGACTCTGAAACTTGCCCATGAGTGGCTTAAATTTTTTCCTCAGTTCTTTCAGCTTGAGAAATGCTGAGTGTGTTCATCCTTTTTGGTTTTCTAACTCCAGATCTTTGCACATTTCACTATAGTAAATGGCTTTGTCTACTCGAGCTGCTCTTTAAAATTTTCTGTACAGCTCTTTTATCTTGTCATTTCTTCCATTTGCTTTAGCTACTCTCCACTCATGGGCAAGTTTCAGAGTTTCACCTGTCAATTCTGCTGCAAAAGACCCTTTCCAAGTAATGAAGAGCAAAGATGTCTACTTGAAGACTAAGGTGTGCCTTACCCAGGCCATGGTATTTTCAATCTCTTCTTATGCACGTGAGAGCTGGATAATGAATAAAGAAGACCAAGGAAGAGTTGATGATTTTGAGTTGTGGTGTTGGAGAAGAATACTAAGTGTACCAAGGACTGCTAAAAAGACTAACAAATCTGTCCAGAAGAAGCACAGCCAGAATGCTCCATGGAAGCAAGAATGGCCAGACTTCATCTCACCTACTTTGGTCATGTTGTCAGAAGGAACCATTCCCTGGAGAAGGATATCATGCTTGGTAAAGTGGAGGGTGAATGAAAAAAGGGAAAGCCCTCAACAAGATGGGTTGACACAGTGGCTGCCACAATGGGCTCAGGTGTAGCAAGGATCATGAGGTTGGCACAGGACCAGGCAGTGTTTCGTTCTGCTGTGCATAAGTTGCTAAGAGTCAGAGATGATTTGACAACACCTAACAACAACAAAAACAACATAAATTTGAGATGATTTTATAGGTAAATGGTATTTTACAAAACACTAATAATGAAAGAAGTGGTAATATTTTAAATTTTTACAAATCTTTTTTAATGTCTGGCTTCATAGAAGACAGTTGGATTTTCATATCTATTTCTGCATTCAGGCTGTTGCAAAAATACACATGTAGCCTCTGGAAAGCTATGCCATGTACTTGTGAAAAAATGAAAATGAAAACACAAATGATAACATAATTACAAAAATAGTTTTGACCCCATGAAACCACAGAAGGGATCCAGATAAGCCCCACGAGTCCAAGGATTTGAGAGCTGCTAGCATGATTAAACCAAGCCTTTGGATCAGTTTGAAACTGCTCATGGCCAGTGGAACACATTCATTGCATCACACCAAGTCTCTTGTATGTGGGATTATGATCTGAGTAGAAAGTAGGCAGTAGTACACCCATCAAAGATAATGGTCCACCACACCTCTTTGAATGTTTATCAGCCTCACCATCTCTGAGTGAGGCACAGCTACCTATTTCCTACTCAGGTCAAAATCCCACACACACAAGAGATTTGGTTGCTATGCAATACATATGCTCAGTTGGCCATGACTGAACCATTTCAAACCAATTCAAAGCCCTGGGTTATAGGAAACACGACAGTACAGATGAACACAAATATAGCCAAATTCTACCTCCTTGACTCCAAAAGGCTAAGGCAAAGAAAGCATTTAGATAAATAAAAAAGGATGCTATTTATTACTTTTTGCTTGGTGACCTGCCATGTTATGGCAGTACAGATGCTATTTCAAAGATTGACCTAATTTCAGTAGAAAATTCCACTATTTCAAATAAATGTTAAATCACAAGACCTTGCTTTGTTGCATCAAATCTGAGGTGCAACATGGCAGATCTGCAATACACTCTCAGATCGTCCCCGACTTCTAGATAGCCAGAGGGCATCAGAAATAGTGCACAAATAACTAATATGGATTGCTTTATAAACGTCATGTCCTTCTGATCAGAGCTTGAACACACATTAGCACATGAAAAGTAGCTTTTATTATTCACGGTAAGAAGTAGACAGTATATTACAGATGAGCAGTCCTGCTGGCTTAAAAACTGTCCAGCAGAAATGATGACTTTTCCTTGAACATCATACTTTGTGTGAAGGGTAGGAGATTAACTAGGATAGTCACAGAACACATTGTCACCCTGACTTCTGGAAATTGCCCCAGTGGATGTAGAGTCTTCCATGCCTCCCTCCCTCCTCTCCTAGCATCATCTCTGGGAGACACAATGGGAGACTACCTACTGCAGGTCTCCTCCTGACTGCGTATATCCACTTGTGTGAGTTGTAAACTTAATGCTACAAGTACCCCACTAGCACCATGGCTGAGGAGACAACACTTCTCTCTCTACTACGTCAAACCTCAAACATGACTAGTTGTATCTCTTTAACCCTGCTAACAAACATCAGAGAAGCTCTGGTGTCACTGTGGTTACAGCATTGGGCTTCTAACTAAAAGCTTGACTGGTTCAAATCCACCAGCTGCTCTGTGGGAGAAAGATGAGGCATTATGTTTCCATAAAGATTTATAACTTTGGAAACACTATGGGGCAGTTCTACTCTGTCCTCTTGAGTCACTACGAGTCAGAGTTAATTCAGTGACAGTGGGTTTAGTTTGCATTAACAAACATTAGGTCTCATTGAGGTGAAGGTGGCAGGGATTGTTCTGAGGCCATCAGGGAGAGGAATGGAGAAACTATGGTTACTTGGCTTGTCTGAAGAACTGTCTCCTCACATCACACCACTATAAATTGACAATAATAAAACAAATTGCCATTGAGTTGATTCTAAGTAATGGTGACCCTAATGCACAATGTTTCCTTAAAAAAAGACGCAATATTCATTGGAAGAATTCAAAATGTTTCTCCCACTGAGATAAGAAAAGTAAAATGTTGCTTTTAAGAAATAACAAATATTCAGGAGGTTTGCTGACCCTGGAACTCTTGAATCTGGGTGAAAGGAGACATTATCATACTAATAATTGCACCCTTGAGTTGAGAGTTAGCATTATAACAAGACATGCTAAAAATCACCATCTTTGTATCCCTTACTGCACATGAATGAATCATAGGAAATTGTATGTATAACCTGATTCTGATGTAATTCTCACCCTATAAAAGAGACTTGGCAAGCACCTAGAGGCAGACAGAATCTGAGGGAATTCTCCATTCTGTCCCAGCTGATGCACAAATATATTAAAATCTGTGTCTTTTACTCTTTGCCTTGGTGTCTTTATTGGCTTAAGCTGCTCTGGGTAATGAACCCAGCACTTGGCTTGTAACAACTCCATGTGTGTGAGAGTAGAACTATGCTCCATAGGGTTTTCCAGGCTTTTTGGAAGTAAATAGCCAGGGATTTCTTCTGAGGTGCCTCTGGGTGAGCTCAAAACACCAACTTGATTTTGGTTAGTAGTCCAGTAATGAACTAATTTACACCACCCAGGGACTCCAGTAAACCAGTAAGCTCCTCAAAATATGATTCCTGCATCGAATGGTTTTTGCAAGCCTAAAAGATTCAATCCTTTCACCCCATAACCATTCAGTCTAGTTGGTAAAATAAGACATACATGTCTAAACATTTACAGAGAAATGTTTTGTGTGGTCAGGATGATCCACATGTGCAAAAAATAGTAATTTATTTTAACTTCTGTTAAGTGCTCTTATTTGCTTTCTTTTTCACTAAAGTTACTACATTTTACACAGATAATTTACATTTGAAGTGATGCACAAAGGAAAAGAACACAAGTACCCTTGTGATAAATGGTTATTTTGACTTATCAACTTGGTTACAGAATAGATTATTATATACACAGTTCATATTTCTTTCTAAGAACTTTCAATTGCTGTTACTGCTGTTATAGTTGCCATTTTTTTCTTTTAGTTTTTATGGTAGATGACCTTCAAATTGAATAGGCATTCTTTTGGATTTATTTCCTCTAGCCTTAAACAATGTGTGTTCTTGTTGATTGGTTTTTCCTTTGTCGTTTTTATTTTATATGTGCATTTCATATCCTGTGTTATGTATGCAACAAGAATGCATCCATGTCCAATCTCATTCTTTCCATTTTTGACCCTTGTTCACACTTATTATGATCATTTCTAATTCTACTCTGCTTTCCAAGTTATCAGCTATTTCTTCTACCTGATGTCATCAGCAGACTTAACAAGCATACTTGATATTCCATCATCCTGGTCATTGGAAAAATGTTAAATAGCACTGAACTGAGAACTGACCCCTGCAGAACACTGCTTCTTATATTTTCCCTTTAATTCATTCCCCAAATGATACTTATAATCTGTATCTTTAGCTGTTTGCCAGGTAGTTGTTTGGTACATAAAGTATTTCTAATAATTAAGAAATATTCTAATTGGAAATCTATATAGATTGCCACAGAGCTCTGTAGACCTGAATGTTACTCATAAAGGAGAGAGCTATGCATATGCATAAATGGCTAAAATTGGCCCTTATGAGTATAACACAAAGTTATGAAGCAAGGCAAAACACATGTCTGTTACTTGCTTCAACCTTGGCTAAAATACCTATATGACCCATGGGAAATTAGAAAGAAAAATAGCATTTTATAAATCATTAAACTAAAATTTCCACTGTAGCTATGCTATTGGTAAATTATGTCCAAATAACTCTCTTTACTTCTCTTTCTAATTGGAACAGCATATCTAGTAAAGCTGGCTTGTTCCTTTTTCCCATTCCCACCTCTAACATCACCCTGTCCACATGGACATGATATACAGGTAGACACACACAACCATGCACATCTTATTGATAAGTTATATTCGAGTTTGATGATTATGTTGGGTTATATGCTTATATCACATAAAACACAATTTTTCAATTATTTCCTTCATTGTGCAAATATTACTAAGATTCCATAATATTCACAAGTTAATCCTTGTACCCAAACAAACAGAAAATAGTGAAACAGAACAAAACTGTAGAAGGGCAAAATATAGTTTGGTACTGTTACTGAGTATGATCATTGACTAATAAAAATATATATCCAATACAAAGTACTCAATACAAAGTTGCATGATTCTAAAAATATAAAATTACATTAAATAGCACTTCAAGGGCTAATAGCTTTGTTAAGAAGAAAAGATTAAAATGGATGAATCTGTCAAAATATCACAAGACATTTTAGTTGGATTGTACTGTGCAGAATATATATCATAGGATTTAAAGATGATTGAGCAGTATTTGTCTGATAGTAAAATGATGTCACCATGTAAGAAACAGCCCTTGAATGAGGACTTGAAGGATGAATAAAATATGAGTAGATGGGAAGAAGTGTGAGAATATTCTAGATAGCAGAAAAGAATGCCTAAAAGCAAGAAGTCGGTAATGAGACACATAAATAAAATAACATACCATGCACATATACTCTACAAGTACATGCTTCTTACAAATGTTGGTGAATCTGTACTATGTTACAGAACTTTTAGGGTAATAGTTTTTATAGACAAATTCTTATAACATAAATCAGAACTAAGAAGGTCTCTCATATTCCGTATAACAATTTACCTCCAAATTTAGCAACATGAATAGCAAACATGAATTCTCTCATAATTTCAGTGGTATGCAGGAACAGTTTAGCTGGGGAGTTTTAGCTCAGAATCTCTCCAGAGACTACATTCAAGTTATTGGCTGGGGCTGTTTTATCTCAAGGCTCTGATGGAGGAAGACATGCTTTCAAAGTCATTCAAGTGACTGTTGGAGATCTCGAAGATCCTCTTCCAAGGTCTCTCATTTGGGTTCTCCAGCTACTCCACAGGGCTGCCTTAGAATACTGCAGCTGGCTGGGTTCCGGCAAGATGGTGGACTAGGCAGAAGGATTGCACAGACCCTCTTCAACAAAGAAAAGGGAAACCAATTAACACAGACACAGAAGATAATCTTGGACCCCTGAGCCTTGAA
>NW_006921668.1:6136404-6181890 GCF_000298275.1 Orycteropus afer afer
AAAAAAAAAAAAAAAGAATACTGCAGCTGGCTCCCCCAGAGCACGTAAGATGGAAATCAGTCTTTTTAACCCTTATCTCTGGAGTGACATCCCATCACTCACCCTATATTCTGATCATTAGGAGTGAGTCAATTAGTTCCTTGCACATGTCAATAGAGGGCAAAAATTCCAGAAGGCTGAGATCATTGCAGGCTGTCTTAGAGGTTACAAGTTGGGTGAGAGGAGAAGTATAATCACCCCCAGACCTCACATTCTTGGGGCCAGAAACTGAATAATTTTGAGGTCTTTGAGAGTTCTTCTTTATGTTTAGATACTATCTTCATCATAGTGAATGAGCTGGACATTAGAAAGAAATAAAAAATAATAGGCTAATATACCTTACAAAGGAAGGGAGTGTGTCATGGTTGCATCTTTTCACCATATTTATTCAATCTGTATGTTGAGCAAATAATTCAAAATGCTGGATTATACAAAGAAAAACATGACATCAGAATTGAAGGAAGACTCATGAATAACCTGTGATATGTGGACAACATAGCTTTACTTGCTGAAAGTGAAGATGACTTGAAGCACTTACTGATGAAAATTAAAGACTACAGTATACAGTGTGGATTACACTTCAACATAAAGAAAACAAAAATCCTCATAACTGGACCAATAAGCAGTATCATGATAAGTGGAGAAAAGATTGAAGTTGCCAAGGATTTCATATTATTTGATTCAACAATCAACACCAAAGAAAGCAGCAGTCCAGAAATCAGATGATGTATTACACTGGGCACATCTGCTGCAAAGGACCTCTTTAAAATGCTGAAGAACAAAGATGTCTGTTTGAAGACTAAGGAGACCCTAATCTATGCCATGGTATTTTCAATCACCTCACATCATGTGAAAGCTAGACAATGAATAAGGAAGACTGAAGAAGAGTTGATGCTTTTGAGTTGGGGTGTTGGCGAAGAATAATGAAAGTACCATGGACTGCCACAAGAATGAACAAATCTGTCTGGGAAGAAGTGCAGCTGCTATGCTCCTTGGGAGCAAGAATGGACAGACTTTGTCTCACCTACTTTGGTCATGTTGTCAGAAAGAACCATTCCCTAGAGAATGATATCATTCTTGGTAAAGTGGATGGTCAAAGAAAAAGGGAAAGCCTTCAATGAGATGGATTGATACAGTGGCTGCAACGATGGCCTCAAGGTATAGCAAATATTGTGAGGCTGGTTCAGAACCCAGCAGTGTTTTGTTCTGTTGTACATAGGGTCACTATGAGTTAGAGCTGACTCGATGGCACCTAACAACAACAACAACATAGCTTACAAACATAGTTTAGTCAAAAAACCAATAGAAGTAACAGTAAGATACTTGAATATGAATCTTATAAAAAAGGATATCTCAACAAACCTGACTACTAAATCAGTGGAAAGTAGTTTATATAATAAAACCTTCACTAGAATATCTGAAAGTAGGAAAAAAAAAGAGACTGGTAATTTCTAACATTAGTGAAGATGTAAATAACATGAATTCTACATAATGTGGAGAATTGGTACAATCACTCTGGAAAAGTGGTATAATTAATTAATTATCCACATACCCTAGGATCTAGTAATTTAATCCCTAAGTATATACAGCACATTAGCTAAATGGTGCATTTTGTATGAAATACCACACACCAATGAAAAGGGAAGGAAAAAAAACTACAGTTACATGTAACAAGTTGGATTAATCTCACAAACATAAAGTTGAGCCAAAGAAACTAGATGAAAAAGGATGTGTGTATAATTTTATCTGTATAAAGTTAAAATAGTCTAAAGTAATCTATGATGTTAGAAGTTAATAGTGATTAACTTTGGATAAGAGAGAGGGAATAGATGTTGGTACAAAGAGCATAAGAGACAGAAGATCTGTCAGGGTCCTGGCACTCCTCTGTTTCTTTACCTGGATAGTAATTACTTGGTGTGCTCTTTCTGTGATAACTCACTTCTCTGTGTTATACATCAGTAAAAAAGAAAGAAAAAAAAAAAACATTAAAGAACTCAGCTTTACCTCAGTTGAATCAGAGGGTACTAAGGAATCAATTAAATATTAGGTCAAAAAATAACTCATACCTCATCAAGTCCAGGAAGTCAATATGACCATGGTTTGCAGAGTAGCAGGGAAGCAAGGAACTAGAGAATCTGTAGAACTTTCTAAGGAGCCCTGGTGGCACAATTGTAAAGCTGTCAACTGCCAAAGCAAAGGTCTGTGATCCAAACCCACTAGTCACTCCTTGGGAGAAAAGACCTAATGATCTGAATCTGTGAAGATTACAAGCTAGAAAACCCTATGAAGCAATTCTACTCTGTCACATGGGGTCATTAGGAGTTGGGATCAACAACAACAAAGAACTTTCTAAAAACAATTCCATAAGATGTGCTCTGAGCCACAGCCTCTCCTGGTAGTTTGCTAGTTGATTCAGGTCAGGAATCTTTGCAACTTATCCCAATGGGAATTTTGATAAAACTTACAAGTTAGTTAGATTCTGGTTATATTTTACATACTTTAAAACTTTGTCCTTGCAGACTTTTTTTTTTTTTTTTTAAGGCTGAGTTCAGCTGTTTCACAAAAGATGATCCAGGTTGGAGTACAGGCAAGAAAGAAAATTCAGACTGGTTGAAGGTTATACTTCTTATCATATATCACCCAATTAGCAAACAAGCAGTACCAAGAGCATATTCATGATTAAGCATACACAGAGATACAAAGCAATGAAACTCACCAAGGCATCTTTTACTCCTGGTGGATGTGTGCATAAAGGTAGTGGTCACTGCAGCCACATAGAGGGAGGAATTACCAGATTAGAGAAGCCCAGAACTTTGTAAAAGCTCACTACCTTTTCACATCATCTAAAGTTGGAAGTAGGGAGAAGGGGAATGTAAGTTCTTAAGAGTTCATTCTTTTATTAAAACAGTAGATCTTGCTATACAATAGTTATATATAATCTAGTTTCCTGGGTCTTTTATGCCTTACTCAGACATTGAGCCTGCTCAAAATATCAGTTCATCAAGCCTGGTCATTTCCTATCATATATAACCAAAGACCTATTTTTTTTTTTTTTAACTTTATTTTAAGGCCGGGGCCCAAAATAGGCAGGCACAGAAGGGTTAGGAACAAATAAGGGAGATGAACTCATCTGTCAGTTTGTCATCCTGTGGTGGCTTATGTGTTGCTGTGGGTTGGAGGCTATGCCACCCATGTTGCAATATTCCAGCAGAGTTACCATGGTTTCAGTGTAGCTTCCAGGCTAAGACAAGCTTGGAAGAAGGAAGAGGCCATCCACTTCTCAAGCAATTGGCCAGTGCAAACCTTATGAATAGCAGTGAAACACTGTCTGGTATATTACTGGAAAACTTTATGAATAGCCCTGAAACATCGTCTGATATACTACCAGAACATGAGCCCATCAGGTTGGAAGGCCCTCAAAATTTGACTGGGGAAGAGCTGACTCCTCAGAGTAGAGACGACCTTAATGATATGGATAGAAGAGTAAAGCTTTCAAGACCTCCACTGGCAGATGTGGCATGACTTAAAATAAGTAGAAACAGATGCAAACATCCATTAATTGGAACATGGAATATATGAAGTATGAATCTAGGAAGATTCAAAGTTGTCAAAAATGAAATGGCATGCATAAAGACCAATATCCTAGGCATTAGTGAGCTGAAATGGACTGGTTTGGGCCATTTTGAATCAGACAACCACATGATCTACTATGCCAGGTATGACAAGCTGAAGAGGAATGGTGTGGCATTCATTGTAACAAAGACTGTTTCAAGATCTGTCCTGAAGTACATCACTGTCAGTGATAGGATAATATCCATATGCCTACAAGGAAGACAAAATTAATACTATCATTTAAATCTATGCACCAATCTTCAAAGCCAAAGATGAAGAAATTGAAGATTTCTATCAACTTCTGCAGTCTGAAACTGACCGAACATGCAATCAAGATGTGTTGATTATCAATGGCGACTGGAATGCAAAAGTTGAAAACAGAGAAGAGTTACCAGTATTTGAAAAATATGGCCTTGGTGATAGAAATAACACTGGAGATTGCATGATAAAATTTTACAAGACCAACAAATTATTCATTACAAATACATTTTTTCAACAACGTAAGCAATGGCTATACACATGGACTTCACCAGATGGAATACACAAGAATCAGATTGACGACATCTGTGGCAAGAGGTGATGGAGAAGTTCAACATCTTCAGCCAAAACAAGGCCAGGAGCTGATTGTGGAACAGACCATCAACTGATCATTTGCACATTGAAGTTGAAGTTGAAGACAATTAAAACAAGTCCATGAGAGCCAAAATATGACCTTGAATATATCCCTACTGAATTTAGAGACCATCTAAAGAGTAGATTTGTCCTGCATTTCCTCAATTTGAATGTTGGTCCTTTGGTGTCCCATGGTTTATTGCTTTAGGGGATGCAGGACAAACAGGAGTGCATGATTATGAGGGGCACAGGGGGAGTGTTGCAGGGCAGGGAAGGGAGGAGGCTGGGTTGGGGTTGGACATGGCGAATGGGGAATGAAACTAAATGTACGCGGGACTTTGAATATAAAACAAGCTTCTAAAATTAAAAAAAAAATAAAGAATAGATTTCATACATTGAACACCAGTGACCAAACCAGAGGAATTGTGGAATGACATCAAGAATATCATCCATGAAGAAAGGAAGACGTCATTAAAAAAGACAAGAAAGGAAGAAAAGACCAAAATGGATGTCAGAAGGGATTCTGAAACTTGCCCGTGAACAGAGAGTAGCTAAAGCAAATGGAAGAAATGACAAGATCAAAGAGCTGAACAGAAGGTTCCAAAGAGCAGCTCAAGAAGACAAAGCCAATTACTATAATGAAATGTGCAAAGACCTGGAGTCAGAAAACCAAAAGGGAAGAACACACTTGGCATTTCTAAAACTGAAAGAACTGAGGAAAAAAAAAATTAAGCCTCAAGTTGAAGTATTGAAAGATTCTATGGGTAAATTATTGAATGATGCAGGAAACATCAAGAGAAGATGGAATGAATACACACAGTCACTGTAGCAAAAAGAACTGGTAGATGTTCATCCATTTCTGGAGGTGGCATATGATCAAGAACCAATGTTATTGAAGTAACAAGCCAAAGCTGCACTGAAGGAATTGGCAAAAAACAAGCCTCCAGGAATTGATGGAATAACCCTTGAGATGTTTCAACAAACAGATGCCATGTTAGAGGCACTCACTTGGCTATATCAAAAGATTTGGAAAACATTTACCTGATCAACTGACTAGAAGAGATCCATATTTGTACCCATTCCAAAGAAAGGTGATCCCACAGAATGTGGAAATTATTGAACCATGTCATGAATACCACATGCAAGTAAAATCTTACTGAAGATAATTCAAAAATGGTTGCAGCACTATATTGACTGAAAGCTTCCAGAAATGCAAGCTGGATTCCAAAGAGGACATGGAATGAGGGATATCACTGCTGTCATCAGATGGATCTTAGCTGAAAGCAAAGAATACCACAAAGATGTTTACTTATGTTTTATTGACTAGCAGCTCTGGTAGCATAGTGACTAAAGCACTTGACTGCTAACGAGAAGGCTGGTGGTTCAAACCCACCAGCCACTCCTCGGAAGAAAGGTTGGGCAATCTACTTCTGTAGTGATATGGCCTCAGAAACCCAAAGAGGGGTTGCTGTGAGTCGGGTCTGATTTGATGGCACATAACAACAACAGCAACAAAACATTCAATTGGGTAGGTCATAACAAATTGTAGATAACATTGAGAAGAATGGGAATTCCAGAACACTTGATTGTACTCATGAGGAACCTGTACATAGATCAGGAGACTGTTGTTAGAAGAGAACAAGGGAATACTGCATGGTTCAAAATTAAGAACGGAGTGCATCAAGATTGTATCCTTTCACCATACCTATTCAACTTGTACACTGAGCAAATAATCTGAGAAGCTGAATTATATGAAGAAGATCACGGCATCATGATTGAAGGAAGACTTGTTAAAAACCTGCAGATGACACAACTTTGCTTGCTGAAAGTGAGGATGACTTGAAGCTTTTACTGATGAAGATTAAAGACTACAGTCTGCAGTATGGATTACACTTCAATAAAAAGAAAACAAAATCCTCACAACTGGTCCAATAAACAGCTTCATGATGGATGGAGAAAAGATTGAAGTTGTCAAGCACTTCATATTACTTGGTTCTACAATCAACACCAATGGAAGCAGCAGTCAAGACATCAGATGATGTATTGCATTGGACACTTCTGCTGAAAAAGACCTCTTTCAAGTAATAAAGAGCAAAGATGTCTCCTTGAAGACTAAGGTGTGCCTAACCCAAGCTATGATATTTTCAATCACCTCTAATGAAGAATAAAGACCAAAGAAGAGTTGATGCTTTTGAGTTGTAGTGTTGGAGAAGAATGCTAAGAGTGCCATGGTCTGCTAAAAGGACTAACAAATCTGTCTTGGAAGAAGCGCAGCCGCAATGCTCCTTGGAAACGAGAATGGCCCAACTTTGTCTCAATTACTTTGGTCATGCTTTCAGAAGGAACCATTCTCTGGAGAAGGATATCATACTTGGTAAAGTGGAGGGTCAACAAAGAAAGGGAAGGTCCTCACTGAGATAGATTGACACAGTTGGTACAATGATGGGCTTAGGTACGGGAAGGATCATGAAGGTGGCACAGGACAGGGCAGTGTTTCATTCTGCTGTGCATAAGGTCACTGTGAGTCAGAGACGACTCGATGGCATCTAACAAACATAACAAACAAACTAAACTCACTGCCACTGAGTCAGTTCTTACTCATAGAGAAACCCATTGGATTTCCAAGGGACTACATCTTTATGGAAGTAGATTACCCAACCTTCCGTCTGAGAAGTGGCTGGTGGGTTTGAACTTCCTGGATAGCAATTAAATGCCTTAAGTGTTGTGCCACCAGAGCTCCTTTTGAATTAATTATTATATTAGCTGATGTGTACTTGATATTATAAATATATAATTTATATAGAGAGTGAGCAAATATATGTATATAAGAGCAAATAAATGAAGTAATTAATTCAAAATAAATGGAGAAAAGATTGAAGTTGTCAGGCATTTCATTTCACTTGGATTTATAATCAACACCAATGGAAGCAGCAGTCAAGAAATCAATCAGACTTCATACTACACTGGGTAAATCTGCTGCAAAAGACCTCTTTAAAGTATTAAGAAGCAATGTCACTAAGGTGCACCTGGCTCAAGCCATGGTATTTTCAATCTCCTCATACGCATGTGAAAGTTGAACAGTGAATAAGGAAGAACTAAGAAGAGTTGGGGAGCTCTGGTGGCATAGTGCCTAAGGCTTTTGACTGCTAACCAGGCTAGTGGTCAAACCAACCAGCCACTCCTTGGAAGGAAGTTTGGGCAATCTACTTCTGTAGTGATACCACCTCAGAAACCCAAGGAGAGGTCACTATGAGTTGAATCCAATTCTACAGCTGTGGAGAAAAGCTGATGCCTTTGAATTGTGGTGTTGGCAAAGAATACTTAAAATAACACAGACTGTCTGAAGAATGAACAAATATGTCCTAGAAGAAGTGCTGCCAGAATGCTCCTTGGAAACAAGAATGACCAGACTTTTTCTCACCTACTTTGGTCATGTTGTCAGAAGGGACCATTCTCTGTAGAAGGATATCATGCTTGGCAAAGTAAAAGGTCAGTGAAAAAGGGGAAGACCTTCAATGAGTTGGATTGGCACAGTGGCTACAATGATGCGCTCAAACAAAGCAGGGATTGTGAGGATGGCGCAGGACCAGACAGTTCTGTTGTATGTACAGTAGCTATGAGTCAGAGCTGACTAGCTGGCACCTAACAACATCAACAACAACCAATACCAAAAAAACTCCAAACTCACTGCCATTGAGTTGGGTCCAACTCATAGCAACCCCACCTTGAGTTTCTGAGGCAGTAACACTATGGAAGTAAATTGCCCAACCTTCCTTCCAAGGAGTGGCTGGTGGGTTTGAACGTCTAGCCTTCTATTTAGTAGTCAAATGCCTTAGGCCCTACACCACCAGAGCTCCCAACAACCAATGGAGTCTGGCAAAGGGAAAGGAGGAATCATTGTTTAGGAAGTACTGAGTTTCTTTTTATGGTGATGAAAAATTTGGCAATGGGTATTGGTGTTGGTTGCATAGCATGATTGATATAATTGGTGTTATTGACTTGTACAAGTGAAAAAAGTTGAGTTGGCAAATGTGTTACTGATATTTATACAATAATTTAAAAAGAGGGGAGAAAAATATTTTAAAGGCCCAGATAGTTCATGTGGTAGATAAAAAGATAGCTATAACTGTAGACAGGAAGTCAGAAAACGTAAGCTCTAGCTAATTGTTTTGGGAGCTCTGATAGCATAGTGTCTAAGCCACTTGACTGCTAACCAGAAGGCTGGTGGTTCAAATCCACCAGCCATTTCTTGGAAGGTTGGGCAATCTACTTCCATAGTGATACTGCCTCCGCAACCCAAGGAGGGGTTGCTATGAGTCGGGTCCAACTCTACAGCACATAACAACAACAACAGCAGCAGCTAATTGTTTTAAGTGGATGAACTGTGGGCTATATTTGAATGTATTTCATCAAAGCTTGCATTGCTCAGGTTAACACTGACCCCTATGGTCTTACACCACCTCACTCAAGCGCTTACTTGCCTGGCCATTTGAATTTCAGTTCTTAACACAGGCTTCTAAATTCTGCCCTCAACTATACTTGAAGTCCTCAGGTAAGCAAAAAGTTACAGTTTTTCAATTTCTTCATTTGAAAATGAATGGTTTGATGACCTTTCTAGTGTCTTCCACTTCTAGCATAGAGATTGAGGGTTTGTATATGATAGCAGTTTTGTACCTCTACACTTCATGAAAAACAGATTTCAGATTCAGCTTTAGGACATGGATATAACTTTTTTGCTGAGGTCACAACTTGAAATCTATCACATGCTTTCATGAATAGTGTCTTTGAATTTGAAACTTAAAGACATGGGTCCCTTTCTCTTGTCCGATTATTTAACTTTGCTTCAATTTGCCATTTAACCATGCAATCTCAGAATGCCTTAATCAACATAATGGAGAAGAAAGTTTACATCTACAAAAACTTCCAGAGAAATAAGAAGAATACTAAGAGATTATATCCACTAAAAAGACCTAAATACCTAAGTATACATGAATACTTTGGGGAAAAAATAACTGAATAAAAAACCTAAATGGAAAAACAAATTGCTATGTAAACTTTCACTCAAATCACAATAAAAATGAAGAAAAAGAGGAATCTATGGAGCAGTTCTACTATGCATACATTATGCGGCTGCTAGGAGTAGAGACTGGAAAAAAAAAGAGCAAATATTTGTTCTAATTAGTAAATTTATTTTGTGGTTTTCCAAAAATCTATCAAGACCATTAGAATTCTCTTCACTGTATACTTGCTGTGTGCTTCATATCAACTATGACAATGGAGCTGGTAAAATAAACATTTTTGCCATCTGTCTTACTACTTTGGAGAGTCCCAATTTATACTGCACATCAGAACAATGCGTAAGATGTAGCCTAAACTGTGCACAGAACAAATTTGATAGAGAAATAAATTCTTTGGCTGAGTTTAAACATGGCAATCTTCTAATATATCTTATACTAATGAAGAATATGATTTATATTCTTTATATGCAAGAAGTTAGTGTCGTTTTGTAAAGATGGCAGTGATGATTTATTTGCCATGTTACTATAAAATACCTTAGCAATGCTCATGTGAATTACTGCTCAGTTAACATTGTTTACCACCTAATTATTGAGAAGCACCTCCATCCATCACTGACAACTCAGTACAGGGCTCAAGACACTATAGTATTTGCAACTAGAACAACAAGGTCATCGCAAGTTTAATTAGCCACTATCCATTACAAAACAGCAAATAGCCTATGACTATGATGAGAAATAAAATTCTGATTCCTGAGTATGTAAAAGAGGGGAGAGTTTACCCATGCATCAGAGATTCTAACAACAAATATAGTCAATATCATTTGAAAAAACTTTCTTCATCATGATCTGCCATGTGTGGTGAGTAGACTTAAACACATTACTTATACGTCATTAGGTGGTTTCTAGTTTTTAAAATGAACAGTCATCTTTAAGCATTTAGTACAAATAAAGACATCTTTGGTGTATGACATAAAAATAAATTTGGAAATTCTGAGGAGGACGTGTAAGTGGATAAAAAGGAGCCCTGGTGACACAGTGGTTAAAGTGCTTAGCTATTTACCTAAAGAGCAATGGTTTGAACCCACCGACCACTCTGTGGAAGAGAGATGTGGCAGTTTGCTTCCTAAAGATTTACAGCTTTGGAAACCCCATGGGGCAGTTCCATTCTGTCCTATAGAGTTGTTACAGGGTGGTTATGATTCGAAATTGACTCGATAACAAGGGTTTGCTTTTTTTTTTCTTTCTTTTTTTAATGTGGATAAATAAAGCAAACTTAGGAACCTCTTTGTTGTTGGTAGTTTTGATACAGAGTTGCAAATTTTCCAGCAATTCTCCAACATTTCCCCTATCTCTAGGAATAGTTCCGGGTTGTACAGAATACTGTTCCTATACATTTTCTTGCAAGAGTTTTTAATGTTATTTGCATCCACTTGGTATATGAGGGATGGAAACTCTGAAAATCCATGTGAACGTGGTAATGGTAATGGCATGAAGGACAAAGTATAAGAACCGTGAAGGTCAAGACCCCACTGATTACCTTGAATCAATCAAAATCATTATTTTGGTAGGACATGTGTTTAGAACCTAAAATAATAGCTTTCCCAATGGATGAGTTATTTCTATTTTACTTTTCCATTATTTGAGCCTTCAGTGGTTTTCTTTCAATTCTACAACCTGTAAGAATAAAATGAGTATTATTTTCAGAAACATAGTAATCTTGTAATATTTTCCTTTATTTCAAATGTTATTTAAAACATTTTATTTTTTCATTATTTCCATCATATAACCATGACCTAGTTATATTAGAAAATCTTGAAATTTTTAAAACATTGCACTTTTAAAATGTGCCATATAATGAGACATAAAGCACAGCAATAACAAAATTACTGCTCAAGTAAGAAATATAGCTATGTTTTTATTAAAATGCAATGAAATATGCATTCTAAATATATTACAGAACACTCAGTGTGCTATTCATTTCTTCACTAAGTCATTACCAGTACAGGAATCCCTATTTTAAAAAATGAAAAATCAGGCACAGCTTTTGTCTCATTCCTGAGACAGGAATACAAGTAGGAATACTCTCAAACAAAGCAGTTGTTTACTGTCATAATGCAAATTAATCCAAATGTTATTAAACTATGACCTTCTCTTTGCTTACATACAGGCAATTCTCCATCTCCACAAAGTTGGTCCTTTTAACACCAAATAAAGCACTGAGAGTGCAAAGCAGTAAATGTTTATATATATGATTCTGATGACAGTCACTTGCATGGATATGGTCTTTTGTGGAGGACTCTCCAAAAGGTTGAGTGGGTCTCCCACCACATTCCTCATTGCTATCCAAGAGGTTTCCTAAATATAGCAATTGATCTGTATTTATTCTGTGTCTAAGAGAAATGAAAATTTACTGATAAGAAATATTGCTTTACTATAAATATTATGGTTGTTCATATACTTAAATATATTTCATAATATATTTTTGTATTGATATAATTCTCAATAATTTCCCATCTACAATTATAAATCAATATCATGCAGTGAACACCTGCCCCCACAACAAAAAAACAAAACAAAACAAAACAAAAAACATTACTATCAAGTAGATTCCAACTCATAGAGACACTATAGGACAGAGTAGAGCTGCCCCATAGGGTTTTTCCAAGCCTGTAAATCTTTACAGAAACAGACTGCCTCATCTTTCTCCTGCTGAACAGCTGGTGGCTCTGAACTGCTGACCTTTTAGTTAGCAGCTAAGCTTTTAACCACTGTGACACCAGGGCTTCTGTAGTTAACACAGACCAGACTAGTTGTTTTCACAACCCTTATGAGAATGAGGGGAGCTCTAGTAGCATAGTGCCTATGGCACTTGACTGCTACCCAGAAGGCTGGATGTTCAAACACACCAGCCACTCCTTGGAAGGATGGTTGGGCAATCTATTTCCGTAGTGATACTGCCTTGGAAACCCAAGGAGGGGTAGCTATGAGTTGGGTCTGACTCAATGGCATACAACAACATGAGAATGAGAGTTAAGTGAGAAGGTGGAGAAGACGTATGATAGGAGGCAAAATCACTTGCTTATTTTACGTCTGAACATAAAATAAAGAAGGATTATCTCTTTTACTGGGTCTTAGTCTTTATTGTGCTTTATAATCACTTTGGGATGTGTTACAATGCAGATTCCTGGGTCCTCTCCCTAGTACGCTCTTAATTCCCTTTGTCTGGGCTAAGATCCAAAAATAGACTTTATAAAGAACTACTTCAGACAAAAATTAGAGAGTAATCATCTAGGTAACCCCAAACTATGCTAAGAGTAGGTACAAAATTCAGTTTCTTTGAGAATTTGCTTAGAAAAATAAAACATTAAACATTTGCAAATTTATAGTAATTTTTAAGATGGAATGATAACAATGTCTTTTATCTTCTCTGGTACTCCAATCAGATTTTGTTGTGAAAGTTAGTTTTCTGATCAAGACATATCTCAGATTGTTACAACTGGTATATACTTTGAAATCTTACAAAAATGTTTCAGAGAAAATGGAGTCCAAAAGATTTTGTAATAGACTCACAATTTAAACATAGATATTTGTATGCAATATAATGTTTTCCCTCATAATATGGCTTTGGTTCTAATAAAAGCCTGCTGCATCAATGTAATACTACTTTGTGGCACCAAAATATTTGACAAGTTCTCATCTCTTACTTTATTTCATACTATAAATATGGTTTTATATTTTCCTAGGGAGAAAGGAGAAATGATATCAAATAGCCATGTTGGTATGGTTTTGCTCTTTCCTCTTGGTTTACATTGAGAAGAGAAATGAGGTACCATTTTAAAGAAGAAGTATTTCATTTTCCCTCATCCTTTTTTCCAACAATTAAAACACTGTTCTCTTACAGATACACCACTGAAAATATATGTCACTATTTTCATCAAATAAACAAAGGAAATGTCATAATGTCTTGGTAAAAGTCATTAGATACCCATTGAAATTGTTGTCTTTTTGCTAACATGCCAAATATTCTTCAGTTTTCCAACAATTCTAAACTTAGACTAGAAGTACTTATTTTATACCCGTTTTTGTGCAAATCTAGATTGATTTATCTAACTTTAGCAAGTTGCCTCCAACTATATTTACAATTCAATTAATTAACTCAATAATTACTGGAGGTTATTCTGCTAGTACATTTGCTAATGGTTCCATCATTAACTTTTCTCCAAAACACACCTATTCATTAGTTCATTCATTCATTTAGTAGTTACATATTGACACTCCATCATGCACTCGGGACCATTTTGGGGTCTGGGCACTGTTCAGGACACTGGGCTTCCCTCGAGATGCCTCTCAAATAATTTCTTCCTTTACATAACCATTATCATTTGCAATTCAGGTCTTTACTATCATTACCATTATCACAGTAATATCCAAAGGTCTTCTTGGTTTTTTCTTTTAACCATTCCTATACCTTGAATCAGATAGTATCAAATAGTGTTTATGGGATAGGTTTTGGACCCAGTACTTGGACTGAGTTCCAAGTCTGCTACTAACTGACTGACTCAGATTACTGAGTGACCTCGGGTAATTGTTTTGCATCACAAGTCTTCACTTATCCTGTATAAAATGGAGACAATGATGTTTCGTTTTAAAAATGATACTGAAAAAAAAAAAAAAAAACCCTCATTGCCATCAAGTCAGTCCCAACTCATAACCACCACTCCTTGAGTTTCCGAGGCGGTAACTCTATGGAAGTAGATTGCCCAATCTTCTTTCTGAGGAGTGGCTGATGGGTTCAAACTACCAGACTTCTAGTTAGCAGTCAAAATTATAAGAGAATTAAATAATGTAAAAAAGTGTTTGGCACAGAGTATTGCACAATTAAGAACTTAATGAATACATATTTAATTGTATATATTTCTATATCCATATAGACTGTATTATAGCTGTATGTTCAAGTTTTCTTCCTGAAATCCTAGAGGATCTCTTTTTTCACATCATTTACTTCATTAAAAATATTTAAATGTCCATAGGTCTTAGTCCAAAATTTAAGGCACCTTACTTACAATTCAGATGATACCTTTGCTTAAAGCCTCTTCTCCCACTTCTCCCCTATAAGGAAACCTTCCATTATATTCAAACATTTACTTGCTGTTCCCTAGATGCTCAGTATTTTTCTGCATTTGAGCTTTGTGTTTCCCAGTCCTTCTGCCCTTGCAATGCTCTCTTCTCCACCTGTCTAAATCTTGCCTGTCCTTCCAATTCAATGAAAATGACAATCTTTTTCTCTATCTATCCTCATTTGAAATGACATCTCCTTCCTCTAAACTCCAACAGTACAAAATTGTATTGTTCACATCACAAATGGTAAATATTATCTGGTGGCAATTTTTCTATTTTTTTTCTTGAGCTCTTCTCTATATGTTTATGTTGCTCATTTTGTATTTTGCATTTTGTATTTTCCATTTATCTTGTCTTCCCAGCCAGTTTATAAATCCATTTAGGGTAGAATCTGTAGCTAATCTTTTTATCTCCACATCTATCCAGAACAATATCTTGCTCATAGTAACTGCTCAATTCAGCATTCTTACTGTAGCAAAATAATAAAATATGCACATGTACTTCTATTAATTGATAGATAAAATACTGATGAAGCTCCATTTCTTTATTTTTTTAGATAAAAATATAAATAAAAATAAATGATTATGTTTTCATCTTATGCCCCAAAGGACTACTCTGTTCATCTCTCTCTGCCCAAGGGGTGTCAGTGCTCCACTTTGGACATCAATAACTAGAGGAGTGCCCCTCAAACTAACAGATCTGTTAGCTATCTCACACTAGCCCAGAAAGAGATAAAATGCTTGGTCTGGGATGTAAATCAGCTGTAGCCCTAAGTACGTGGTTAACTCAGCTAACATCTTTTCCAAAACAAGATGTTCTGGATTAAGGAAGCAACATGTTGATGTACCAGGAAGCACCTTACCCTTCTCATGGACTGATAACTTGGAGTACCATTAACTTAGCACATTAGTTTGATTCAGTATTCATTTATTAAGCACATTTTTGCAAGGCAATATACTGGGCACTATTAAAATTATGAAAAGAATCAAGAAATAACTATCCCTCTTAGGAAGTTTACAATCTAATAATTTAGCATCTTGATCAATGACACTATTTTCTAAAGCAGTGTTCTTAAATGGAAAAGTGTGTGGAGTCACCTCTCTTCTTGTGCATAACTTTTAAAGAATATCGCTTTGCTTTATTAGTTCTGTGGAATTCTTAGCAATACATAACCCAAAAAGGTCGAAATATCTTCCATCCTTGACTATACCCTAGTCATTTACTATAAGGAAATTTTTTTGTTTTAATTCCCTCTTTACTTATTCCCTTTTTACTTGAACTTCTCTGCTCACTGCTTCTTTCCTCATCACTCTTTCAAAATGGTTCATGCAAAGGTTACCAGATACCTCTATGTAGTCCAATTTACTATGGTTATCAGGTTGGATCTCATTGACCCTTGCAGCTTTGCCCATTCGTTCATGATATCCTCTTCCTGTTAGGCTTCCATGATATGACCTTCTCCAGAGCCCTCTTCTATCTTTTTGAGTGTTCCTTATCTGTCTCTTTTTTGTAATATATGCTTATTTTCTGCTCCTTAAATATTAATGTTCCAGACATTCAATTCTTTGTCCACTACCCTTTCCACCCTGCCATTCTTTTTCACCTACTCTTAATGGAATTTTCTGCCATTTATATAACTCCTAGATTTATAGCAATAGTTTTTGCCCCTCTCCTGGACTACAGACAAATTCTATACCAACTTTCGTGCTATGTGTTCAGTTGACCTCAAACTTATGCTTGTGTTGTGAGCTCATGGTTTCTTATCCACAAACTGCTTCTCCTTCGGTATTCTGTTTCATCATGCCATCACTCATCCGCTCAGATAAAACAGAAACCTGCAAATCATCCTATTCTCTTCCCTTTTTCTGCCCTTTCCTACATACAGCCATAAATACCTGCTATTATACAAACCTTTCTTAAATCAGTACCAATTTTCTATTTATTTTTCCACTACCTTATTTCCAATACCTCTCATTATGATCTGATCCATTTCATTTATTTTCTGGGTTTTTTTTTATTTTATTTTTTTCTACTTCCAGTATTCTCTCTGCTTCCCTGTTACCTGTATATCTATTGTGGAAAATACAGTTTAGACTACATTTAGTCACCTATTTTTAAAGCATTTCAGTTTCTCCCCATAAATTACAGGTAAGATCTATACAAGACCTTTAAGCATCTAGATCCTATTTCTCTTTGCTTCCTATCCCTAACTCTTTCCATCTTACACAAAGCACTTTAGTTATAACAATAACAGCAAGTATTATTGTCATAATAGGATGAAGATGGAGGAGAGGGAGAAGAGAGAAACAATGAGCATAGCATGTACTTAATTCTTGTCATTGTGCTCAGTACCTTACATTTATTATCTCATTCAATACTCACAATTCTTAAAGTAGAACCATATATATATAATCTTACAGGTGAAGATGCTGAGGTTTGAAGAAGATAATTGTTTTGCCCAAGATCACATAGTCAGTAAATGACTCGAGATCTGGGATTCAAATCTAAATTCCTCTTCCCTGAAAATTATACTATTATACAAAAATCACAAGACTGTCTCAGGTCTTGTTTTTCTCTTTTTCTTTTCTTTTCATTTTCTTTTTTTTTTTTTTTTATGTTGTTGGTCCTGCATGAAATAAATTCACTTTCCATCTTCCTACAACTATCTTTTCAAGCCTCAGTTTAAGTTTGGTTAAAGATTCTTCTTCAAAGCATCCTTCCAAACCAAGCCAAACTCACTGCCATCGAGTCTATTTGACTCATAGCGACCCTTCCTTGGGTTTTCGAGGCAGTATCTCTATGGAAGTAGATTGCCCAATCTTCCTTCCAAGTAGTGGCTGGTGGGTTTGAACCACCTGCCTTCTGGTTGGCAGTCAAGTGCCTTAGGCGCTAAATCCATTTATGTCAGTCTCTCCCATTAGGTTGTGCTTCCTTCAAGTGCTAGAACCATCATTTATTTTTCCTTTGGTCCCAGTGCTAAGCCCAGTTCTTGAACAAGTAAGCAAGAGATTAGTACATTTGTATAGCCAATTGTTGGCAGTTTAGAAAAATATAAATTTTGAAGTGGAGTAATCATGGCAAGGATTTTGTAATGATCAATTAATATATAATTTTTCTAGAAAAATAAGACTGTCATCTTCTTATTTTAATAAGAGTCAAGAATGTCCAATGTTTAGCATAGAAAGGAAATGCTATCTTCAGAAAATACCATGGTGGCTCACCTAAGGTCTCCTCTGTCCACCTCAGGTTCACATATTCTTTGATGTCTTATCACTTCCTTGATCTCTCACTCAAACTTATTCTTAAAATCTATCACACTTTCCCATCTGTCTGTTACACTTGTAAGAAATTTCTGGAAAAGAAAACTAAAATATCATGAGAATGCCATCAAATCAGAGAATTTGTTGTTGTTTTGTTTGCTTTTGTTTTTTGTTTTTTATCCCCATGCCTAGGACAGTGCTGGTACTTACAAATTCTCCACAATATTTATGGAATGATTGTTGAATTGAATCCTCATTTTCTTATTTCCCTTTTTCACAGAGAAGTTGAGATGGGACTTTCACAAGATCTCATTAATTTTTAAAGAAAAATAAATAAGAAAAAAGAAATAAATGGACAAGCTTATGACATACAGAATACTGCTTTAATCCCCTCAAATTAATTAAATCCTCTTTAATTTATTCTTTTACCAATAGCTAGCTTGAACCAGAGCTCCTCCTATCAGCTATTTTACACGTAACAGGATGATGTAAATTGGCATAAACCAGCTTAGCTCTGTGTCTGATTACATGTGGAGGGCACCATCTTCCACCCAAGCACTCTGGTATTTCTTCCTACACATCTTGACATCTGTGTGGGCTGCAACAAGAGTCACAAATGCCCACAGTGCAAATTGAATCAGTACTTCACTCTAAGTTCTGATTTCTAGATGACAAAATCCAATTTCTTCTCTGGTGACTGACATCAGGAATGTTTTTACATTTACAGTGTGTAGAGTTCTGGTTCTTGGTAAGATGGAGTAAACACACCTCACTTTTTTGAATATAGACATAGAACATAGAGTATCTATTTTAGGACTTTGAAAAATAAATATAGCATGTGGCTTGCAGAAGATGATCAGAATTAAGAGATCTTTGAGCTACCATGAATTTTCTATTTCTTTGTTCCTCTGATATTCCTTGGCCAACTTGTAAGTGGGCACTGGCATGCAGACAGAATGACCTTCAATAGAAGCCCTCAGTTCTGGCTTGAAGAGCAGGAAAGGAAACTTATGACACAATAAATAAATGTGAGAATCCCCTCTTTGTTTTCTTTTCTATTCTCCAACACCTCGGTACTAAGCACACTTGTGGTGGCAGTGGCAGTGGTTGAAAGTGGGAGCTCAAGGAGCCAAAACTCTAAGAAAGGGGAATCTTTCTCTATATATAGTAGTACTTTGGTTACAAGAGGGTTGGGTTAGCCCATTTTTTTTTTTTTCCTTTTTGTCTTCCTGTCATTTGGCCCCAGATTCTATCACAGTTGCAGAAGTTCCCAGAAGAGCAGGGTGGATAAAGACTTAACTTTCTAGTCAGAAGGACAAAAAGATGAATCCCAAGTAAGTAGAAAGTACTGAGGAGATTATAGAGAGGATGAACTTGAGAAATGAATTCCATAAAACTGTTTATGAATTTGTGAGTTCACCTCTAAGATCGCTTGCCTGGAGCTGATTCTTTTCAGCATACTGAGATCTGAACTCAAAACTGCAAATATTTTTTTAAAAAATAATGCTGCAAAGATCTTAAAAACTGAGCTGACAATCCACAGCAGGTGAGCTGGAATTTACAGTCTGAACCTAACCAGGTCATTTTACACACACACACACAATTCTCCATAGGATCTCATAGTGTAATATTCATAACATCCAGGGTTCAAATATGTATATGGCAGCTCTGGTGGCATAGAGCCTAAGGCATTTGACTGCTAACCAGAAGGCTGGCAGTTCAAACCCACCAGCCACTCCTGGGAAGGAAGGTTGGACAATCCACTTCTGTAGGGATACCACCTCAGAAACCCAAGGAGGGGTCACTATGATAAGATCTGACTTGACAGCCTTGAGATTTTTTGGTTATATATACACAAAATTTTCCATAGGATCTCATAGCATAATATTCATAACATCCAGGGTTCAAATCCAAATCATTCAGCATAATGAAAAACGAGGAAAAAGTCAACTCTAATGTGCAAAGACAATCAACAGATCAGTGGTGAGGTTGTCTGCAGCAAGCCATCATGAACACTCTTGGAACCAACAAAGATAGAAAGGCTTAGCAAAGGAATAGAAGACATATAGAATAACGAAATGAAAATTTTAGAACTGAAAAATATAACCAAAATCAAGGTATTCCATATTCAATATACAGAGATATATGCTCTGTATATACATATGTACTCACATCCAAAGAGGTCCACTTCTATAACAACATTTTAAAACAAGACCTTAAGCTAGACACATACATATACACAGACACATACACACACATTATCTATAGACATTATATACATAGACACATTATGTATATGCATTATATATGTATATTTCACATATATGCACACACACATATATATGATAGGAAATATCACCCCAAACCCACTGCCACTGAATTAATTCCAACTCATAATGACCCTATACAGCAGAGTAGAACTGCCTCATAGTGTTTCCAGGGCTGTAAATCTTTACGGAAGCAGACTACCTCATCTTTCTCCCATGGAGCTGCTGGTGGGTTTGAACCACTGACCTTTTGGTTAGCAGCCCAATGCTTTCATCACAGCACCCCCAGAGCTTCCCGTAAGAAATATGGAAGATACAGGAGAATAAGTGAGTTTTGAAGTGAATATCATTTTCAAACGATTTGGTACATTTTAATAGACTATTATCGTGAATAAAGAAGTTTATATATTGAAGTAGTTCTTATGATTCATTATCTTGTTATCTATTTATGAAGCATCTTTGCTTTCAAAATAGTTGAACTAAGCCTAAGTATTATAGTTTGTGGAAATTGAGTGTTTTTCACTTACAGAGGTAAAGCCCATTGTTAAAAAGTACCATATGTACATAACCAGCAATTCTATTTACAAAGAACTGCCCTAATGTGTCTATTTGCATATCATTTGCATTTTTGTCACCATACCTGTCAATCAGCTGAAGGAATGAGCAAATCAGGTAACCCACAAGGGAACCTGGGCCAAAGGAAAAAAAAAAAAGAAAGCAAGGTGGTCTAAGGTGGATGAAACCCTTATTATTCATTTTTTAAAGGCAATATTTTTGAATAAACATGGTGAAATACACCTAAAAATAAATAATTTGGATATTTTAATAGAGCTTTTCATATTTTAAAAATTTTTTCACACATGGGAATCTCTGTTTAATATTCATCCTTTTTGACTAAATTGTGTCCAACTATCAACTAATGCTCTTAACAATGTATTCTAAGAATCTCTTGATCAATATTATTTCTGGAAATAGTCTCACATATATAAACACAATAAAATTAATGATACTTAGAAAAAAAGTTAAATTCAGTGTTGTTAAAAGATTCTTGGAAATGCCCAGGTTATAGGCATAGGGCCATGGATTTGTCACAAGTAAAAGAAAAATTGAGATTTCTAGAACAAAACCTACAGGATGTTGAGTGACAGGATCCTTTTCAGATAGGATTTCTGCAGTTTTCTCCCAGTGCTTACATTTCAGCTGGGAAGATAAACCCTCTGTGAATGATGGCACAAGGAAAATCCTATATGCTTAATAATGAAGCTTCCAGAACTGATGTTTCTTTGGGGGGTAATATCCAGTTATTGTGTCTGCAGAATCCTGGGATGGGGAAGATGCTTACTAATCGTTATCATGATGATCTGTCGGTGTGGTGCTGCTCAAGAAGGGTCTGCTTTTGGTCTCCTAGTCAGCACAGCAGTCCTGACTGGCAAAAAAGTACCTTCCAATGGGAAAAATATTTCATTTAGTGTTGCCCAGGACATTATGAAACTAGCTTTTGCACATGGGCTCACTGTGAAATAAATATCTTGTACCTAATCACAAAAACATGGGAAGCTGGCACCAAATTCACTTTTTCTCAGTTAATTGTGAAGTTGAGACCTTAGAATCCTCCTTGGAAATCCTGGTCCCTGCCAGGCACTTTCCTTTGCATTAAATCTGTGACTGCACCAAGGTTCATTAAAGGATGGGGGAGGGACCCAATCAACAAGTTTGCTTAAACAGATGACCTTTCTTTGTTAAAACTTGTACACAAAAGAGATGTTGTACAGAAGTAAGGACTAAGCAAAAAAAAAAAAAAAAAAAAAACATTGTAGCAATTTGCTGAACATGGAGACTTATTGAGGATGCAGTCCTGAATAATACACACTAGCTTTGCTCTTCCTCTTTAGTCTGTGTAGAGAATCTATGAATCATTCATGGTCTCCCAGCTGAGAAGGGCTTCAAAGGGGATGGTTCTGATTGGATGTCCTGTGTGAATTGCCATGCTGCAGAATCCACTACACCCCTAGCACTGGAGGGTGGAGGAAGCACTTTCATCTGGGCCTCCAAAGTGTTTAGGGTCACAGTTCACCAGGAGATAACGATGTAGATGTACATTCAGAATTAGCTGCAGAGATACCTGTGTAGTGCGGTGTGGAAAAGTGAGCCAGTTGGATCCCCAGTGGATGCTGTGAATCAATTACTGTATTCTGAATACAAGGTTGGCTGCAGGGGATAAACAGATGTCAGAGAATTTTTCCCTAATAAGACCCTGGTAATAGAAGAGCACTGTCAGCTTCATTTTGCATTAAAAATCTCATTTCCTTTTTATATGACCAATTTTATTAGGTCCCTAAACAAAGATATTTTGTGTAACTGTTAGCAGCATAATGTGAATGGTGTCACTAAATTTCATATTTTCAGATTTTTGTCACAAAAAATCAAGGGGGAATATAGAAGCCCATCTAAAGTCACAGCTTGAGGAGGGCTAATCAATCTGTTCACGTGTTGTTTGGTCATGGTTGATATTCAGGTTAAATCAGAAATATCAAAATTCTTAAAGAATATAATCCTAGGAGTATAAATTAAAACTAAATTTAAAATTTGTCTCTGTGCTTTTTTTTTTTTTTGCCCCCTTCCCTGTTTTCCCGTCATGGGTGACATTAGCACAAAACTGCTCTAACTAGAGTTCAAGCACCATTTAACTTTTCTGGGTAATTTCATTTTTAAAGCTTTATATATAGAGAGATATCTCTGACACTGAACGTTTCCTAACCCAAACGTCAATCTTTCACAAAAGGAAATTGACACTTGGATCCTTCCCTCTGTACTCTTTGGAGGCCCAAATTGAAGCAGAAACATCATTTTGAGAGATCTGCTAATATCCAATTAACCTCTCCCTTCATCTGCAACTTTTCTGAAAGAGAGAGAATCTCCTTCAGGCTGTCAAGCAGTGTATTTTCTGCATACAGCTCCAACTGGAAAAAGCAAAAGCAGGGGAGATGATGTGAGTTCTCTTCACGATGTATTCTATTGATTTGAGGAGAAAACCTCTATCATTTTAAGATTTGCTAGATTCCGATCTTCCAAATGTGAAAACCTTCGTCCCAAGCATCTAATATTGAAGACAGCTTAAGGAAAATTCTTCTTCATGATGGTAAGAAGAAAAAAAATAATGAAAATCACATGGTCAAGTTATGCAAATCCCATGGAGAAATAAATTCACATAAGTTGGAAATTTAAGATGGCAAAGATAAAGCTCCAGGGAGCAAAAGACATTAAACAAAATGCACGTATTTTCAATGTTGTCATTGCAAAGCTTTAACTATATTGACTAATCTGATGTTAGTAATTTTCCCCTTAGCTATTTGTTAGTGACTATCATGCACTTGTCTGCAGAAATATTAATTGTATTAGAGAAAGTCTTCAGATGATGAAGCTAAATAGAAAAGAAAGGTACTTTTGCAACACATGGTCAATGGATCCCCAAAGAAATCTTGGGCAGCGTACAAAGGATTTTGACAACCTTCAGCAGGTGGCACTCTTCCCCAGGCATGGGTGCTAACTGGACCAGTTCCCTAGGATGGGTTCCCCTATTAGATGTGCTAAATTGGGGTAACATGTTCAAAGAAACTGAGAGTTTAATTGCTAAAGATATTTTGATGTGTTTAAAAAGAATAGTGATGCCCTATCAGTATCTCCATTTGGATAGTTGCATCTGCTTTCCAATATTCTTAGTAAACATTTTCATTTTAATTTGACATTCTTCATTTATTGGTCTAAATTTTGGGTAACAAGTTGCTAGGCTCTTAAGTACCTACTATGTTTGTATTCAGAAGTAAATAAATTTCTATCATTATTTCAATGACTTTTGCACAGAAAATATTATATAGGGTTTTTATCAAGCAAAATGAGTGGCATCATTTATTGGCAAAAGGCTCATATTAATTAATAATAGAAAAATTAAAGAAGGTGGAAATTGAATCTGCAAGTCCATTGACAGGTTGAGTATTGAGCAAAGTATTCATGGAAAATGAGAATCAAAGTGGCATTAATACAAAAGTTAGAATTAAAATATTTATATTGTTTTGAGCTCTGATGGTCCAATGGTTAAAGCACTTGGCTGGTAACTGAAAGGTCAGAGGTTGGAACCCAGCAGCTTCTCTGTGGTAGACAGTTGTGACAGTCTACTTCCATAAAAGTTACAGCCTTGGAAATCCTACAGGGCAGTTCTACCTTGTCCTATAGGATGGCAATGATTTGGAATTGATTTGTCTGCACTGGATTTGATGTTGTTGTTGTTAGATGCCGTCAAGTCGTATCCGACTCATAGCGACCCCATGCACACCAGAACGAATTACTGCCCGATCCCGTGCCAGATCCATGACCCTTGTTATACTTGAGCCCGTCATTGCAGCCACCTGTCAATCCATCTCGTTGAAGGCCTTCCCCTCTTTTGTCGACCCTCCACCCTACCAAGCATGACATCCTTCTCCAGGGAATGATCGCTTCTGATAACATGACCGAAGTAGGTGAGAGGAAGTCTGGCCATTCTCACTTCCAAGGAGCATCTCGGCTGCACTTCCTGCAGGACAGATCTGTTAGTTCTTTTAGCAGTCCATGGTACTTTCAGCATTCTTCACCAGCACCACAATTCAAAAGCATCAACTTTTCTTCGGTCTTCCTTATTCATTGTTCAGCTCTCACATGCGAATGAGGCAATTGGAAATATCATGGCTTGTGTCAGGTGCACCTTAGTCCTCAAGGAGACATCCTTGCTCCTCAGCACTTGAAACAGTTCCTTTGTGGTTGACCTTCCCAGTGCTACACGTCGTCTAATGTCCTGACTGTTGCTTCCATTGGCATCGATTGTAGAACCAAGCAATGTGAATTCTTTGACTGGATTTGATAGTGCTTTAGAATTTATGATTTATATTTTCTCATCAGAACCAAATTAGTTGCTTAAAAGAATGAAATCTATGTCCTCTCAGGGACAAAATCCATTATTTTTTTGTTATAGCATTTACAGCTAGTAGAGGCATACCTGAGGCATAAAAATTTTATGGATAATCAATATCGTATTTTCATAATCATTACTGATTATGAAGAATTTCCAAATGAATTAACTAGCCAGTTTGATTCTGTTATGGAGCCTCCTCAACTATTCTTTGTCTAAAGCATATGTTGCCTTGCAATCTCATAAAAACAAAATGAAACAAAAAACCTAGAAAATGAATTGTTTTATTCAGCTCCAAAAGTAGAAAATAGGAAACTAATCACTGAGAGAATAAAATTAACATGGACATAGTATCTGAGTAGGAGTTTACAAGGGCAAAGCAGTCCTTGTAAATTTTGCAGGGCTGACAGCAAGCATTTGTGGAAAGGCATGCCCATGCACCCGGGTTCTGATTTGATCCTGTTGGCTTTCCCAGTGTCTACAATATGACTCTAATATAAATAGATCTTTTGATAGTCCATGAATGGCATTAAACTCAACTTAGTAATTTTTTTCATAGCATTTATAGACCATTAAAATCTCGGTTACACATTGGATTAAAATACAGTTCTAATTTTATCTATATGTCTTATTACAATTTCTCTTAGAAAGCAGACAGTTCCTATGCTAATATTTTCCAAGTAGGCTATTTCTGGGTATTTGCATTGAAAGTTATGTTCAAGGAGTTAAAAGTGTGATAGGTTCTTACAAGTACTTTGAGAAATAAAAGGTGATGATGTAAAGAGGACATGAGGAGTTATGGTGGTGCAGTGCCTAAGGCATTTGACTGCTAACCAGAATGCTGGCAGTTCAAACCTACCGGGCACTCTGCGGAAGGCAGATAAAGTAATTTACTTTCACAAAGATTTACCACCTTGGAAACCCAATGGAGGTAGCTATGAGTTGGGATCAACTTGCTATGAGTAAGTTTGTTTGTTTGTTTGTTGGGGAGGGATTAAGGAGGACATACATGATATTAAAATAATTAGCCTAATCAAAGTTAAAACAAAAATCTTCCTAATCTTTTATCTTGATCCACACACCAAGAGGAAGAATCATAATTCATAGAGTACTTAGAAAAGACCATACACTTTACTTTTGGTGCCCCAGGGCAGGAGTTATGCCTCATACATACAGTAATGGAGCAACATTCCTAAAACACACAATAGGTGTTACATATGCTGGATAAACTAACAATTAAAAAAAAAAAAAAAAGATGAATAGAGAATTTAGTTAAACCAGTTATATAAGAAAATATAGGAGAGAAGACGATTTTCCAGATTTCAAGTTCAGTTCATAGTGAGCAATGTATATACTAGTTTGCTGGGAAGAAATTTGAAGAGCCATTTATTCATTCCTTTATCATTCTTTCATCCATTTAACAAATGGTAAATAGTCACTTAATATTAGGCAAGAAAAGAAAGTTTAGCTTTTGAAAATGTAGAGATGAAAGAGTGTAAGTAGGGAGAAAAACATTGAACAAACCATTATATGTAGTATGGTAATTGTAATAATTGGAGTAAGCTTAGAGTATTTAAGGCCTAATACAGTCCTTGATGTGGAGGCAATGAAATCTAGATCTGAGGAACATATGGAAATCCTGGAAAAGACAAGGATTCATGGGGAGAGACAGTGAAAAGTGATCCAGACAGAGGAAGGATATATATAAAGGAGCATATGTATACAATAACCTGAAAGTCATTAAACAAGGCCAGTGCATACAATAGGAGAGCTAACAGAAGATTTCAAAGGGCAGCCCAAGAAGAAAAAGTAAAGTCTTATAATGAAATATGCAAAGACCTAGAATTAGAAAAACAGAAGGGAAAAACACCCTCAGCATTTCTCAAGTTGAAAGAACTGAAGAAAAAATTCAAGCCTGTCATTGCAATATTGAAGGATTCTGTGCACAAAATATTGAAAGGTGCAGGAAACATCAAAAAATGGAAGGAATACACAGAGTCAGTGTAGGAAAAAGAATGGGTCAATGTTGTACTATTTCAAGAGGTAGCATATAATCAGGAAAGAAGAAGTCTAAGCTGCACAGAAGGAATTGGTAAAAAAAAAAAAAAAAAAAGAGGGCTCCAGGAATTTATGGAATACCTATTGAGATGTTTCAACAAATGGATGCAATGCTACAGGCACTTACTTGTTTACACCAAGAATTTGGAAGACAGTTCCATATTCGAAAGAAAAGCGATCCAACAGAATGTGGAAGTTATCAAACAATATCATTAATATCACACACAAGTAAAATTTTGCTGAAGATAATTCAAAAATGGTTGCAGCAGTATGTTGACAGGGAACTTCCAGAAAATCAAGTAGGATTTAAAAAAGGATGGAGAACTAGGGATATCACTGCTAATGTCTGATGAATATTGGCTAAAAACAAAGACTACCAGAAAGATGTTTACCTATGTTTTATTGACTATGCAAAGATGTTTGACTGGATCATAACAAATTATGGATAACATTGTGAAGAATTGGAATTCCAGAATACTTAATTGTTCTCATGAGAAACCTGCACATAGACCAAGAGGCTGTCATTCAGATGGAACAAGAGAATATTGCATGGTTTAAAATCAGGAAGAGCATGTGTCCTTTCACTATATTTATTCAATCTGTTTTCTGAGCAAATAATCTTAGAAGCTGGACTATATGAAGAAGAATGCAGCAGCAGGATTGGAGGAAGACCCATTAACAATCTGAGACATAGAGATGACACAACCTTGCTTGCTGAAAGTGAAAAAATCTTAAAGCACTTACTGATGAAGATCACAGATTACAGCCTTCTGTATGGAATATACCTCAACATAAAGAAAACAAAAATCCTCACAACTGGACCAATAAGCAACATCACAATAAATGGAGAAAAGATTGAAATTGTCAGGGATTTCACTTTACTTAGATCCACAATCAACACCCATGGAAGCAGCAGTCAAGAAATCAGACATCATATTACACTGGGAAAATCTGCTACAAAAAAAGTGTTAAGAAGCAAAGATGTCACCTTGAAGACTAAGGTGGCCTAACCCAAGCCATAATATTTTCAGTCGCCTCGTATGTGTGTGAAGGCTGGACAAGGAATAAGGAAGACCAAAGAAGAGCTGATGCCTTTAAAGTGTTCTGTTGATGAAGAATACTGAAAACACAATGGACTGCCAGCAAAATGAACAAATCTATCATGGAGGAAGTGCAGCCAGAATGCTTCTTGGAAGCGAGAATTCCCAGACTTCGTCTCACCTACTTTGGTCATGTTGTCAGAAGGGACCATTCCCTGGAGAATGATACCATGCTTAGTAAAGAAGAGGGTCAGCAAAACAGGGAAGACCTTCAACAAGATGGATTGACAGAGTGGCTGCAGTGTTGGGCTCAAGTATAGCAAGGATGGTGAGGACGGCACAGGACCAGGCAGTGTTTCGTTCTGTTGTACATAGAAGTAGTACATAGGGTTGCTATGTTAGTTGTTCAACAGCAACTAAGAACAAAAACATCCAACAAAATATTGCTTAAAGTATTTCCATAACTCTGAATGTAATTATGAAGTCACATATGAGTAGATAAAGGGTTTGTGCATTAAAATTATAATTGAATAAACAGGAATGATACAGGAAGAGTCTGCATTGGATAGGAAATTAAAAATTTGTTATCTACATGATAAAAACCAAACAAAAACCAACCTCCCTGCCATCCTGTACAATTCTGACTCATAGCAATGCTATAAGACAGAGTAGAACTGCCCTACACGGTTTCCAAGGTTCTAAATCTTTACAGAAGCAGACTGGCACATCTTTCTCTCATGGAACGATAGGTGGATTAGAGCCACTGACCTTCTGGTTAGCAGTCAAGCACTTTAATCACTGCACCACTAACGTTCCTTTATCTACATGATACTAGCCCAAAAAGAAGAAAAATTTACTTTAGCAAAATTTGATATTTAAAAGAATATAACAAGAAACAATTTTATAGCATTAAAAGATCAACAAACAATAAGTAATCTAAAATGTGGAAAATAAAATGTGTCAAGAAAGCATCAAAATTAAGAGCATATCCTTGGCTAATAGATTAATGGTGTTATGCAATTTTCTTTATAATACTAACTTGGTCATTGATATCAGAGGAAATTTAAGTTATTCACCATGAAAAGGAAGAAAGAAAAAAAAGAAAAAAAAAACAGAAAAGCAAAAATTCTTTTGGTTTTTTAGTTATCTTGTGTTCTCAGAGACAAGACAATGAAAAATCCACATAATATATTTAACTCCCTTTTTATCCTTACTACTAATTTAATACAGAAGATAAACATAAATATAATACATACATTTTAAGGTCACTTGGATGACAATAATGCAGTTCTTAGTCACAGGGAGGGTGCTGTTATAGTGGCACATCTATCATTTCAACATTGCCCCTTAATTATATACTAAAGTTAGTATTAGTTGCTTTCAGTAAACTTTTCTCTTAGGACAGCCTCAACTGATGCTTTCCAAAAAAATGGGCTACTGAAAGAATTTAGTAAAATCATTGTATTTGATATCATTTTTATGTTGTTTGACTGTTTTTATTTTATTGTTCGTTTTAGAAAAAGTTATATCAATTCACTCTTTATTGTTAGGACTATCCACACAATTTGTGGGATCCAGTGCAAAATGAAAATGCAAAGCCCTTTGTTCAAACATCATTAAGAATTTCAGGACAGCATTGGACCAAAAGCCTTTTATGACTGCACAGATCACACATCCACAAAACTGGCTATGAGTCTGGTACAATACTAGGATGCCAATTACACTTTATTAAGGATTGTATGATTTTGACATAAATATTCAGCCTGGGAAAGAAGCCCCTGAGAAGACTTCCCCTAAAAAAAAAAAAACTCTGTGTTGCTGTTGGGACTTCCCCGTTAGACAAAGGGGTAATAGGTTTCTCTGCTTAAAGCAGTTGCCCGTAAATCGACTCCAACTCATGGAGGCCCATGTGTGTCATGGTGGAAGAGTGCTCTATAGTGTCTTCAGTGGCTGATTTTTTGGGAAGTGGATCACCAGACCTTTCTTCTGAGGCACCACTTGTGGATTCAAACCAGCAAACCTTTTGGTCAGCAGCTGAGAGCTTTAACTGAATGAAGGCAAATTTCAGGAAAGAGCCCACGATGAGGCATCAGAAGAATTGGGTTGGATTCCCAATTCCCCATTCTCTAGAACCAAACTTGGACAAGGCTCACAACCACTTTTAACTTTGGTTTCTTAACCTGAAATGAAGCTAATCATTCTTACTGTTTCTTTTGAAGGGAAATTGTGAAGATAATATAAAATAATATGCAGGAATTTTATAAAATCACAAAGTATGCAAATGTAAGGTATAATAATTGTTGAATAAATAATAATAGAAATAATAATAATAACAGTAGGATATTTGAGAGCACCTTTGGAAAACCATTTAAATTGATGATATCCTTAGCAGATGGGCCTCAGTTTTGTACGGAACATAGTTTTTCATCCTGGCAGGTGGTAAAAGTCTAGGTACTCTGTATTTTATGCTGAAAAGAAAACTTTATTTGAAAATGAATTCATATGTTAAGTGTAAATTAATTGTTTTAATCTACAATTTCCATATGAAAATATGAAATACAATGACCAATATCAGTGATTATTCACTGAAGCAAAGGAATATTTAGAAATCTACATTGAACTTGCTACAGATATTAAAATATTATGTGTTTCTTTACATTAAAAGATACCTAAAATGTTATATAAATCCTAAGCTAAGAAAATGTTTCCCTTCAATAAAATATGCTGATTTAAAGTGGCTGTAAATAGGTATAAATTTTGATTTTCTAAACTTCCACATACACCCACTCCCATGTGTCAGAGAGAAAATTATCACATGAACATAAAATATAAAAATAAGGCAAAATCTGTATAAATCTGACTTTATTATTGTTGTTTTATCCCCTTATGAACTTTCTTGTGCTCACATTGAAATATTCAAGATGCTAATGGCATGCCACTAAAATGAAAAAGCATCCTGGGACCAACTTCTCACTCTGTGCTCCTATAAGAGAAAATTCCTCCATTCTCCCTGAAATATAGGTAGGTACCTTCAGTGTGGAGGTATAATGCCAGCTAACTCTTACAACTTCTTAACAGGGTTATAATGCAGGATAACATGTAGCCAGAAGTGAGAGCCATACAAATCTCCCATTTATCTGATTGCAAGAGAAGGATTTATTTGAAAAGAAGAATTACTACTTCACCTTACAGGGAATTTTATTTCTGTATGTGTTTATCAATGTATGCTATTTTCACAATTCAGCACTAATTATTAATTAGTATTTTCAGGAGATTAGGCATATAATTCTCATTATTCTCAAGGGAGTTTGTAAATAACACTTTAGAGCAGAGGCTGAAAATTTGTCTAGTTCTCACTTCTGGCTGCACGTTATCCTGCATTATAACCCTGTTAAGATGTTGTAAGTGTTAGCTGGCATTATACCTCCACACTCAAGGTACCTATATTTCAGGGAGAATGGAGGAATTTTCTGCTACAGGAGCACAGAGTGAGAAGTTGGTCCCAGGATACTTTTTCATTTTAGTGGCATGCCATTAGCATCTTGAATATTTCAATGTGAGCACAAGAAAGTTCATAAGGGGATAAAATAACAATAATAAAGTCAGATTTATACAGGTTCTTATCTGAAACTCTTAAACTGCTTCCAAAGTAGGATCAGATTAGATACTTATCTAAGCTCCTTTTCATTTTCTTTTTGAAAATAGAGAGACATAAAACAGGAGTAATTTATACTTATATTGTTTGTTTTATTGGAAAAATCTGTCATATAATTTGAATATAAAGATTTTTCTAAGGGGGATAAAATGTAGCTTACTTTTTTCTATTTGATCAACAACACCTAAAACAATGGTTTTGGTTATTTAAGTTAATGCTATTATTTAAAAATGCTCAATATAAGATTTTAGATGACTATGATAGTATTTTGAAACTAACAGAATGAAATATTTTCTATTTAATTCAATCCAGAAAATATTTATTGGCATTGACTATGACAAAAGTATATGTCAAACATCTGAGGAATACTAAAATGAGCAAGAAAAGAATCCTTGCCCTTGAGATATCCACCGTTCACCAAGAGAGAGGTTCTCTGCAGATCATTCACTCATAAGCCAACTGGAATAAGTGCTCCTGGAGAAGTATGAGCACAGCAGATGAAAGGACAAAACTAAGAGATGATGCTGCCAAGTGGGAGCAATTTGAAACACTTCCTGGAAAAGGTGACATACAAGTTAAAGTTTGAGTGAGGATTCAAAGTTCAACATTTCAGATAAACAGATGAATCTAAGAAACAGTACAGAGGAAAGACAATACGGTTGAGTTGGGGCATGATGAGTAGGTTTTATTGGCTTTACAGTGCAAACAGTTAACAAGCTCACTGCTAACTGAAAGTTTGGAGGTTCAAGTGCACTCACAGGCACCTGGAAAGAAAGATCTGGTGATCTGCTTTTGAAAAAAGTAGTTCCTGAAAACCTTATGAAATACTGTTCTACTGTGACATACATAGGGTCTCCATGAGCTGGAATATACTCAACGGCTATTGGTGGTGGTAGAGTGTATTAGAAAGAGAGAGGAGCAAAAGTGTCAACAGTTCTACTAGACCAAGAAAACCAAATCCACTGCCATGGAATTGATTCCGACTCATATAGACCTTATAGGACAGAGTAGAACTGCCCCATAAAGTTTCCAAGTCTGCCAATCTTCACAGAAGCAGACTGCCTCATCTTTCTCACGCAGAGAAGCTGGTAGGTTTGACCTGCCAACCTTTTGATTAGTAGCCCAATGTTTGAACCACAGCACCACCAAAGCTCCTGATATTGCTATACTAGGCAATGTTTACTCAGTAGACAATGTCCAACACTGATCAATGAGTGATGTTACCTGAGCTTCACTTGAAGAAAATGACTATGTCATAATTGTGCAAGATGGATCAGAAGGAGGAGACCATGTTTGGATATTGAAAGAACTCTCTCCAGGTATTATGAATGTCTGGGCTTAAACATTCTGTGATTTTTATAGACAGTAAGTTAAGTTGATTGCTGTAGTAATGTGAAAAATGATAATAAAAATCACGTTAAATAAGTATAGGTAGAAAGTTTTGTCCAAAACATAAGAATATAAGAAAAATATAAAATTCATCAAAATATGAGAATGATATAGTTCAGTTCTAATTTCTTCAATAAAAATAAGAATTTCCTTATTCACATTATTACTTCAGGGAAAGACAAATTGTAGGCTAAATACTGTGTAGAAAGAGTCAATAATGCTAAACTAACAGATTCTAAATTAATGAATTTAAAAGTTTCTTTTTTGCAGAACATTTTTAAGTATTTGTAGGTGACTGAGGGACTTCAATGAATGTTGTCTTGGTCTGTAGTAATCATATTATTCTGGAAAGTGAATACGAACTTTTTTTAAGTATGAGAACAAATGACATCCTTCATAACTCAGAAATAAATTTACATAAAAATATTCAGTCTATATCACTGAAAAAAATAATTTTTTAAAATAACAATAATAACCATTTTTGTGGGCTCCAACATTTTTCAGTACAGCTGAATTGTACAAGTGACATGATTACCGAATTGAAGTTTGAATTTCTGCTTCTGACCTGTTGTTTTATTTTGGTTTTCAAATCTTATTCCTTGAGGCTTGCTCCACCCTCTGTGGTTTTATTTCTTTTCTCCTGAATATATACATAACCTATTTGTTTGGTTACTCAGACTGAAGCTTCAGACCAAGGAATTGGAACTTGCTGCCTCTTGACAGCCAATGCTTTCTTCTTCTATCATAAAAAGGATCCTAAGTAAAGAACACCAGCAGTGACTTGTGTAGCTTCTGGGCATTTTTTTGTTCTTGTGATCTGAAGTCCACTTATTGTGTTTTCCGTTATTTGGAAGTCATCAAACTTTGATCACTAGGGGGTAGTGTGGGGTTTTGCCTTGATCTTTGAGATCATGCTACAGGCTGATTTTTAAAAGCACATATGAAAGGTTTATTTTAAAATTTAAAAAAAAGAGAAAAACTCATTTGTATCAATGTAAAACATTTAAGAATGGTGAAATTCAAAATAGCACTAATTAGGATTAATTTATAAATAGAGTGCAGAACATGGCCAGTGATTCCCTAGAAAGCAAACTTCTCAAATGCATTTGGATGAACCTCAGCATCCTAAAATCAGTTGTTGCTCTTCTCCCTTAGATCCATTTGACCAGAGGTGCACATGCCTACTCTTGGGTAGTTGCTGTTAGCTGTTGTTAGGTCAAGTTCATTTTTGACTCATAGCTACCCCATGTGTCACAACAGAACCACCCCGTAAGATTTTCTATGCTGTGATCTCTACAGAAGCAGATCACCAGGTTTTTTGTTTTGTTTTGTTTTCCCCATAAAACCACTGGGTGGGTTTGATCCATCAACCTTTGTGTTAGCAGTCAAGCACTTAAATGTTGCACTATCAGAGTTCCTCATCTACATATAAATATGGCATGGAAGTGGAAGAAGGGTAATCAACCACATCATGCCCCCATTTTATCCACTAGTTATATATGTTACTAGCATGTATTGGAAAGATTAGTAATACTCTTGTCTTTTAACGACGGTATAACCATTTTTGAAAAGCTAACTAAGTGTAAGTGTACCTGATAATCAACGAAAGCAACAAGTCCTTTTGTTTATTAGATTATAGGACTGTAGCACTAGATTAGATTTCAGAGACCATGGAGTCCAATGTAGAGCTTAGGAATCGGCTTCAATGACCTTTATGTTTGTCTAAGGTCTCTGAGATGTTGTTGCTACGTGTGGCTGAGTTGATTTTGACTCATAACAATCACTCTGACAGAGTAGAGAGCCCCATTGGGCTTTCTTGGCTGTAATCTTTATAAGAGCATATAGCTAGGTCTTTGTCCGGCACAACTGTTGGGTGGATTACAACTGCCAACATTTGGTTAGCAGCCAAGCACTTAACCTTCACACTACCAGGGTTCCTTAAGGTCACTGAGCTAAATAAGAGGAAAATGACATTTCCATGACATATAACACCAGACATTAGCTCTCTGCCTCCTTTCTTCACCAATATGAGTTATCATTTACACCTTGACTTTCCAAGTAATCTTTTGTTTCTGTTGTTATGTGCCATCAGGTTGGACCTGACTCATAGCGACCATCCTTGGGTTTCTGAGGCAGTATCACTATGGAAGTAGATTGCCCCATCTTCCTTCCAAGGCCACCAGCCTTCTGGTTACCAGTCAAGTACCTTAGGCACTACGCTACCAGAGGAAAATTTTGTTCTTTTATTTAAATTACAACTTTTAATTATATAAATAAGAATTAATTAAGTCCATCTCAATTTTATTATTTTGAGAGAGTTGTTATTTGGGGAAAGGGGGATTTCATGAGATTAAATAGGAAATAAGATTGTTTAAAACCTAGTATAAATTTCAGGATATATAAATGAATAGATTATTTTTCTTTGCTTTTTTTTTGCTTTCATGTTGTAATTTGTGGCTCTCACCAACCAAAAATTTCCCTTCTCTTACTCTTTTATTTTCTATTCTTGAACAAATAGAAAATAAACAAGGCACTTGACTGCTAACCAGAAGTCTGGTGGTTCAAACTCACCAGCCACTCCTCAGAAGGAAGATGGGGCAATCTACTTCCATAGTGATACTGCCTCGGAAACCCAAGGAGGGGTTGCTATGAGTCAGGTCTGACTCAATGGCACCTAACAACAACAACAGCAACAACCTAAATATTGAGGAAAAATTAGATTTCTTCTGAGAAGAAAACCAAAAAACCAAGCCCACTGCCATTGAGTCAATTCTGACTCACAGCAACTCCAATAGGGTTTCTAAGGCTGCAAATTTTTATGGAAGCAGACTGCCTCATCTTTTTCCCGTGGAGTAGCTGGTGGATTTGAACTGACGACTTTTGGTTAGCAGGCAAATGCCTTACTACAGTGCCAACAGAGCTCTTTTCTGAGAAGAAAGCCAACCTGAATAATTTGAAGAAATTTATCTGGGACTCTAAGATTTTCCCATTATCACTAGGAAATGAGTTTACTTACTTCTAGCTCTACCTCTGACACTTATTCACTCAAGTGTTCATTGACTCATTCACAAACATATTAAATAATGGCTATGTTTATAAAATGTTGTGTCAAACTCAAGTAGAGCTCAAAAGAAAATACAAAACATATGCTCTCTAGCCTCAAAGAATTAACCATCTTGTTAGAAATACACCCACACAGAAGTTTATAATAATAAACAAGACATGATTAACATTAAATATGCCCAAAATAACAAAATCACTACAGGAAATCAGAAAGTGGGGGGGTCTTGAAAGATGGCTAGAATTTGGTAAGTGGCAAAAAGAGGAGAAGGCTTTTAGACTAGGGTCATACTTTAACAAAGACTTGGAGTTAGCAAAATATGAACCAGTGGAAATCTATTAGGAATTAGTTGAAGCTAACCTTTAGAGAAAAATAAAAGGTCTTAAATGTCACAAGAAACAATATGGATTTAATTCTTACAGGTCAACATCTTTCAAAATGTTCCACCAAATGTGAAACCTTATTGGGAATAAAGTTCTGTGATTAAATAATTGGGAGAGATTTGTCTATCATAGCCCTCTTCTGGGGATTTGCAATGCACATCAGCAGGTGAAAGGTTCTGAGAGGTTTTGGTATCAAACATTTCATCTAGCCATGTTTAATGTACTTTTTTCTCATGATTTTAATCTCAAAACTTCCAGCATCACATGTTCCATTGTGAGTATTTCTCAGAATAAAACTGTGGGTATTTCTGCTGTAGAAAGCAGTAAAGTCTTTTTAAGTAGGAAAGTGGTAGGACAGAATCTCCCTTTTAGAGAGGTAACTATGAAAGTTGCCTACATGCAAATAACTTCTGTACAACTGAGCAAAGACTAGGATGATCAATCTGTCCAATTTGTGCTTCATGGGTTGTTCTTCATGGTGTTTACCATTTCAACAACTGGATTACAAGACTTTATTGTCTTCAGGCACTATCAAATGTGATAAATCATTGTAATGTTCAACAAATTTGACACTATTCCCCCACTAGTATTTGTAAAGTGATGAGTCGCTTCAAATTTTAGCATGGTTAATAAATATTGAATGACCTCCTGTAGCAAAATAAAACTTATTTACAAAAGCAATGGAAAATAAGGAAAACACAAATGCAATAATCATAGCTTTTGATCAATGAAGGTGAAAACTGAGCAAATAAAACTCTTCGGGCTTTAGATCATGATGAATTGAAGTTAGTTAAACTACTTTTTTGATATGCTTGTTGTTGTATGGAATAAGATGCTTACTTGTATCTGGTAATTAAACCTAAGTTGGATTAAAAAGAGCATCTGCAAGTTCTAAGCAAAACCTGTAGAAGAATGAGTCCTTTCTCAGAGTAATGTGATTTTCTGGGCCTGACTCAACTTAATATTTAGCTTCCTCTGGGATTTTGCAGTCAGATTGAGAACCATTAAGAATTCCTCTCCTGAAAGTTCCTAAAACCACAAATATCACTTAAATAGTCATTTAGCAATGTCAACATAACATTAGGATAATGACCTTGCTATAAAAAGGTTTGCTAAAATCTTCCAAAGAAATATCAAGCATGACTCAATGTTAATAATAAAAGCTTCTTCATAGCAGCCACACAAGGGTTCTGTAAGAATTAAGAGACTAGAATAACAGGAATTTATTTCTAAACTCTTACGACATGTGAATATATGCAGGTTTCTTCATTCTTCAATAAAAATTTATACAGCTTGTAACTATCAAAGCTTTCATTACTATCTTCTCTTCAAAAAGAAATAGAAAAAGAAGGAGTATGTATTTTCACATATGTGAGCACACATACAGATTAGCAAAATCACTACAGGACATCAGAAAGTGGGTGTCTTTGAATAAGTCAACAAAGTCTTTGAATAAGACTTCTACATGTTCTGTAAGTGGAAGATTAATTAAGAGGTTTTCTCCATAGGTTAAAGTACAGGAGAGGTGAAGGCAAAGTTTTCACTTCAGAGTAGAAAGACCCTGAGGGATAAATATATGGATATTAAGGTGAATTAACTCCTGACAAAATAAAATTTGTGAAAATCAGTAGAAAATGCACCCTTCTTTCAAGTTCCAATGCTAAATTAATTAAGCTATTGTCCATTTCTCCTGATCTAAGTATGTTTTTGGTCAAAGATTTCTAAAAGTTAGTAACATGTATGGGACACATTTAAGCATATGATAAGTCCCATTTGATCTGTTGCACTGCTGAACACTTACAATTTTCCAGTCACCTTCATAGATACTGGGAATTTCTTAATTAGAAAAATAGACATGGTAGCTGAACTCATGGACCTTATAGTATAGTGGGATGTAGAGATAGTTTATGTAGCATTAACATCAGTTAATGTTTTCCAAGTTTCTAATTATAAGCCATTAAGTGAAAATAATTGGTCTGCTTCCTACAGTCCATTTGTATTGAATTTAAAGCATTCATTCAGTCAAAGAGTCCATATTGAATGTTGTTGTTGTTAGCTGCTGTTGAGTTGGCACTGACTACTTGCAACCACATGTACAATGGATCCAAATATTTCTGGATCTTATGTCATTCCCATCATCAGTTGTGGATCAGAGAGTTGTGATCCATAGGGTTTCTACTGGCCGATTTTCAGAAGTAGATCACCAGACCTTTCTACCTAATTCACCTTAGGCCAGAAGCTCTGCTTAAGCTTGTTCAGCAACATGCAAGCCTCCAGAGGACTGGAAGATGGATGGTAGCTATGTATGATGCACATTGGCTGGAACTGACAAAAGTCTTCTGCATGGAAGGAGAGAATTCTACCATTGAACCAATAACCACTATTAAATGTTAGCTATTGTGGTGGTTAAGTTTGTGTGTCAACTTGACTGGGCCTGGTTGAGTGGCTGGGCAGCTGCATGTAGTATTCCCCATGATGAGACTGGTAATCAACTCCATGGTGGAATCTACTGTGAGCAGCTGAGTAGCTGCCTTTGGATATGTGGACTGCTTCCCATATATAAGAAACAGCTTTGGGAATGGTCTCTAGCTTATGGCATGCTTGCACCCTGCATGTATCTGAGTCATTGTTCAGCAGCCTGCCATGCTCTGCTGATCCTGAGACTTTCAATGGATTTGAATCAATGGCCTGCCATGTGGTTTGGTAACATCAGGACTGTGCCATTTTACTTGTCAACTCTGAGCTTATTAGCGTCAGCAGCCAGTAGCTACCTGAGTGAAGAGATGTTTCTAGGTTCAGAGGGCCAGGAGCAAGAAGCAGAACTAAAGCCCCAAAATGATGAGGGGCTTTCACAAAGCCCCTCGAGCCTGGCACTTTGAACTTGGACTTCTAGACTCCTGAACTATTAGAGAATAAACTCCTGTTTGATAAGGCCATCCCATTTGTGGTACATTCTTGTCAGAGTGACATTTGGTAACCAAAAGAGAATAAGGTACCAAAAGAGTGGGGTGCTGCTCTGACAGATACCTAAAATGTGGAAACAGGAGTGGAGTACATCATTGATCTGAGACCCTGGCAGAGTGACCCTGGTATGTGGCATGAGAGACAGCAGCAGCAGAGCCAAGAGACCAGGATGAGAGACAGGAGGAGCAGAGCTGGCAGGAGCAGAGCTGAGAGAACCAGCATGAGACAGCGGTAGCCTTACCAGCCCACAGAGAAGAATGCTAGATGGCACTGCACAGGCAGCTTCTTGGCAGACTGGGTTGCCTTCAGGCATTAATTGGTAGAAAAGACCAGCATGAAATAGAGTAGCAGGTTGGCCGGCCCACAGAGCAAAAAAGCTGAGTGCTTTTTGAGCAGGAAGATTTCTGGTGGAGTGGGTTGCCTTTGGCATTAACCAGCAGAAATGGAGAGACCAAGGAAACGGAAGCAGAGCTGCCTCAGCCTCAAGGGTAGGACCATGGCCTTTGGGGGTAGAACCACCACAGCCCCAAAGGTTTCAAACTGCCAAGCCTTCACCAACTGGGTTCTGGAGTGTGGGGCTGCTCATTGATGTGAGCTAGTGGGATGGAGTCATAGCCACTGCCCAAGAGTGAAGGGGCAGGGCTGCCATGTCCAAGAGGGAGATGAATGGGGCCCACCAGGCCAAGGGGATGAGGTTGCCACTCAGGAACTAGGGGACTGGAGTCACCCAGTGTTGATGTCTGTAAAGGTAACACCCACTGAGGATCTGTACAGGTGCCAAGTTGATAAGGGTTGGAATTATGGTGGTTAAGTTTATGTGTCAACTTGGCTGGGCCTGGTTAAGTGGCTGGGCAGCTGGATGTAGTATTCCCCATGATAAGACTGGTAACCAATTCCATGGTGGAATCTACTATGAGCACCTAAGTAGCTGCCTTTGGGTATGTGGACTGCTTCCCGTATATAAGAAACAGCTTTGGGAATGGCCTCTAGCTTATAGCATGCTTGAACCTTTTATGTAGCTGTATTCACCTTAGGCCAGTTCAGCAGCCTGCCATGCTCTGCCGATCCTAGGACTTTCAATGGATTTGAATCAATGGCCTGTCATGTGGTTTGGTAACATCAGGACTGTGCCATTTTACTTGTCAACCTTGGACTTGTTAGCCTCAGTAGCCAATAGCTGCCTGAGTGAAGAGATGCCTCTAGTTTCAGTGGGCCAGGAGCAAGAGGCAGAGCTAAAGCCCAAAATGTAGAGGGGCTTTTACACAGCCCCTAGAGCCTGGCACTTCGAACTCAGACTTCTAGCTAACTGAACTGTAAAAGAATAAACTCCTGTTTGATAAAGCCATCTCGTTTGTGGTACATTCTTGTCAGAGTGGTGCTTGATAACCAAAACAGCTATTCAGTATTCCTTTCAAGAACCATGTACTGAAGTCTCTACTTTATACCAAACACCGTACAGGTATTGGGGATAACAAAATTAAGAATAAACTATCTATGGAGGTTAGCTACAAGATTGAAGGGCCATCTAGAGATGGGCTTAGTGAGCACAGAAATGCTCACTCTATTTGGGGAAGGCTAGAAAAAATTGACCCAGAAAGTAAGGTTCGAGCTGGGTCTATGGAGGAGATTTTGTCAAATGGAGAAGAGAGAGCAAGACTTTAAAGAGAAGATTGCCCTCCTCACAATAGTGACCTTTAGAAAAGGCACAACATGAAAAAGAGACCAGTAAATGTGTTGTTAGCAAGTCTTCATTTCTCCTGTCAGTCTCCCTATCAAAGAGAATGACAAATGAATGGGAAAATGTAGATATAAAGTCAATGAAGTCCACAATAGTTGGATAGATTGCATTTGTAGCTTATCTTCTAAATCTGCAAGACAAATAGGCAGTTTGGTCTTCCATTCTTGGGTTCTCGGGTTGGATCACTATGCAGGCACACCTGTATATCTGGACAGAAGCTATTGAGGTTAATCTGAGAGGGAAGTAGGGGAATGGAGATGAAAACATTTAGAAACTCAGGAGAACATAAGCGTCAAGAATAGCCATCTCTTCCTTTATGGCATAGTATAGGGAGCTCTGGTAGCATAGTGCCTAAGGCACTTGACTGCTAACCAGACGGCTGGCCACTCCTTGGAAGGAAGATGAGGCAATCTACTTCCGTAGTTATACTGCCCCGGAAACCCAAGGAGGGGTCGCTATGAGTCGGGTCCGACTCAACCGCACATAACAACAACAGCATAGGATGTCAGGGAGGCCCCAAATGGCATAAATGATTGAGCCCTGGACTACTAACTGAAAGATTAGAAGTTTAAAACCACTCAGAGGCACTTGGGAAGGAAAGTCTGATGATTTGCTTCTGAAAGGTCACAGTTTTGAAAACCCTATGGAATGCAGTTCTACTCTGCACACATGGATCGCTGTGAGTTGAAATCAACTCACTGGCAACCAACAACAGTAACATAGGATGTCAGAGTACTGTGGTTCTTTCATGTCTGTTATGTTTTATGAAACTTTCCTATTTATTGATAAAGAGACAGAGGCTGAATGAAGTTGAGGGATTTGGTCAAGGTCACATGTCAGATTGGAGGCAAGTTGACTCAAAGCTAGAAATTCAATATTGTCATTATGGCCCTCAGTCAAATCTCAGTGCAAGGGGTGAAGTGAAAATAAATGTTAACAGGAGTTTTTCTGACAATTGACAATAGCTGACTTTCTCCTCACCAAATCCTGTAGTGGCCTTACTATTTAAAATGAAATGTGTTCCTCATTAAACATTTTGTTAAAGAATAAAAATTCTGTTCTCAATTCTTCACTTTAATGAGATCTTTAGATTTCAAAATTACAAAATCTATCAATCTTCCCCTCATTTTACAAAATATGATATAAATTTATTTAGCTCTGTGATACATTTTATTCAAAATAAATTTATTTTTTTTCCTTTATATATTTTACTACTCTTATATTTGTATTGAAGTTAAACTTACAGCTCCTTATTATGGATTGAATTATGTCTGCTTTTGGAATTCTACAGGCAGGAAACAAGCCAAAGAAGCTATATCTGTTGCCCTTCAAGAAAATAAAAGAATCATCTCTGAAGTAAATCAGAGAGCAGCAGAACTGTCAGAAGGAACATAGGAAGCTGGGCTGCCTCAGTTTCTAGAACCAAGGCCTGTTGGGTTTCAAAGGATGGGACCACAGCCTTCTAGGTTTCAAAGAGACAGATCTTAACCAAGTTGGTTCAGAGTGTGAGGCTGCTGTCTAAGAGTACCAGGGAGATGAGGCTGCCTATTGAAGTATAGGCGGTGGGGCTGTCATACCCAAGTCACAGAAGAACAGAGCGAGCTGTGGCTGAGGGTGTACAGTTGTCACTCAGGTGGACTAGGAAAATGGGGCCACCCAAAGCCAAAGGAGCAGAGTTTCCATCCCAGCAGGCCTGAGAGGTGGAACTGAGGCCTAGGCTTGAGGGCACTCCACCCAGAATCCAGAGAACACTCAGAATCTGGAGAACAGGGCCACTGCCAAAAAGGTCTCAGGAAAGAGAGGATTATTTTTAAGCTTTGAGAGCTAATGCAAATTATTTTGCTGGATTTTGGATTTGCTTGGTGCCAGTTATCCTCTTTCCCTCCAATGTATTCCATTTGTAATGGAAATGTCTACTCTGTGCCTATTGTACCACTATACTTTGGAAGCAAATAACATGTATTCTGGATTTCACAAATTCACAGATGAAGAAGAATTTGGCCAAGGATGGAATATGCCTAAAGTCTCACTCATATTTGATTTAGATGATTCAGAGATAAGATTTTGGGTTCAGAGTAGATTTAAGACTTTTGGGATGATGTGATAGGGTGAATGTGTTTTGTATGTGGCAGGGACATGAATTTTGAGGGGCCAAAGAGTGCAACATTATGTTGCATTGTGTCCTCTAAAAATATGTGTTGTAAATCCAAATCTCTATTCCTGAAGTTATAATCTCGTTTGGGAATGTGTCTTTGTTATGTTAATGACAGGATTAGTGTAGAGTGTATGTTGAATTGATCTCTTTTGAGGTATAAAAGAGATTAACAAGCAACCAAACAAGAGTAGGCAGAAGACAGATGCCAAAGCCACATGAAGATTGCCCAGGAGCAGAAGTTCAAAGAGACAAGGACCATCTTCCTGAGACAACAGAGAAAGAAAGCCTTCCTTTAGAGCTGGCATCCTAAATGTGGACATCTAGAGCTATGGTAGCATAGTGCCTAAGGCACTTGACTGCTAACCAGAAGGCTGGCGGTTCAAACCCACCAACCACTCCTCAGAAGGAAGATGGGGCAATCTACTTCTGTAGTGATACTGCCTCGGAAACCCAAGGAGGGGTCACTATGAGTCGGGTCTGACTCAAGGGCAAATAACACACACACAAAAAAAAAAAACTGTGAGAAAATAAATTTCTGTTATTTATGTTAAAACCATACATTTGTGCTACTTCTGTTATAGCAGCAATAGATAACTAAGACACTCCTCCTATCTGTAATCTGTAATTATTTGTGTGGCTTTATGTGATTTTCCAATACTTTGCAGACAGGTGTCATTAACATGGATATGATACTCTTATTTCTGTAGACATAATTTGCCACCAGGGAATTTATTAGAAATGTGTATTTACAATTCTTGTGCAGCCATTTTCTCATAATCATTTCTTAGCTAATATTTTTTGATACATATTTAGAAATAAAGTTGTTTTCTTCTTTATTTTACTTAAAAAGATGTCAGTATTAAAAGGAAAGTGCTGCAATTGAGGGAAAGAGAGACCCGATTCCTTATATTTTTTGTGCTGCTCTTAAGGTGTTTTATATCCCTCCCACTCATCCCCTCCCCTCCCACCTTTCATTCAGGGTAATGTTTTCTGTGTTAGTAGCCTTTTTAGGCTCCTCCAAGTCACAGACTGCCAAAATTACAAGATTGTGTACAATGGGTTTATATTATGGATTCCTGTTCACCAGGGACTTAACAAGCTGAAATTGTCAACTTGGACTTAGACCAATGTCCTAAAGCTAAAAGGTAACTGAAATTTCAGCTGCACTGAAGAACACTTGCAAGTGCGTCTTCATTAAATCCATCATGTTCTCCAAAAGAGAGTTATTTCCAGTCAAAAATACAATTTGGCTCCACTCTTAGATGGTATAACAATAACAACAAAAATCAATAAACAAAAAGAATGTCAGCCAGAAGCTAAGAGGCAGACTGTGCCTCTCTTCTGTTCAGAGATGATCTTCATAAGAAGTGGCATATTCTGTGATATCATGACAGTCACCTCTGCAGGACTACACTTCAATCCTAAAATGATAATTACTTATATGGGAGCTTGAAAAATACAGATTCTAGTGAATCATCATCACCCATTTCATTCATGAGAGGTTTCTATTTGTGTTTACTTATTTATTTATTCTATTTGAACTTAGAAAGAAAATAGTACTTTCTCCACTTTAACTAGTGCTTGAAGTACTGCAGAGATCTATAAGGAGAGTTTGATTGTCCCTTCACTCATTGTAATTTGATTTGATATTTCATTTAGTAATTATATCCATTAACTCTCCAGGAAACAAAAACACATGGTACGTTTGGCCTGTTAGATGAACAACCACAACATTTTCACTTTCATTCTATAATTCACTCTTTGGTCACTGAAGTACAAACTATATGAAGTTTGGGAACAATTTCTGACAATATAGTCTACTTCCGTAAAGATTTATGGCCTTGGAAACCCAAAGGGAGTCGCTATGAGTCGAAATCGACTTGTTGGCTGTGAGTTGTTTGTTTGTTTGTTTTTGTTTTAATATACTAAAATACTGTCTTTCTAGTAAGCTTACCAGAACTACAATGTATTCACTTGATTAAAATGAATTTTTAAACAATATAAAACACAAGAAAGTTGGTTGTAAATATTTGAGACCATTTAAAAATTAGGGCATGCAGATCTTGTTGTGAACGAAACTCTGAAATCTGGAAATAACACATGGGTCAGTTGACTTAACCTGTTGGTGGTATCATCTAAGTTTAAGATTTTCAGACTAAATATAAAACTATGGAATAT
>NW_006921668.1:6181990-6182757 GCF_000298275.1 Orycteropus afer afer
ATATATATATATATATATATATATATATATATATATAATGCTTGAATTGCTTATTTTATTTATTGTGCATTCTATTCTTTTGGGGGAATCCAGTTTTTCAGCTGTGATGAACATTGGAGCTTCACTTGTTTACTCATTCAACTGATATTTATTTATTTAGAAAGAAAGGAAAGAAGGAAAAAAATGGGAAGAGAAAGAGGGAGGGAGGAAAGAAAGAAAAAGAAAATAAAGAAACTATTATATACCAAGCTATGGGGTTAAGTGTTTAAAATAAATAAATAAAATATTCTTGCCTTCCAGGAACTTAGAGTTCGTAGGAAACATTTATATAAACAAGTATTTTCAGAAGCTGATAAATGCAAATTATAACAGAAGTGCAGGCAAAGGAAACAGATGTCTGGTTAGACAGACAAAAAAGGAGCTCTGGTGGTGTAGTGGTTAAGGCATTTGGCTGTTAACCAAAAGGTCAGTGGTTCGAATTCACCACCTGCTCTGCAGAAAAAAGATGAGGCAGTCTGCTTCTGTAAAGATTTACAACCTTGTAAACCCAATGAGGGTTGCCATGAGTCAGAATGCACTCAAGGGCAGTGAGTTTGGTTTTGGTTTTGAGACAGACAAGAGAGGCTTCACATTGGAGATGTCCATAAACTCAGTATTCATCAATTAATAAGATGTTACTGAAAAATACAGGTGGTGCATACACAAAAGAAAAACAAAATATTAAAAATATCAAATCAAATGGTGAAGAAGTTACCAATAAAAATGAA
>NW_006921668.1:6183692-6195346 GCF_000298275.1 Orycteropus afer afer
GCTATGAGTCGGAAACGACTCAACGGCACTTAACAACATAACAACCATTTTCTGTTTATATATTCATTAGTATTTCTTGACCATACTCTGTGAAATACATAAGAAAAAGGAAATTACCACCTCACCCTACCTTTCTGCTCTTTCCAAACCAAAATACTCACCTCCCTAATTTTGTCAGCTATTCATTTACTTTCATATTGTCAGGATGGATAACATTTAAAGTTCATTCTCTAACCATAATTAAGTCACCTGTGCCTGGTCTTTACCTGATTCTAAAAGTTGAAAGATAACCAAATACAGTTGCTTTATCAGAATTATATTAAATAGTGATTATTTCAAAGCTAAGATTTGGGCTAGAATTTTTCTACCAATTCACCATCAGCATCCCTGGCTCACTCCAGGGTAAAAGATGCCATTGGCAAGGTCAACTGGATTTCCTTCCATACCACATATTTCTCTACATCATGTCACATTAGTTTATTTTTAATATAAACTATGACGTTTCCTATGGAGTTTTTTTCTTCTGGAAGTTTCTGAATGTCTCTCAGATTTTTTTTTTTTTTTTAGTAAAAGTACTTTTTTTAAGTAAAACAATTTTGTTTCACTATTTTACTAAAATCTTTCAATAGTTATTTATTCTCTTTTGGAAGAAATACATTCTATTCATATTAACATCGTCTTGGAAATCATTGTCAGTGTTTTCTGTGGCCTGACGATGACTTTCCAAACTTGATGCACAACTATCATCTAGGGATTTGATTTTATTTTTTATAACTGCTGGATTAGTTCTACTCCTTATCTAACCTTGTTATTTGTCTTCCTTGGCTTATTATTATTATTATTATTATTATGGATTGCCTCCCAAACAGATTATTTCAAAATTGTAATTCGGAAATAGTTATCCTGAGTCTGTACATGTCTGAAAATGCTTTATTTGTCTTTCACATTAATTGACAGTTTGGGTATAGAAGTTGTACTAGCTTTCTATTATGACCTTAATGAATTAGCACAAACTTAGTGCTAAAAACAACACATATATATGATCTTACAGTTACGAGGACTGGTACGGCAAAACAGTTCTCACCAGACTAAAATCAATGTGTCAGCAAGGCTGAGTTCCTTTCTGGAGACTCTAGGGGAGAATCAGTTTCTTGCTCATTGAGATTGTTAGCAGCTTTTATTACCTGCGGTTTGGGAACTGATGTCCCCATTTTCTTGCTGCGTATCAACCGAGGGCACTGCTCAGGTTCCAGAGACTGCAGCATCCTTGGCTCCTGGCCACCTTCCTCCATCTTCAAAGTCAGAAATGGTGGATGGCATCCTCGTATCATCTCTCTCTGACCCGTCTTCCATAATTGCCTCTCTCTCTTTGACCCAGGCAGGAAAGATTACCCTAAAAAGTAGAGCACGCCTGGTTAATCAGAATAGTGTCCCCGTCTTAAAGCCTATAACCTTCATCACGTATACAAAACCTCTTTTGCCATGTAAGATAACATATTCACATTATTTCAGGAATTAGACGAAATTATCTTGGGGGATCATTATTCTGATTTGGTTCAAAATTAGTCTCCTGGTTAGCAGTCAAATGCCTTATGCACTGTTCCACCAGAGCTCCTCTCTGAAATTTAGACATTGCTTTTCATCCTTCTATCATCCAAGTTTTGTTGATCAGGAGTTTTATGCCATTTTTTTTTTTTTTTTTTTTTCCTCCCTCTCTCGGTAACTTCTTTTTATCTCTCTGGAAGATTTGGAAGTTTATCTTCATTTCTGTAATTCTATAATTTGAGGTCTGATTTGTCTAGTTGTGATCTTTTCAACTCCTTGTGTTTGACATCAGAAACTAAACCAAAACCAAATCCACTGCCATCAAGTCAATTCTGACTCATAGCGACCTCTATTGGGTTTCCAAGATGGTAAATCTCTACAGATGTAGATTGCCCCATCTTCCTTCCATGGAGTGACTGACAGGTTTGAACCACCGACATTCTGGTTAAGAGTTGAATGCCTTAGGCACTGTACCACAAGAGCACATTTTGACAGTCAGAAGGCCTGAGTAATAAAGCTTATCAAATCTTCCTTTGGGTCAAGAATATTTTCTTCTCTTGTCTCTTTGACTTAGTGACCTCATTCATTCATTTTATTTCCACTATTAGGTCACACTTAAAGCACTTAATAGATATTTGTGTGAGTGAAAGATGTTTAAGCTGAGCATACAGATGTCACTGCCAAGAGCATAAGGAAACTGGAAATGTGTATATATCAAGAAGAGATTAGAGAAAGAAACCCAGATTTTAAAGTTTTAACAGAGTAAAAGGAAGGAACAGCTATCTGTGGTATGACAAGATGAAGCAGAAAATTTTTTTCTTGTGAAATTTTATCCCCTAAAAATCCCCAAAATCATCTTCTTAATTATATAACTCTACTTAATTGTAAAAAGTGTAGTTTTTCTTACCTGCTAAAGGTTTCCTAACACTGCTAGGAAAGGATATCATATTTGGTAGAAAACCAAAAAACCAAACTCACTGCCATTGAGTCGGACTCATGGAGACCCCTCCTTGGGTTTCCAAGGCAGTATCACCATAGGGGAGCTCTGGTGGCTTAGTGCCTAAGGCATCTGACTGCTAACCAGAAGGCTAGTAGTTCAAGCCTACCAGCCACTCTTCAGAAGGAAGGTTGGGCAATCTACTTCTGTAGTGATATCACCTCGGAAAACCAAGTAAGGGTCACTATGAGTCGGATCTGCGAGATCACCACGAAAGTACATTGCCCAATCTTCCTTCTGAGGAGTGGCTGGTAGGTTTGAATCGCCGCCAGCCTTCTGGTTAGGAGTCAAATGGTTTAGACACTATGCCACCAGAGCTCCTACTTTGTAAACTACAAACTGCCAAATGGATCTGGTTGTTAATATGATTACTATTATCTCAGAATGCTTTCATTCTTCCAGAAAACATTTATCAATGTTTCTTATGAAATGGACATTAGCTTCAATGAGTCCAGGTCTTTTTAGATTTCTCTACCTCCTCTTGCCTTAATATTCTTGTTAGATTATAACAAAAATATCTTAAATATTTACAGTGTACTGTATCAATAAGATTTATGCTCAGGTCCCACAAAGGGAATATTTAAAACTGAGAGCCCAAATTGAAAGAGAGAAGAAAATATTTTATTGGAATAGTTGTTACTTTTATAAATACACTGAAGGAGGAAAGATTATAATTAACAATACCCTTCTTTAAGATGCCATGTGAGCAGGGATAATCACAGGAGTCCTGTGTGGCTGAGACATAATGAGCTTCTCAGTACTTTCCCTACACAACAACTCTAGACAGTTGCTACCACTTCAGGATATGGCTATTTTTGCAGCTTTGGCCCCAAATAAATACTTTTATTGGGAGTGAGTCTTCTTGTTCTAGTGATTACAATAGCAAGGTAGAGAGAATAAATAGGGTCTGCTGTGCAAACTAACATTGTAATGAAGATCTAAATTTGCTCGTTATCCCTTGAAACAGCACTTAGGAAGTACAGAGGGGACAGGATATGGCTGTTCTTTTGCACACTCTGCAAGGAGAAGGAAGCAATTTGAATAAAATATCTGACAAATAAACTGTCGGGAATTGGTCAGAAGTGTGTTCCTGGTCTCGGCAGGAAGTCTGTGAGGAGAGTGGAAGGCCTATAATGATGAGAATGTCTTTGCCCCAGCCTGTGATACATTCAGTACATGGATGGAGGTTTCTCTTCTGCAACTGTGTCTCTCTACATCATTGCCGGCTCTGTGGGGGCCATGGATGCCCTCCCAAGGCTAAACAGCTCCCTCACACCCAAAGAACTCTCTGAAGGAGTTATTTAAGATTTGGTGACTTTTCCTTTCTGCTTCATATATATTTTGCCCTGAAATTTGGTGACCTGTGTTATTTGTGCCGGAATCAATTGTTCATTTTCAAATATGGTTTGAACACACCAGAAAGAACTAAAATTTCTTATTGTTGTTGGCCTCTGAGTCAATTCTGACTCATATCAATCCTATATGACACAGTTGTATTTTCCCATAGTGTTTCCAAGGCTGCAATCTTTATGGAAGCATATTGCCAGGTCTCTTCTCCCTTAGAGCCTCTGGGTGGGTTTGAACTGCCAATCTTTCAGTAAATCAGCCCAACATTTAACCATCAGGCTACCAGGGCTCCTTAAAAATAAAAGCCATTTTTTAGAAAGTTGACATTACAGAGTAACATAATAATGGCTTAATATTTTCAAGGTCACATTTTAAATAAGAAACACTCATTCCCTAAATAAATCATTTGATAACTTAAAATTCAATGGAATATGTGTTAGGATATCTATTTTATTGTGATTTTTTTTAATTAAAAATTTTAAAGATTTGGTTGAAAATGACTTTTTTGAGAATTTATTTAAAATTTATTTGTCTTAAGAGTCACAAGTTGAAACATCTACACAGTTAAACTGTCTGTAAGAAATTGTATCTGAGGAGTAGAGGGGTAGTTACAACATGCCTTCTGTACAGTAAAATAAATGCTGCTTCTATCACTCTAAAGAGGGAAGTAAGTTATGGGTTTAAAGATTTCCCATAAAGAGAAACCTGTTTTCCTGAAACTTCAAACTAAGGATTTTTGCCAAAGCACCTTTATAGTTGTTTAATGAAACAAACCAAGTTACAGATGGATTTCCATATTGAAAAGGATAGTGGAAATTGCCTTAGGAATAGAAAAGTTCATAAATGTGGCCTTTTAGTAATAGACTGAAAGTATGTATGTCCCTGTCTCTGAGACTTTTTCTTTTTCTTTTATCCAGCTGGAAATTCCTTTTGGTAACAGGCCAGTAAATGGGGAGCGCTCAAGGTTTCCCTTCTCACACCTTCGTAGGAAAAGTGTAGATTGAAGGCCTTTGGGAATGTCAGTCCTAGGGGCATGGTGAGCTTTAATACGCTTTCAAATTTTATTCCTCTCTGTTTGCAGAAAATGTCTATATATTTGGAATAAACAGTCTTTAAAAAAATTATTTTAACTTGAGTGTTATTTTACAAAGCAGATTCTTTTTATATGCAACAGTTCATACACATTTTGTTTCACAACACTGATTAAAATCCCCTTAATGTAACAGCTCTCTTCCCACCTCCTCCCTATGGTTACCCCTTCCCTGTGTCCTTCTTACCTATGCATTCCTCCCTGTCTAGCTTTCTCCCTGTGCAAATACTGCCTTTCCTTTCACGATTGACTGCTCCAAACAATGTATCTCCCTGGTGTAGTTTCTCAGTTCATAGGCTTATCTCTTGTTTGGCTGGTAGCAGACCAACAGGAATGAGACCAATTCCAGGTCCAAAGGGTAACCAAGGGCCATACTCTTGGGGGTTTCACCAGTCTTTATCCAACCAGCAATTTTGGTCTTTTTTTGTTTTTGAATTTTGTTTCACATTTTTTCTCCCACTCTGTCCCAGATCTCCAATTTTGATCCCTTTCTGAATGTTTGGCATTGGTAGTAAGGCATCATATAGTTCTTCTGGTCTTGGGGTCATGTAGGTGGAGGTTCCTGTGGTCCATTTGTTCCTTGTTGTTGTTATGTACCTTTGAGTTGGACCTGACTCATGGTGACCCCTCCTTGGGTTTCTGAGGCAGTATCACTATGGAAGTAGATTGCCCAACCTTCCTTCCGAGGAGTGGCTGGTGGGTTTGAACCACCAGTCTTCTGGTTAGCAGTCAAGTGCCTTAGGCACTACACTATCAGAGCTCTCATTAGTTCTTTGGACTAATTGTTTCCTTACATCTTTGATTTTCTTCATTCTTCTTTATTCTGGACAAGGAGATACCAATAGTTGCATCTTAGATGGTCACTTGTAAGATTTTAAGACCATAGTTGCTACTCATCTATATTTAAAGTTAAATATAGATCAATGTTATTGTGTACTATGTTGTGCCAATGAAGTGTGATGTCCATGCAACCATGGTCCCAAGCCTGCAGGCCCAGTGACACACTCCCTTAAGGTGCTTGGTTGTGGCAAAGAAGTTATCCTAATTTTGTCCCCTGTTAGCTCTGTAATGTATATGGACATTTTTATTACACACAAATACATATGTAGGAATATCATCTACCAAATATATGTATGGTTGTGGGTATATTTCCATTTGTGTACCCATAACTGATCTTCTTACCAGTACCTAGGTATTCACTGCTAGACCAATGGAAATGGTAACAAAAGGGAAGAAGTGGGAAGAGTGCTGTTACATTGTGGGGATTGTAATCAATGTCATGAAACAAAAGGTGTATGAACTGTTGAATGAAAAATAATTTGCTCTGTTATCTTTCACCCAAATCACAAAAAAAAAAAGTTAAAATAAAAAAGGAGAGAGAATGAAAAGAAAAAAAAAAAAAAGAATAGAAAGGAAAATACTACATAATCCTTAATATGCAGATAAACTGAAAATAAATAAAGGACACTCATTTCCCAAATAAATGAAAACAGGAACCCACAAAAAATGATGAAACTGAATTACCTCTTGAGAGCATTTGGAAAATGATGTGAATTGAGACAAAGTCATTGGCCAACTGAAGTCTTTAAATCCAAAAGATTATATTCTCTTTGTAAAGGTGAACTAGAAATATATTGAGCTTTCCTTTTCCATCTAGAAGACTAAAAAGAAAATTGTTTTTCTTAGACCTTGATGCTAACTAAAAGGGTCACAAAAATGTGCCTAGAATTTGTAACAAAAGCTAACCCTCATGTGAGCTTGTTGGAAGTGAGAATGCCCAGACTTTGTTTCACCTACTTTGGTCATGTTGTCAGAAGGGACCATTCCCTGGAGAAGGATATCGTACTTGATAAAGTAGAGAATCAGTGAAGAAAGGAGAATGCCCTCAACAAGATGGCTTGATACAGTGGCTGCAACAATGGGCTCAGGTATAGCAAGGATCGTGAGGCTGGCACAGGACTGGGCAATGTTTCATTCTGTTGCACATAGGATCACTATGAGTCAGCACCAACTCAACGGCACCTAACAGCAACAACATGTGAACTTGAACTCTCTCTGTCGTGTGGCTTGAAATGTATCAAGCTGAGAAGTAGTTGAAAACAATCTTGGATAAGTATTGCTCCTAGTTGCTTCTCAAAAATAAGTACAAATAATCTCTGGAGGAACTCACCTTTCTTCCAAGTCTTAAAGAATTCCTAATGACAGATTTTCAAGTATAAGCTTACATATACATATTCAGGAAACAACATAGCATAACACAACATATACAAGGAAACCAGACATCATAAGTAAGAGGAAGAAAGGATAGGTTAAAAAATCAGGTGTACTGAGACTTTGGATGTAGGAATCAATATATGTCGAATATAGAATGAATATTTCACCTGACTCAAGAAATAATAAATGTGATGTACGACTAAAAAGAAGGAAGATATGTTTTTGAAATTTTAAAGCAGGCCTAGTAGTGAGTAAAAGAAAATGTCTAGAAAAATATTATTTAAAAACTCAAAAGAACTGTCTTAACATAATTTGAAAAACTGAAGAGAAAAACATATGAATTGAAACTAATCTGGACAAAGTATGCAAAATAAAAGGACAGAGGGATTGAAAATTCAACGATATAGAAGATAGAGTGAAAACAACTGTTAAATCAAAATTCCCAGTTATGTGATATTTCAAAAATAAGGGCAAAATAAATATATTTTCCATTAAAAAAATCTTTAGAGATATTTATATTAAGAGAAGCTACACAAAGGCAATTCTAAATGGTATATTAAAGGCAGAAATAAAATCATTCACATCTCAAGAAAGAATAAAAAATGAGGTACTGGTAAATATGCAAGTAAATCTAAATAAATACTAATATATATATATGGCAAATCTCACCAAATAACTGAAAAAAAATGTACGTTATTTTCATGCCACATATGGAACTTAAAAAAAAAATTCACAAGAGGGTAGTAAATCAAGTCTCAATATTTTTTAAAAGACTGATTTTATCACAAATGTTTTCGGACCACAGTGCAGTTAAATTAGAAGTCAATGGCTTGAATGTACATTATTTTTCATATCTCTGAAAATTACAAAATCATGCTTTTTAGACTTCCAAAATTGTCCAACATGGAGTACATCCACTCCATTATATTATTGCTAATGATTACATTTAAAAACTCTGATGAAATAAAAAATACAAAAACCGCAACTACTAGAAATTACTAAAAATCAAGAAAACAGACATATAAAGCCAAAATTAAAACGTAGAGAAGTCACCAATACAGAGGTGAGTTTCCTAGATATTTTCCCACATTATTTCTTGTAATTTTAACAAGGGGATGGGTTCCAGTACCATAGCTATACAGAGAACTAGGCAATATAATCTCTGACAGAAACACTGTCTTTCCAGCCAGGAGACCTAGAAATGTCCTTTCAAGCTGGAAAGCATAGGCAAAAATCCTAGGGAAGCTAGAGCTGGAGAAAGGGATATTTAATTCTATGAATAGACTGGCACAATCTTGGACACAATTCTGGGCTATAGGCCCTTAAGACAGAGAAGAAACAGAAAAGCAAAATCAATGACAACAGAATTATGAATGCTATACCACCAGTCTCAGACTAATTTTTGAGTTGCACGTGCATTAAATACCACCAAATAGAACAGGGATAACATTGAAAAGTCAACTAACAGTTGACCATTATATATAGGATCAGAGCTTGTGGTCTCAATCTTACTAAATTGAGGTGTCACTATAGTGAGCAAACTTTTCATGGGACTCAGAGTCTCACCACATAATATCCAAAATACTCATAATTGAAAAAAAAAGTTGATATTAAAAATTAATTAGGAAATATTACTAATGATATGCCCATAAATTTTACAACTTAGCTAAAATTATCTAATTTCTAAGGACATAAATTAGCATCTCACTCAAGAAGAATTAGATAATCTGAATACCCCTATGTCCAATGAAGAAATTTAATTCATAGATTAAACCTTTCAACAAATAAAACTCCAAGCACAGATAATTTTTGAAGAATTTTAACCAACAGCTAAAGGAAAAAATACATTCCTCATAATCTCATGGAAAAAATAGATGATGATCAAATAGTTCAAATTTGTGGAGGCCAATATTATCTTGATATGAAAACCAGGAAAAATACTAAAATGAAAGAAAACTACAAACCAGAAGCATAAATATGAAACATCTTAAACAAAATGTTACAAATTGAAGCCAGAAAATATGTAAAAAGGAAAATACATCACAATCAAGTGGGGGTTCATTGTGGGAATGCAAACTGGTCTGACATTAAAAAATGAATCATTGTCATTGACTACATCAATAGATTATAAAAGAAAAAACAACATATGATCATCTCAATGTTGTTGTTGTTGTTAGGTGCCGTCACATCGTCTCCAACTCAACAACCCTATGCACAACAGAATGAAACACTGCCAGGTCCTGTGCCAGCCTCACAATCCTTGTTATACCTGAACCCATTATTGTAGCCACTGTGTCAATCCATCTCATTCCCCTTTTTCATTGACCCTTCACTTTACCAAGCATGATATCCTTCTCCGGGGAAAGGTTCCTTCTGACAACATGACCAACATAGGTGAGATGAAGTCTAGCCATTCTCGCTTCCAAAGAGTGTTCTGGCTGCACTTCTTCCAGGACAGATTTGTTAGTCCTTTTAGCAGTTCATGGCATTCTTAGCATTCTTCTCCAAAACCACAACTCAAAAGCATCAATACTTCTTTGTTCTTCCTTATACATTACTTAAAATAATTAAATATCCATTCATAATAAAAACTCTCAGAAAGAAGGTATTGAAGGGAACTTTGTTAAATTGATAAAGTGCATCTACAAAAACCTATATGTAATATTATACTTCATATTGAAGATTGAAAGCTTTTCTCCTAACACTGGGATCAAATCAAAGATTTCTGCTCTCACCACTCCTATACATCACATTGGCAGATCTAGATAATGCAATAAAGCAAGAAAATGAAATAAAAGAAATCTCTATTTGATAATGGGAAAGAAAAAGATATATAATATAAAAAAATGTTCTCTTCACCAATGACATAATAGATTGCATAGAAAATCTCAAGAAATCTATTCAAATGTACTTAGAACTAATGAGAAGCTGTAATATATGAAGAAGAATGTGGCATCAAGATTGGAGGAAGACTCATTAATAACCTGTGCTATGCAGATGACACAACCTTGCCTGCTGAAAGTGAAGATGACTTGAAGCACTTACTGATGAAGATCAAAGACTACAGTCCTCAGTATGGATATACCTCAACATGAACAAAGCAAAAATCTTCACAACTGGACCAATAAGCAACATCAAGATAAATGGAGAAAAATTTGAAGTTGTCAAAGATTTCATTTTATTCAAATCCACAATCAACAGGGAAACAGCAGTCAAGGAATTACAGATCATATTGCACTGGGCAAATCTGCTACAAAAGACCTCTTCAAAATGTTAAGGAGAAAAGATGTCACTTTAAAGACTAAGGTGTGGATGCTCTTCTATGGATCAGGATCCTGTTGTGCTGCCTACAATTATCTATGAGCAAATAATCCACCATTCGGCCTGGAGATCTTGGGTTCATCATTCGTTGAAGTCAACAGCCAATATACATCTTGCCAACCTTGAGCTTGTCAACCCTTGCTGCTGCATGAGTCAGGAAAAGCCTCCAGCTCGACATTCAATCCAAGAACTTGGGACTTTCCAGCTTCTATAAGTCTGCCCATTCTCAAGAGTCTTCCTAATGACTCTTGGTGGACATCAGAGAGAAATAGATGAGCAGAGAAGGACTAAAAAGAATCATTTGAGGAGTTCCAGTAAGAGGGCGGAATAGGCAGAAAGACTGCCCAGACCCTCTACAACAAAGAAAAGGGGAACCAATTAACACAGATATAGAGATAATCCTGAATCCCTGAGCTTTAAAATGAAGGATATAAAAGTGGACTAAACCCAACTAGCAGAAGAATTTGCATGAGAACACCAAAACAGGAGACATACAGAATTGCGGTCTGGCAGTGAACCTGATGGTATAGACAGCTTGGATATTGCCAAGTGGTGGTACGACCCAAGAATTAACCTAAAAATCATCCGGCTAGCCAGGGACTGCACAGAGGACTGCTCTGGTGGCTGGGGAATGAAAGGGGAAGTAGCAAAGAGGAAGACAGGTTGAGCTGTGGATTCTTGCCTGTCCAGAGGGTGCAGCCATTTTGAATGTTTACAAGCAGTTTGACCATTTTGGATTTTTTAAGGTGACAGCATTCTCACAGATTCCAAGGACTCAAGAACAGGCTCCACTTGCCAGGAACCACAGGGCATTCTGGATACAGACGACTGGAAAGGTGCAACATTCCCCTTGTTACTCTTACACTGCACATCATCTTGGTGAACGGAGGTGCAGCCACCCCTCACTCCCAACCACCTTCTAGGCTGGCAGGAATTTCATCCCAGTCTGCGTGCTCAGACAGAGCCTGGTAACCTGACCCACCCTGCCATGATTATTTTTTCTTTTTTATGTTTTATAGTTTGTTCGTTTTTGTATGTTTTAAAACTACTACTATTATTATTACTTTTGTCCTTTTTATTATTATTCTCTATTCTTCCCCTCCCAGGTTCTAGTTTTCAGCTTTTTTTCTTTTCCCTGTT
>NW_006921668.1:6196227-6199795 GCF_000298275.1 Orycteropus afer afer
TACTTCTTTGGAAAGAGATCAATCAGAAAAAAGATCAAAACAAAATGAAGAAAGCCTAAGGTTCATGTAGGATACCATCAAAAGGAATAACCTACATGTCATTGGAATTCCAGTACAAAAAGATAAAAATAAAACCACTGAGAAAATTGTCAAGGATTTGTTGGAAGAGAACTTCCCTGATATGATGAAAGATGAGAATATATCAATTCAGGAAGTCCAATGAACACCAAACAGGATAGACAAAAGAATTCACCAAAACATATCATCATCAAATTCATCAAAACCAAAGATAGAGAGAATCCTGAAAGCAGCATGGAAAAAACAAAAAGTAACTTACAAAAGACAACCAGTAAGAATAAGCTCTGATTTCTCAGCAGAAACCATGTAAGCGAGAAGGCAATGGGATGGTACATATAAAACCCTGAAAGGGAAAAATTTTCAATCAAGAATTATATACCTGGCAAAATTGTCCCTCAAATGTGATGGTGAAATTAGGAGATTTCCAGATAAGCAGAAACTAAGAGAATTTGTTAAAACCAGACCAACCTTACAAGAGATACTAAAAGGAGTCCTTTAAATAAAGAACCAAAAATAGCAAACAACAACCAACCTTTACTACATAAGATGACATAACCCAGAAACCACAGCTATGGACATATCCAAAGTAAAATAAGCTTACAAGATTATAAACAGGGAATCAGAGACATCAATTGGCAAGTGAGGACAACTACAAACCAAAAAGGGGGAAAATATTGTGTAGTTACAGGACTTCTAAATACTTAGGAATTCAAGAGAGTTGCGAGATAGAATGGACTGTTCTAAACTCTGGGAGAAAATTATAAATAATAGGCTAACACAAAGAAAAATGATAAACTTTCACATCACAGTAAAAAAGAGGACAAGCACAAATATTCAGCAAATACTAAAACAACAGCAACAAAGGAAATGATTACAATGATTCATAAACGTAATGTGCTCAGGACAGAAAATAATATGGAACAAAGTAACCAGGGACACTATGAAAAAACACATAACAAAATGACAGCAACCAATTCATATTTGTTGATAATTACACAGAATGTTAATGGATTAAATGCACCACTCTAGAGAAGGAGAGTTGCAGATTGGATAAGAAAACACAACCTATCAATATGCTGTCTACAAGAGACACATCTTAGAGACAAAGACAAAACTAGACTCAAATCAAAGACTGGAAAAAGACAGATCAAGCAAATGGCCACCATAAAAGAGCAGGAGTGGTAAAATTAATTTCTGACCAAATTTATTTTAAGAGAAAAACCACTGTACAAGACAAAGAAGAACATTATATAATGATTAAAGGATCAATTGAACATGAAGATATAACTATAATAAATGTCTATGGACTCAATGAAAAAGCCCCAAAAATCATAAATCAGACTTTAAAAGAGCTGAAAAGGCAAATATGACTCCACAGTCATAGAGGGAGATTTAATACACCACTTTCAATGAAAGATAGAATGGGAAAGAAATTCAACAAAGATGCAGAAGAACTAAACAATACAATCCACCAACTTGAGTTTATAGACATCTACAGAGCACTTCACACAACAGCAGCACAACATACATTCTTTTCCAGTGCATATGGAACATTTTCCATGATAGACCAGATATTATGCCACAAAGCAAGCCTTAATAAACTTAAAAACATTAAAATACTGCAAAGCATCTTCTCAGATCATAATGCAATCAAATTAGAAATCAACAATAGGAAGATCAACAGAAAAAGAGTAAACACATGCAAACTGAACAACACCCTCCTTAAGAAAGACTGGATTAAAGAAGAAATAAAAATTGAAATCCAAAAATTCCTTGAATCAAATGAGAATGAAAACACAACATACCAAAATCTTTGGGACACAGCAAAAGCAGTGATCAGAGGCCAATTTATAGCAATAAAAGCACACATCCAAAAAGAGCCAAAATCAACACTTTAACCAACAATTAGAAAAAGAACAGCAAGAAAAGTCTATACTCACCAGAATATAGGAAATAATAAAGATTTGAGCAGAAATCAATGAAACAGAAAATAGAAGGGCAATAGAAAATATCAACAAGACCAGAAGTTGTTTTTTTTTTTTTAAAGATTAATAAAATTGACAAACCACTGGCAAATTTAACAGAGGAAAAGAATACAAAAAACACAAATAAGAAATGAAATGGGTGACATCACAACAGAACTAACTGAAATAAAAAGGATGATATCAGGATACCAAGAAGAGCTGTACTCCAACAAATTTGAAAATCTGCAAGAAATAGACAGATTTCTAGAAACACACCACTTACCTAAGCTAACACAGACTGATGTAGAAAAGTTGAACAGATCCATAACAAAAGAAGAAATTGAACAGGTTATCAGAAAATTACCAATAAAAAAAAGTCTTGGCCCAGACAGTTTCACCAGAGAATTTTACCAAACATTCAGAGAAGAACTGACACCAATGCTACTAAAACTATTCCAAAACATAGAAAAGAATGGAATCCTCCCAAATTCATTTTATGAAGCAAGCATAACCTTGATACCAAAACCAGGAAAAGACATCACTCAAAAGGAAAACTACTGACTAATATTCCTCATGAATATAGATGCAAAAATCTTCAACAAAATCCTAGTCAATAAACTTCAACAACATATCAAGAAAATCATTCATTATGACCAAGTGGAGTTCATATCATGTATGCAAGGATGGCTCAACATTAGAAAAACAATCAACATCATCCACCACATAAATAAAACAAAGGAGAAGAACCACGTGATCATATCAATTGAGGCAGAAAAGGCATTTGATAAAATCCAACACTCCTTCCTGATCAAAACTCTCAGCAAAAGAGGAATAGAAGGGACATTCCTCAACATAGTAAAGGGCATCTGTGAAAAACCAATAGCCAACATTCTTCTCAATGGAGACAGACTGAAACCATTCCCATTGTAAATAGGAACCAGACAAGGATACCCTCTATCACCACTTCTATTCAACATTGTATTGGAAGTTCTAGCCAGGGCAATAAGGCAACAAAGGAAAATAGAAGGCATCCAAATTGGTAAGGAAAAAGTCAAACTATCCCTATTTGCTGATGATAGGATCCTATACCTAGAAAACCCAAGACACTCAGTCAGAAATCTACTGGAACTGATTGAGAGATTTAGCATCATGGCAGGATATAAGATCAACACCCAAAAATTAATTGGATTCCTCTACTCCAGCAAAGAGATTGCTGAAAAAGAAATAAGGAAATCTATACCATTTACAATAACTACCAAAAAATAAATAAATACTTGGGGATAGACCTTACCAGAGATACAAAAGACCTGTATAAAGAAAACTATAAAAAACTACTTCAAGAAACCATAAGAAATGTATATAAATGGAAAAATATCCCATGCTCGTGGATAGGAAGATTGAACACTGTAAAAATGTCAATTCTACCCAAAGCAATCTATACGTTCAACACAATCCCAAACAAGATCCCATCAACATTTTTTTTTATTTTTCGATTTGGGTGAAGATTTACAGAGCAAATTCACTTT
>NW_006921668.1:6207026-6213878 GCF_000298275.1 Orycteropus afer afer
TAAAGGCACTTGCCTGCTAACCAGAAGGCTGGTGGTTCAAACCCACCAGCCACTCCTCGGAAGGAAGGTTGGGCAATCTACTTCTGTAGTGATAATGCCTCGGAAACCCAAGGAGGGCTCACTATGAGTCTGGCCCGACTCGATGGCATATAACAACAACAACAACAACAACAATATATGGCATAAAGAGACTATCAGGCATAACCCAAAATGCACAAACAGCAGAAGAGAAACTAAATGAATGGGACCTTCTAAAAATTAAATTCTTATGTGCTTCCAAAGCTTCTCCAAAAGAGTCAAAAGAGAACTTACAGATTGGGAAAAAAATGTTTGGCAATGACCTACCTGACAAGGAACTTATCTCTAGAATTTATAGAAAACTCCAACTCTCAATAACAAAAAGACAAATAATCCAATTCAAAATTGGACAGAAGACATGACTAGACACTTCATCAAGGATGATATTCAGGTGAGGAAATTCTCATGATCATTAGCCATTAGAGAGATGTGAATCAAAACAACAATGAGATACCATCTTGCCCCAGCACTAACAGTAAAATTCAACAAGACACAAAATAACAAATGCTGGCGAGGATGCAGAGAGATTTGGACTCTCATACACTTTTGGTGGGACTGTAAAATGGTACAATCACTGTGGAGAGCAGTATGGCTATTTCTTCAAAAGTTGGAATTAGAAATATCATTTGACCCGGCCATTCTATTATGAGGTATATATCTTAAAGAAGTGAGAGCCATGACAAGAACAGACATATGAACACCCATGTTCATCGCAGCACTATTTACAATAGCCAAAAGATTGAAACAACCTAGGTGTCCATCAACTGAGGAATGGATAACCAAACTATGGTACATACACACAACGGCATGCTATGCAATGTTAAAGAGTAATGTAGAATCTGAAAAACACCACATAATGTGGATGAACTTGGAGGACATTATGCTGAGTGAAATAAGTCAATCACAGAAGAACAAATACTGTATTAGTCCGTTATTGTAAAAGTCAAGGAAAGGTTTAGATATGGAAGGAAATTTTATTTGTTGGTTACCGGGGGTGGGGGGTGGTGGACAGCATTTCTCTGCTGTTCATAAAGTTTTCCCTGGCTAATTTTTGAGAAGTGGATAGCCTTCTCCTTCTTCCTAATCTGTCTTAGTCTGTAAGCTGCATTGAAACCTGTACATCATGTGCAACTCTTTTGGCATCTGAAATACCAGTAGCAGAGCCTCAAGCCTCACAGCAATGTACAAGCCTCACAGGATGACAAATGACAGAGAAGTTTGTCTCCCTTAGTTTTTGAAAAACTCTTCACCCTCCCCTTACCTAATTCCTACTTGGAATCTGCCACTTTGTGGTCCCTGGCTACTCCCTCCCTTTCCTGGCTCTAGGGGGTTTGGGCCTAGCCTTGCCTCCTACTCCTTTTTACATGGATATCCTGCTGCTCTGGAGGTCTTCTGCCTCTCCTGCTCCCTCTGTTCCCTGGCTCTAGGGGCTTGGAGCCTAGCATTGCCTCCCAGCCCTTTTCTCCCTGGAGAAGGATGTCATGCTTGGTAAGGTGGAGGGTAGATAAAAGAGGGGAATGCCCTCAAAGAGATGGATTGACATGGTGGCAGTGGCAATGGACTCAAGTATAGCAAGAATCATGGAGCTGGCTCAGGTCTGGGCAGTGTTTCATTCTGCTGTGCATGGGGTCACTATGAGTCAGAGATGACTCAACAACATCTAACAACAACAACAACAGGGGTGGAAGGGGAGGGAAGGGAACACTGTTAGATAGGTAGAGATAAGTATTGATTTGGGTGAAGAGAAGGGCAATGTACCAAATGTGAGTGATCAATATGGTGGCAATGAGGAAGAGGAAGACATAGAGAAATACATGGGAGGTACAGAAAACAAACATGTACCCTTGTACACATACAGTACTGTGTTGTCAGTGAAGCCAAACCTGGGTATACAGGTGGATAGATGGGTGGACAGGTTGAACTATTAGGTATGTCTGTGAAGCAGGGAGTGTACCCAAGACCATGTATAGGGTTGGCAGACAATGATTCTACAAGTGTATTTGTATGTTCTATACGAATTCCCAGGGGTATAGTAGAACTGACAAGGGATAAGTTTGTAGTCACTTCTTGGTCACAGCCAGCTACCCAGAGTGAGCAAGTAGTTGAACCTGTGACCTCAGGGCCATAGTCACAGGGGACATATCAAGCTCAATTGGCATAAGGTACTACACAAAACATTGTTCCACCTCTTACTTTGGTGAGTAGGGACTAGGATCTTAAAAGCTTGCAAGCAGTCATTTAGATGCAATGATTGGTCTCCCATCGTTCAGAGCAAAGAAGAATGAAGAAAACCAAAGATTCATTGAAACAATTAGTCCAAGCTACAGATAGACCATGCAATCTGCAGTCTATATGACTATGAGACTAGAAGAACTAGATGGTGCTCGGCTACAACTGTCAGCCACTCAGAGGGGAGTCTATGTAGGAATTCCTGGATAGAGAGGGAGACCAATGTGGAACAAAACTCAAAATCATTTGGAAAAAGAGTGACCAGTTTTGCTGGTCTGATAGAGCCTGGTAGAACCACTGACACTATGGCCCCTATCTGCCCTTCAGATCTGGAATTGAACCCACACCTGTGGCTTCCAGTCAAACAAAAGTCAGGCATATGAGTTGAACACTTACCTGAGGTAGATACACTCCTTGGAGAGAACAATCATGGGAGAAAGAAGGGCTGTTTATTCACAGGGAGACAGCTCAGGGGACAGGAGTGCATGCAGGGATGGACACAGGGAAGAGGTAACTATCAAGAGGAAGTGGGAGGGGAGCTGTTACATTGGGGTAAATTGTAGTGAATGTCATGAGTAAAGTGTATGTTAACTGCTGTATGGAAAGTGAATTTGTTCTGTAAATTTTCACCCAAATCACAATTAAAAAAAAAAAATGTTTCTGAAGAAAAAAAAATCATTTAAAAAAAAAAAAGACTAAGGTGTGCCTAACCCATGTCATGGTATTTTCAGTTGCCTTATATGTGTGTGAAAGCTGGAAAATGAATAAGGAAGACCACAGAAGAATTGATGCATTTGAATTGTGGTGTTGGCATATAAAACTGAAAATACCATGAACTGCCAGAAAAACAAAGAAATTTGTCCTAGAAGAAGTGCAGCTGGAATGCTCTTTAGAAGCAAGAATGGCCAGACTTTGTCTCACCTACTTTGGTTATGTTGTCAGAAGGAAACAGTCCTTAGAGAAGGATATCATGCTTGGTTAAGTAGAGAGACAGCAACAAAGGGAAAGATCCTCAACAGAACGGATTAACACAGTGGTTGCTCAAGCACAGGAAGTATTGTGAGGATGGCGCAGGACAAGGCAGTATTTCATTCTGTTGTGTGAGTCAGAGCCAACTTGAGGAAACCTAACAACAACAGAACTAATAAATGAACTTACCAAGCTTATAGAATACAAGGACTATACAAAAATCTATTGTACTTCTATATACTGGCAAATAACAACTGAAAATAATTTGTTATATGAAAAAGGAGCATTTGTAATGCAATAAAGATCATGAAACCTTTAGGCATAAATCTAACTATATAGCATCAGAGTTTATATCCTAAAAACTATCAAACACCAATAATAGAAAGCAGAGAATACCACCCTAAAAACTATCAAACACCAATAACAGAAATCAGAGAATACCAAAGTCAACAGCAAGATACACTCTTCATGTATTCAATATTTTTGTTATTAATTCTTTATAATTAATATAAATTCAACACTATCCTAAGCAATACCCAGGAAGATTTTTAAAGAAATTGAAAAGCTGATGCAAAAATTATTTATAAGATCCATCTGATATCAGGAATTATACCCTTCTTCCATGTCCTCTTCTGAATGCAGCTTGAATTTCTGGAAGTTTCAAGTTGATGTATTGATGCAACACTTTTAGAATTATCTTCAGCAAAATTATACTTGTGTGTGATAACAATGATATTGTATGATAGTTTCTGCATTCTGTTGGCTTTGTAATGGACACAACTATGGATCTTTTCTAATTGGTTGGCTAGGTAGCTGTCTGTCACATTTCTTGGCATAAACAAGTAAGCACCTCTCGTGGTGTATCAGTTTGTTGAAACATCTCAATTGGCATTCCATCAATTTCTGGAGGCTTGTTTTCCATCAATTCCTTCAGCGCAGACTGTACTTCTTCCCTTCAGTACCATTAGTTCTTAATTATATGCTACCTCCTGAAAGGGTTCAATGTCAACCAACTCTTTTTGGTTCAGTGACCTTGAGCATTGTTTCCATCTTTTTTTTTTAATGCTTCCTGCATCATTAATAATTTTGTCCAGAGAATCCTTTAATCTCTCAAGCCAAGGCTTGAATTTTTTCTCCAGCTGTTTCAGTTTGAGACATGCTGAGAGTGTTCTTCCTTTTTGGTTTTCTAACATTAGATCTGTTCACATTTCATTGTAATAGTTTACTTTGTCTTCTTGAACCACCTTCCCTTTGAAATCTTCTGTTCAACTCTTTTATATCATCATTTCTTCCATTCACTTCAGCTACTTTACATTGAAGAGCAATTTTCAGAGTCTCTTCTGACATCCGTTTTATTCTTTTCTTTCTTGTCTTTTAAATGATTTTTTGCATTCTTCATGGATGATGTTTTTGATGTCACCCCACAACTTGTCTGGACTTTAGTCATTAGTGTTCAGTGCATAAAATTCATTCTTGAGATGATCTCTAAATTCAGACGGGTTGTAGTCCAAGGTCATATATTGGCTTTTGTGGACTTGTTTTAATTTTCTTCAGCTTCAGCTTGAGCTTGCATATGAGCCACTGATGGTATGTTCTGGTGGTGCAGTGGTTAAAGCATTTGGCTGCTAATCAAAAGTTTAGTGGTTCAAATCCACCAGCTGTTCTGTGGGAGAAAGATGAGGCAGTCTTCTTCTGTGATGCTTTATAGCCTTGAAAACCCTATGGGGCAGTTGTACTCTGTCCTACAGAGTTGCTGTGAGTTAAAATCAAATTGATGGCAAAGAATTTTTGTTTTGATCTGGAGTTGGCCTCTGGCCTTTTTCTGACTGATGATATTGGGCTTCTCTGTCATGTCTTCTCACAGATGTAGTCAATTTGATTCCTGTATTTGGTGAGCACCATGTGTACAGAAGTTGCTGTTTATGTTGTTGAAAAAGTATTTTCAAGGAACTAGTCTGGCAAAATTCTATCATGTGATCTCCAGCATTGTTTCTATCACCAAGGTATAGTTTCCAACTTTCAGTCCCTCCTCTTTATTTCCAACTTGTGCATTTCAATCACCAGCAAATATCAGTGCATCTTGATTACATTTTTGATCCAAGTTGGACTGCAGAAGTTGTTTACCTTTGACATTAGTGGTTGGTATATAATTTGAATAATAATCATGCTAGCTTGTCTTCTTTGAAAGAATATGGACATTATCCTATCACTGACAGCATTGTACTTCAGATGGATCTTGACGTGTTCTTTTTTACAATGAATGCCATGCTGTTTCACTTCAACTTGTCATTCCCAGCATAGTAGACTATATAATTGTCCAATTCAGAATGGCCAATACCAGTCCATTTCAGCTCACTAATGCCTAGGATATTGATATTTATGCACTCCATTTCATTCAATTTTCAAATTTACTTGATTCATACTTGATATATTCCATGTTCCAGTTGCTAATAGATGTTTTCAACTATTTCTTCTCATTTTGAGTCATGCCACATAAGCAAATGCAACCCGTGCATATCCACCTCTTTAAGGCTGACTCTACATTGAGGAGGCAGCTCTTCCCCAATCATATTTTGAGTGCCTTCTAACTGTAGGCCACGTCTTCCAGCACTCTATGAGTCAGTGTTCCACTGCTACTCATAAGGTTTTCACTGGCCAAGTTTTTAATAAGTAGATTTCCAGGTTCTTCTTCATGTTTTATCTTAGTCTGGAAGCTTGACTGAAACCTGTTCACCATGGATGATGCTGTTTGTACTGGAAATATCAGTGACATAGATTCCAATATCAAAGCAACATGCAAGCCACCACAGTAGGACAAACTGACAGACAAGTGGTGGTATTTCTCATTAGGGAAATGAAAATTTTAAAAATAATGCAGTAACATATTATAATTATTAGAAAGGCTGAATTTAAAAGGGGGAAAAACTGTTAATACCAAGGACTGCAAGAAAGTGGAAAAACTGGAAATTTCATGCATTGCTGATACAATGGAAAATGGTATTGTCACTTTAGAACCAAAATCAAACCAAATTTACTGCTGTTGAGTTGTATCTGACTCATAATGCCCCCTCCTTGGGTTTCTGAGGCAGTATCACTATGGAAGTAGATTACCCAATCTTCCTTAACGTTTCTTAAATGGTAAACATGTAATTGCAGTAGCAATACCACTCTGAGATACATATTTACTCAATTCATGATTTAAAAAAATAGTAATAAATAAATAAATAGTAAACTAAAACTAGAACTAGAATGGGAGCTCTGGTGGCCATAGTGCCTAAGACACTTTACTGTTAACCAGAAGGCTGGAGGTTCAAACCCACCATCCACTCCTCCAAAGGAAGATAGGGCAATCTACTTCTATAGAGTTACCACCTCAGAGAACCCAGGAGGGGTTGCTATGAGTCCAATCGACTTGACGGCAGTGACAGAACTAGAAAGGATTTCTAAACTATAAAAACTGTATCACACACAAACACACACACACACACACACACATACACACAAAAGACTTTCAGCCAATATCATGTTGTCATATTAAAATATTTTTTATTATTCAAGATGAGGAACAAGACAAAG
>NW_006921668.1:6214133-6230532 GCF_000298275.1 Orycteropus afer afer
AGTCAAGTGCCTGAGGCATTATGCTACCAGAGCTCCTACTGGAAGTCTTAGGGCAAGAAAAAAAGTATAAAAATCAAGTAGGAAGAAATAGACATGTCATTATTTGTAGAGGTTCTGATTATTTAAATACAAAATCCAAAGGAATTTTCAGATCAATGGTTAGAATTTATAGGAATTTAGTAAATTTAATTAGTACAACACCAACATACTAAAATAGCAAGAAATATAAAATGTAATTTAAATATAGTAAAAAAGAAACCTGTGATAGTATACAATTATCTCCTAGTAATCTCTCATGTTTTTGGTCATGTTGTTGTTGTTGTTGTTATATGCCGTCGAGTGGGACCTGACTCATAGCGACCCCACCTTGGGTTTCCTAGGTGGTATCATATCACTACGGAAGTAGATTGCCCAACCTTCCTTCTGAGGAGTGGCTTATAGGTTTGAACCGCCAGCCTTCTGGTTAGCAGTCAAGTGCCTTAGGCACTATGCTACCAGAGCTCCTTTTCTGGTCATAGAGCCTCCCAAGTTTGATCCAGGAACATGACTATCTTACTGGAGAGTGAATTTTCAGTTTCTTGTAACTAGTACTGACCATTTGATTGAATGTTGACAATGTGGAGGTGACAGGTGCAACTTCTTAGTTGCATCCTTAAAAGTAAACTACTTTCCCTCTAGTTCTTTTTATCCTTCCTTAGTATAGTGCCTAAAGGCACTTGACTGCTAACCAGAAGGCTAGAGGTTCAAGCTCAGCAGCCACTCCTCGGAAGGAAGGTTGGGCAATCTACTTCCGTAGTGATACTGCCTCAGAAACCCAAGGAGGGGTCGCTATGAGTTGGGTCCGATTTGACGGCACTTAACAACAACAACAACAATCTGTCTGGAATGCAAATATGATAATGGTGAGGTGGCTTCTACCTTGAGTGAAATAACCAACTAGGAAATGATGAATTAAAATTGAGGGAATCCAGATTCCTGGATTAGTCCTTCAAAAAGAGCCACTCAACCTCTTATACTAATTATAACTTTGACTTATGTGGGAGAGATAGGTGAGCAATCAAATATCTGTCTTTTTTAAGTCACTGTAATTTTAGATATCTTTGTTCCAGTGTCTTAGATTGTATCCTAATTCAGTGCCATTTGCAATAACACAAAAATGATAAAATATCAGGAAATGATCTCACAAAAGACTTCAATACTTTCATGGAGAAAATTATAAAACTCTGCTAGAAGGTATTAAAGAAGACGTGATTTAATAAAATATGGTATTCCATGTTTATAATTTGATATGTGTCAGTTTTCTCTAAATTAAAGCTTCAGAGTGATTCTAATAAAATCAAACAAGTTTTTGTGTGTGTTTTTTTTTTTTTTTTGTGGAACTTGACAAGCTGATTCTAAAAGTTATATGGAAAAGCAAAGGTCTGAGAATAGCAGAGATACTCCTCAAGAAGAAAAACGAGAAGGAAATAGCTTTACAATTATCAAGAAATATTTAAAGTTATAGTATTTATAAAGCTATGGGACCTAAGATAGTGTAGAATTGATATGGGAACAAACAGTTTGATCAATGACAAAGAATTGAGAGCCAGAAATGAACGCACAAATAAATGGATATCTGACGTATTATGGAACATTGTATTTAGTAGGAGAATAGTGATATTCAATAAATCTTGTTGAGATTTGATTACTGAAATATAACAAAATTAAATAGTACCTCTATCTCATGATTTTTTCTGTTGTTCTTGTTAAGTGCCACCAAGTTGCTTCCTACTCATAGCAACCATATATACAACAGAATGAAACACTGCCTGGTTCTATGCCATCCTCACATTCTATGCTTGAGCCCATCAAAACAGCCACTGTGTCAATCAATCTCATTGAGGGTCTTCCCCTTTTTCACTGACCCTCTACTTTACCAAGCATAATACCACTCTTCGGGGTCTGATTCCTTCTGATAACATAACCAAAGTACTATACCCAAAGTCTGGCCATTCTCACTTCTACAGAGTATTCTGGCTGTACTTTTTCCAAGACAGATTTCCTATTTCTTCTAGCAATTCACTGTATACTCAATACTCTTTGACAACACCACAATTCAAATGCATTGATTCTTTTTCAGTCTTCTTCTGCAGGAAGCTGGACTATGTAAAGAAGAATGCAGCATCAGGATTGGAGGAAGACATATTAACAATCTGCAGTATGCAGATGACACAACCCTACGTGCTAAAAGTGAAGAAGACTTGAAGGACTTACTGATGAAGATCAAGGACTACAGTCTTCAGTATGTATTACACCTCAACATAAAGAAAACAAAAATCCTCACAACTGGATGACTATGCAACATTATGACAAATGAAGAAAAGATTGAAGTGGTCAGGGATTTCATTTTACTGGGACCCAAAATCAACACCCATAGAAGCAGTAATCAGTAAATCAGACATTGTATCCTACTGGACAATTCTGCTGCAAAAGACCTCTTTAAAATGTTGAGGAGAAAAGATGGCACTTTAGAGACTAAGGTGTTCCTAACCTGAGCCATGGTGTTTTCAATCATCTCACATGCATGTGAAAGCTGGGCAATGAATAAGGAAGACCAAAGAAGAATCAATGCATTTGAATTGTGGTGTTGGCTAAGAATACTGAAAATACCATGGACTGCCAGAAGAAACAAATCTGTCCTGGAAAAAGTGTAGCCAGAATGCTCCTTGGAAGCAAGAATGGCCAGACTTTGTCTCACCTACTTTGGTCATGTTGTCAGAAGGGACCAGTCGCTTCAGAAAGATATCATTCTCAGTAAAGTAGAGTGGTCAATGAAAAAGAGGAAGATCCTTAACAAGATGGTTTGACACAGTGGCTGCAACCATGGATTGTGAGGCTGGCACAGGACCAGGCAGTGTTTCATTCTGTTGTACATAGGGTCACTATGAGTTGGAGCTGACTCAACAGTACCTAACAACAACAACAAGGTATGTATAATGCAGGCCACACCCTTGAGGAAACTCCCCATCATAGAGAATGATTACATCTTTACATAACTGCCAAACCACTGAGAGTCATGGCCCAACCAAGTTGATGGACAACCCCAACCGTCATATGAATGTATATAACTGAGAAAAAAATTAATATCCAGAATATAAAGAACTGCATATCAATTTTTAAGACTAATTTAGAAGAATAAGATGATCAAAAAACGTATATGGACTTCTCACAGAGGTATAACTCATGTTCCATTAAACATGTGAAAAGAGGCTCAAACTCATTAAGAACCAGAGAAAATGTCTATTCTTAAAAGCAAGTGAACGGGATTTAGCATAAATGAATTAACTATAAATAAAAAAGAGAGAACTAGGGCATTTCAAGAAACAATGTAAAGAAATAGGCCATCATCCAGAACAAAAAAATTTATTGTGACTCATCAGTTAAAGTATTAGGAGTGAGAGGACAAAGATGTTTGAAGTTCCCTCTAGTGGTAGGAATGTGCTATTACCGCTTCTAATTTGCTCTTCCAGGGCAGCAAAACAGTGGTTCCTTGAACAAATGTTGAATGAACTCCTGATTGAACCACTGTTGGATTCTAATTCATGTAGATTTGATGATGCCCATTGCCACTTGAACTGTTGTTGTTGTGTTCCTAGAGTGGATTCTGACTCATAGTGACCCTAGCAGACAGGGTAGAACTTCCTCAAAGAGTTTCCAAGGCTATACTCTATGGAACAGACTGACACATCTTTTCCTCTGGTAGCAGCCAGTGCATTCAAACTGTTGACCAGCTGACCTTAGCTAAGTGCTTAACCATTGCACCACCAGAGCTCCTAATCTTTTGGAACTAGGCATTTCAATAAAGGTACTAATTTTCCCTAGATTTAAATCAAGAGGAGTAGAGAATATTCTCATGTGCTTTTTATTCCACTGAATATTTAAAAAAAAAAAAAAGGTGAAGTGAATAATTTTGCCAGCTTACTTTGAATTCAAAACAACCCAGATGCATTCCACCTCCTCCCATTTTCAGAGTATTTTTTCTCTTTTTTAAGAGCTTCTCATTCATTGATATGATAGTCTCATCACTCATTGGAGTTCAGAAGGTTAGTTTAGATCTTCCTGGACTATGTCTTTAAATTCAATCATGTTGCAAAGGGATTTGTGAGCTCCTTGTTTCACAGCTGAGTTGGATCATTATTTCAAGTTTAGACCCTCCACAACTAACAAACTTAGAGAAACATCACATCATGATGGCTATCAAAGTTCTATGACAAATCACATAAATGAAATGTTTCTTATTTTAATCCTTATTATGTATAAATAATATAAACACTTATAGCACAGATATAATATCTAGACAACATCAACTATAGCAAGACAAAAGGTACAAATTACTTTAGCTTTGAATTTGAATATACCATCTCTTTCAAAAAAAAACCTGGTTCTATTCTCCCTTTAATCCCACAGTCTAAATATTGTGTTACTCTAAGAGCTCCAGGGGTGCTCTGGTAGCATAGTGCCTAAAGCACTTGACTGTTAACCAGAAGGCTGGCGGTTCAAACTCATCAGCCACTCCTGGGAAGCAAGATGGGGCAATCTACTTCCATAGAGATACCACCTCGGAAATCCAAGGAGGGGTGGCTATGAGTTGGGTCCGACTAGATGGCACATAACAACAACAACAGCATAAGAGCTCCAGTGTCTGTAATCCATTTATTTACTTCTCTCTTACTTTTAAACTACAACATTATCCATATGCAGCTTAAGAAGTGGATCTCCTCTGTGCTTCTATTGCCTAAATAATTAATCTCATTACACAGTAAAAATCACAAGCAAAACAATTCACAACGGATGAGCTTAAGTGCTTGCAGAAATGTGCAAAAATGTTAAAGCTATCTTGCAGGTACTGAGCTAAAGGGGAAAAATATATACACATACATATATAACAACAACAACAAAAAAAAAAAACACTCACTACCATGGAGTCGATTCCAACTCATAGTGACCCCCATTAGGTTTCCAAGGAGGTAAATCTTTACGGAAGTAGATCAACTTGTCTTCCTTCTGGGGAATGGCTGGTGGGTTTTAACAGCCAACCTTGCGTTTAGCAGTCACATGCACCACGAACGCTCTCTCTCTCTCTCTCTCTCCATATATACATATATATGTATACATATGTGTGTGTATATATATATGGATGTATGTATGTATGTATATACATACATCTAAAAGGAAACTGGCATGTTGTTGTTGTTATGTGCCATCGAGTCGGCCCCGACTCTTAGTGACCCCTCCTTGGGTTTCCGAGGCGGTATCACTACAGAAGTAGATTGCCCAACCTTCCTTCCGAGGAGTGGCTGGTGGGTTTGAACTGCCAGCCTTCTGGTTAGAAGTCTAGTGCCTTAGGCACTATGCTACCAGAGCTCCCCAAAATTGGCATAGCAGCACTTAAGAAAATACCTCCTGGAGGTGAAAGTGGTTGGCAAACAAACATAGAAGGTGCTTGTTATTTGTGTAAAAAAACCAGTATACATACACTTTGGAATAAAATAATACACATTATTTAGTCCTATATTCCTGCACTTTAACTATAAAATAATGTGTCTTTAAACCAACTTTTAAAAATTTTTGGTTAAAACACATTTCTGGAAGCCCTGGCCACAGGCTCATGTTAAACTGCACTGCCAAGGTTTTTGCAAGCCCTAACCATTGCTTTGCCCAAGCATTGTGGGAGTTTTACAGAGAAAATTCCTTTGTTCCTCTTTTATGGTGGAGTCTAGGATATCCCTGAGTCACATATGTTTCCAATTAATCTCCTACTAGGCTACCTGATTGAATTACACAGTCACTTAAATATTTCAAAGGTTTAACTAATTTGAAACATAGTCATAGGTTAAACACTGTTGAACCAGCAAACACAAAATATATGTTTAACATAAACAATCATTTCAGAAAACAACCTGGCAAATGGGGTGTTATAATGGAAGGAGACAAATTTCTTTGTCATATTTTGTCCTTATATGTAAAACATCATAGTGCCTGATTTTAATACTAAAAATAAGATACAAGGAGAAGTTTCCATTTATTACAGTATAGACAAACAATCTGAATAATTCAGGCTGTGTTCACAGAGCACAAACTGAGGTTCAGATTTCATAAATATTTATGACTAATGTAGGTAAGCAGTCTAGATAATTCAGAAACCACCCTGTTCCAGAATGGGTCAGTTTACTACTATAGAGGGAACCAGTTTACCAGATAATTACGGCATTTTCACTTTACCACGAAGTATAGAACCAAAGAGGAGAAAATACCTCTTTAAAAAAAAAAAAAAACCTTAATTCAAGTTGTCGCTTCAGTTTGATGTTATGGGAATACGTGGATTTGATCATAGGAGGAGATAGTTCGTAGTCTCCCAAAATTTCTGGCTTAAATTTTTAGACATAGAAAACATTTCTCCTTCTCTCCATTTTCTTATTCTCATTTTCTGCTCTTAGTTTGGGAACTATTAATGGTAGACTACCTTTAGGTTTTAACTCTCTGTTATTTCATCTGATAAGATTACTTTAACACCTTGTGAAATTTGTGAAACTGTTACTCAAAAGGCAGTGATGCTCCCTGCTTTAGGAAATAAATGATTTTCTTTACAAGACACTTCAGAAAAATAGGTCAGCTTGCAATATATATCTGGCTGAAAAGGAACTAAACACAACAACATTTAAGTTTTAGGCAAAAATTTAAAAACCTTGTCCCGTTGGTTACTTCAACTTCTGCTTCTTTTAATAAATCACTTTAGTAGCTAAAAAAAAGGTTATACAAGAGAAAAGACTGATTAGATATTAGTGGAAAAGAGTCAACAAAAATGAAATTTTTAAAAAGGGTAATGAAAAATAAGATTATAATTATAAATCTCAAATCGAAATCTTGTCTTATGTTTTGAAGAGTCAATGAATAGTGAATGCAAGTGGGAAGAGTTGACTTTGCAGAACCCTTCAATTTTACAGTGCTCTTTTTCCATAGCCTGTGTGCCACAAGCATCCCTCTGTGCTATCCAGAATATATTGAGGTCACACGGCATTAAGCTAACCAGTCTAATATACAGTTGTGATCCATAAGATCTTCCCTCAAAAAAAGACACAATGTTTGGCAAGATAAAGGGTCAGTAAGATAGAAAGACACCCTAGCCACAACAGTGGACTCAAACATACCAATGATCATGAAAAGGCATAGGACTACACAACAAAAGTTTCATTCTGTTGTAAGTAAAATCACCATGAGTAGGAGTTAGCAATAACACAGAGATTCTCTACTATCAACAATAACAACAACATATAGATTTTCTACTATAATATGAAAGAATCGACCCTAAAAATATTTTTTTTTTACTTCTTGGATTTATTGCTAGTAGAAGTCAGAAAAAAATAAATGTCTCACTACGATTTTAATTCATTGATTATAATGTTTATTGAGAGCCTGATTTGTCCATTAACTTTCATCTGCATCTGTGCTATGCAGAACTGACTGATCCAAATACTCTGCAGAGACATCAAGCTAGAAGCTGTAGATAACTCTGACAGGGTGTGCTTTATATATGTCTCTGCTTGGTTTATTGCTCTAATGACACTATCTGGAAATTCTTGAGGGTTTTTAACAAGGGGCCTCACATTTTCACTTTGCACTGAACCCCACTGATTGTGCAGCCAGTCCTACTCTCAGAACCCAGGTAAGGATGTGAAGTGAGATTTCCTAAAGGTCAAGGAACCACAATCCAATCACTAAGAGCCCTGGTGGCACAACAGTTGAGCACTCGGCTGCTAACCAAAAGGTTGGTGATTTGATCCCATCCAGGGACTCCACAGTAGAAAGACATGGAAATCTGCTCCTGTAAACATTATCACATAGGAAACCCATGGGACAGTTCTACTCTGTCACATGGGGTCACTATGGGTCAGAATCTATTTGATGGTGCCTAACAGCAACACTGTTTAATAGAGACAAGGCCAAGTATCCCAGGGTTACATCAAATCTTAATATTTAAGAACTGGTATGCTTTGGAAATTATCCAGGGTACAGGCAAGCAGGCTACGAGGTATAAGAACTAGAAAGTGACAAGAAGGGACTGACCAAGAAAAATTCAAACTCCCAAAATATCCACACTTCAAACATCAAAAATCCAAACTCCAAACTCTAGAAATCCAAATCTAAAAATCTTGTTGTCTTCACAAATTAAAATGGCAAAAGAACATGGATCCATATTAAGAATGCTTGATCTCTGAAGTAGCTTCCTATACCCACTTTTATTTATTTTATTATTGTTTAATTTTAAACTATATTTTATAAATTTTCAGACATAATAAACTGTGTAGAAAGAATAGTATAATAAACCTCCCAGTACTACTGATCAACCAGCTTCAAAAGTTATCAACATTTTGTCAATTTTGTTTCAATCATTCCTGTTTTTGTTAACTTGTTTTAGATCTAGGGAGTGCATTAGATTTAGATTTATTTTTTTTTTCTTTGCAAGAAAGCTGTATAAATGAGTGCTGTGCATTTCATTTGCTTTGTATGAAGAGATATATAATGTCTCGTGGTTCATTTGTGATGCTAACACAAGTGACCTGCATATTACAGTCCTGATCTGTTCATTTCTGAGTTCTTCATTGGCCTTTCAAAGAACAGTATTAATAGCTATTGGTTATTATTAATTCTATACATTATTTCAGTAAAGGCTGAAAACTGGTGATTTTCTGGTCAATTATTCCTTCTGTTTTATTAACTAGGATTTTTCAATGGAGAATATTTTTCTTTTCTCTCCACTTTGTTTACCATAAAACATATTTTGTACAGGAAAATGGTACAAATTCTAAATTCTTTCTTCCACCTCAACTTATTATTATTATTATTATTTAATCACTTTTTAGAGTTGGTGCCCTAGCAATCTCTAGTGGTGATCAATGAAGATTTGTGTGTGTGTGTGTGTGTGTGTGTGTTTAAGCATAATTATAAACTCAGAGATTTTTTAAACGTTTGATGTTTTCATTCTTTGCAGATATTCTTTTTTGATGCTCAAATTGTCTCATCCATGGCTAGGTGAAGAACCTTCATGTAGGCTCCTGCATTCTTTTGACATGTCACAGTAGTCTAATATCACCCTCACTTTTTGACATAAGATGTCCCAGATTCACCTTGAATCTTTCCTCTCCCAGACCTAGAATTAGCTACTTCTCCAGGAAGCTCTCATACACTTTAATGGGGAATGGTATTTAGAGATCACAGCTGATGACCTAACTTTTGAATTTGTCTGCTCTCTCTTTTTACTAAGATTCAATGAGGTCTGGCATGGGGCCCTTCAGGTAGGAATACACTATTGGCAGCACTTGGTGAGCATTTTGGGTACAAGGGAAGAGGACCAGCTTCAGTTATCATTCAGCAATTCCTGCCAATGGATATTTATCAAATATTGCACTAAGTCATGCTGCAGTAATCAGTTGACCTTGATACCTTAATGGCTTAACAGTTCATTTGTAGCTCATCCTACAAGTCCCACCTGAACTGGAGGTTGAAGGAAGAACCTATTCCATAGCTCTGAGAACCCGGACTGATGGAGGCACCACTATATTTTACTTACTTCCTTTGAAATTTACTTACATCCTCAGTCACCTTAGCAGAGGAAAGAGACTGGAGGGTCTCACATTGACAATTCAATGCTTCAGCCCTGAAGCAACTAATGTCACTTCCACTGACAACCCACTGTATTGTTACATGGCTTCACCTAACTGCAGGGGAGTCAGCACGTTTTCTCCCATAATCTCAAGAGAGAAGTAGATATGTGTGAGCATTAGAAGTCTCTATCATAGAAAAGGTAACTTACACTGAGCTTTGAAGCATTTTGGATGATACAGGAGAACCATAAGAAAAGAAATGGGAATCAATTCAAGGTTGTTATCCCGGTAGAAGTACAAATGTTGGAGTGGGAAAAACATAAGCAGGGGAGTTTTTCCTAAATAGTGTGTCATTTTGGGTAACTCATTTATCTCTTTTGAGTCACATTTTTTTTTTCTCTCTCTCTCTCTCTAAAGCAGATTCAGAAGGAAGGTTGGGCAATCTACTTCTGTAGTGATACCTCCTTGAAAACCCAAGGAGGAGTCTCTATGAGTCGGATCAGACTCGATGGCAGTGTGTAAAGCAGATTCAATAAAGACGAATGTTATTTAAACATTTCTTCTGCAGTAAACTGCTTTTTAAAAAGTAAAATTACCTGTATTTCTCAATAAACAAAGCATGTATAAATTAAGCCACTCTAGACAAAGTGTAGAGAACTGAGAGCCAGGAATCCAAAATTCCTCCTGTTCTCCTCAACCCCCTTCAGTGGTTCTTAAAACAGCAAAACTAGAAAAGCAAAAATACACTGTGACTTACATTTCTTAATTCCTTTACTTCTAATGCTTATGGCAACAGCATGACTGGGATGCCTGAGAGGCATGATATTTTAAGACTTCATGGCAATAACTCATATCCCTACTAGGTAGAAATGTAGAGTATAGAAAATCCATGCTATAACTATAAAAATATTTAGAGTTCTTCTTTCTGAGACTCTTTTGAATAGTGGTTATTTGTGCTGCAACAGTTCAATTTTCTGAGTCTTTATGTTTCTGGGTGCACATGTGTACAGTTATGGCGCTGCAAAGCCGGGAGTTGTTGTTATTCTGAAAAGCTTTAGAACATTGTTCTAAAGAGGAGATGAATTCCTATAAAGCACATTTTTAGACTGCAGAGGGAAATGTTCTCTAATGCTCAGAGGAAGCTAGCCAATTGCTCAGCCAATATGGAAGTTAACCAAATGGAATCAATTTAATTAACTTATACTTTTCACACTTTTACTGGTAAAAGGTGATGATGAAATATCAATTGTCCAAGGCTTTGTTTGCAAAGCAAAAAACAAGGTGAAGAAATAATTCTAATAACAAGAATTGGAATGGGGGAACCCTGTGGAGTTTTACTCTGAGCTACAAATATTTAAGAACTTTGGGCCTTTGGGTTATTTTGAGGTCAAATTTAAGAATATGGCTTTGTCTACACAACTAACATACTTACTACTTGTTCCATTTTCAAGAATTCCTCTACAGGTAAAACATGAACAAGAGGGGCATACTTAAGAGATTTTTTTTAAGATCTGTTGGTTTAGGCTCTCTCTCTCTCTCTCTTTCTTTTTAGATGGTTTTCAAAAATTCTAATAATAAAATTATTTTGTCCCTCACTTACATGGGTTCCCAAGTAAATATTTAGTATAATTTATGTTTATATTTTATTATTTCATGATGTGTTTGACTACAGTAAATGGGACTACTGTAGAAATTCAGATTTTTTTTTGGTGTGAGAATTGATAAAATAAGTATTTATCAAAAAATTGATAAATAAAGTTTTATTTTTTCTCTTTTTTTTCTGCTATTATTAAGTATTATTGCTATCCACTCTCATCTTTGTGACTGAAGAAAGGTCTTGTGATATAATTAAGCAGCTCTAGGGAGTCAGTGGGAGCTCTGGTGGCATAGTGTGTAAAGCATTTGACTGCTAACCAGAAGGCTGGTGGTTCAAACCCACCAGCTACTCCTCAGAAGGAAGATTGGGCGATTTCCTTCTGTAGAGATAACACCTCAGAAACCCAAGGGGGGGGTCACTATGAGTCAAATGGACTCAATGCCAGTGAGTATGGTTTTGGAGGGAGTCGGCAGATCAAGATACATGACAAGTAGGCTCAGGGATGCTTAACCATGGCCATTTCAGTGGTCCCATGTTGCTCCACCGTCTTTGCTGAACTACTACAACACTTACCTGATGTAAGAAACAATTGAGGTCTATAAGGAAATTATTGGCAGCAGAAAAAAAAAAAAAAAAAAGAGAGAGCCAATGATCTTTCTTCTTCTCTTTCCCTATTTCAAAATACAAATGAGAGCATGTGGTGTGTCAAACAAACTGGTACACATTCATTTGGACTTCTCGTCTACCAAAGAATGATACAAGCATAAAACATTTCTCTCACTATGGAGCTTGAAAGTTTTGAATGGCAATATATAACTGCATTTGCTTGACTTTGTTGTTGTTGGCTGCCATTGAGTTGGCTATGACTCATGGCCACCCATGTGCCATTTTCATGATTGATGATATGTTTGATCCCATTGTGTCAACCTATGTCATTAAAGGTTTACCTCACCTTTGCTGGCTCTCCTCTTTACCAAATATGATGTCCTCTTGTGATCAATCCATTGTGAAGGTATATTCAGACTAAGTGAGTGGAAGTCTTGGACGATATTCTGTGATCCCTTGAAACCTATCTACCATGGGTGACCTTGCTGGTTTTTGAAGCACTGGTGGCATAGTTTCCAGTGTCATAATAACATGCAAGCGACAGTAGTACAACAAGCTGACATACAGGTAGTGATGCAAAATTTTGTCACCTGTATAAACAACAACTTCAAAGAAGACATTTCTTCCAAATTAAACATGTAAAAACAAACAAACAATAACAAAAAAAAAAAAAAAACTTTTTAAAAAATTGTTTTAACTTGCCTAAACCATTACCTGATGTTTCTGTGCTTTATATTTTTATCATTCCTTTAAATCTTCTCACAGAAAATGACAAAATTCCTAGGATCGTAGAAGTATTTTTTTTTTTCTGAGATATTCTTTATTAGCATTAGGATATTCCTTACAAATTTATCTTTTAAGCATATATCTGATTTCATTCCACATACTTTAGGTTTTATTTTTATTTATTGTATTTAAAATTTCTAGTCTTCTTCAATAAAATAACTTATAAGAATCTTATTCATTTGAAAAACAGTCCTATAGGAGCTCTGGTAGCTTAGTACCTAAGGCATTTGACTGCTAACCAGAAGACTGGTGGTTCAAACCCACCAGGCACTCCTTGGAAAGAAGATTGGGCAATCTACTTCTGTAGAGATACTGCCTCAGAAACCCAAGGTGGGGTCGCTATGAGTTGAATCAACTCAACAGCAATGGGTTTGGTTTGGTTTGGTTTGTAGGGCATTAGGAGGTCTGGTGATATAGTGCCTAAGGCATTTGACTTCTAACCAGAAGTCTGGCAATTTGAACCCACCAGTCACTCCTCAGAAGGAAGATTGGGCAATCTACTTCTGTTGAGATACCACCTCAGAAACCCAAGGAGGGTTTGCTATGAGTCAGATCCAACTCAAAGGTAGTGAGTTTGGTTTTAGTTTTAGGACAACATTATCACATTTAAGTAAATAAACTTTACATTTTTATACTCTTTCAAAGTGAAAGTAGAAAATGCTGTTAAATTATTAAATCTTTTGTGAAAATGCCTTAAAGTTCTGTTTTTATCTGCTATATATTTTTAATTGAAGCTATTTCTTAGAAAATGAATTTCATATAAAGAAAATATTTGAATTCTATTTTTATCTATACATTAAGCAGCTTATACATTTTTTATTCCTTTAATTTTATATGCCAATATTTCACCTCTTGGGTACTTTCTGTGTAGAAGATCTGTAACAAGAATGATGCTTATTCTGCAATTCTTTATATAAAAATGACTAGCTATTCAAAAGTGATTAGGAGCTAATGAACAAAATCTAATAGAAACTGTTGTAATACAAAGTGGATTAGGATATATTGTGGCTGGTCATGCAGGCCAAGCCTCTTTGTAATCTAGATGATGGAGTAAGAATAAAGAAATATGTAACTGTGTTGCAGCAAGAATTTGCATATATGCTAAAGCTAAAACAAAACAAAAAACAGTTCTCGTTGAGTCCACTACAAATCATGGTGACCCCATGTGTGTCAGAAAAGAATTGTGCTCCATAGAGTTTTCAGTGCATGATTTTTTCAGAAGTAGATGGTCAAGCCTTTCTTCTGAGGTGCCTGTAATTGGACACAGACCTCTAAACTTCTGGTTTGCAGCCAAGAGTATTAATTAACTGTTTGCATTACCCGGTGATTTCATGGTAAAGTTAAAACCTTAAGTATTAACAAGCTCTTTTCCTTGCCTAATGGAGAGGACTCAGCTCTTGTATCCTCTGCACAGATTTCTATTTAACTTTAGAAGGGAGGAAAGAACTAGGAGGTACATCTTCTTTCTCATTCCTATCATTATTTCACACAGTTCTTATACTCGTGATTTGGTAGCAAACCAGATTGAAAACATCATAAATTTTCATTTTTTGCCAATCTTTGAACACAGCCCAGAATTTTTTGGTATAGCCTAGCTCATATATCTGGTGAAGCATTCTAGTAAACAACATTTAGTAATTCCCTTGTTTTCAAAAAAAGTAGGGGATTAGGACAAGATCACCACCATTTCCTTTGAGGTGTGGAAATTGATTTTGCTGGTATGTACTCCCACATGTCAATTTTACCTCCTAAATATTTAAGTGGGAGCTCTGATAGCATAGCGCCTAAGGCACTTGACTACTAACCAGAAAGCTGGTGGTTCAAACCCACCAGCCACTTCTCAGAAAGGAAAGTTGGGCAATCAACTTCCGTAGTGATACTGCCTCGGAAACCCAAGGAAAGGTTGTTGTGAGTTGAATCCAACTCGACAGCACATAACAACAACAACAACTCCCACAAGAATGGCTACCACACGTAGGCAGAACCTGTGACAATTATTTTATCAGTGTTCCCTTAAGTCCACTGCTTATTTATCAGTAGCTACCAAAAACACAAACTCACTGTCATCTATTCACTTCTGACTTATAGCGACCCCCACTGTTTTCTGAGGCTATAAAACTTTTACCAAAGTACATTGTCCCATCTTCTTTCTGCAAAGTGGCTGGTGGGTTTGAACCACTGATCTTCTGGTTAGCAGCCAAATGCTTTACCCACTATACCACCAGAGCTCCTAGTAATCTTTATTTTGTAGTTTGAACATAAGAGTTGAAGATATGATTTTGTAAATTAAAACACTTAAACCACTTTGCTGTTGTTGTTAGGCGCCACAAAATCAAGTTGAATCTGACTCATAGCCACACCATGTTATATAGTAAAACTTCCCCATATGGTTTTCTAGGCTGTAATCTTTATAGGAAAAGATTGCTAGGTTTTTTTCTCAAGGAGTGGCTGGATGGGTTAGAACCACCAACCTCTGAGTTAACAGCCAAGTGCTAAACTGTTGCACCACCAGGGCTCCTTACGTAAATCACTTTAAACCAAAAGACAAGCTCATTGCTGTCAAGTAGATTCTGGGTCATATTGACCATATGGAACAGAGTAGAACTGCCCCATAGTGTTTCTAAGGCTGCAAATCTTTTCAGAAATAGAGTGTCACATCTTTCTCCTGTGGAGTAGCTTCTTGTTGTTATTTGCCATCGAGTCGGCCCCGACTCATAGTGACCCCTCCTTGGGTTTCTGAGGCAGTATCACTATGGAAGTAGGATTGCCCAACCTTCCTTCAAGGAGTGGCTGGTGGGTTTGAACCACCAGCCTTCTGGTTAGCAGTCAAGTGCCTTAGGCACTATGCTACCAGAGCTCCCAAGCCTCATACCCAGAGGTAAAATGATAAAGCAATGCTACTTGAAGATGGAGGAGCTCTGGTGCCTTAGTGCACAAGGCATTTGACTGCTAACTAGAAAGTTGGTGATACAAATACATTAACTGCTCTGCAGAAGGAAGATGGGGCAATCTACTTCTGTAAAGATTTACCATGTTGAAAACACAAAGGGGGTTGCTATAAGTTGGAATCAACTTGATGGCAGTGGTTAGTTAAGGTTGGTTCCAGAGTAAAAGAAATAAGGAATGCAAAGCCCTCTCCCTTTGAGAACTCAGTGCACTTTTTGCTATTATGCTTATATTAGGCTGCTCACAATGAAATTGTTGACTATAACTATTTTAAACATATAAAAATGTCATATGTTTCAACTTATTATATCATGGTGACTAATAATGACAATATTTTACATCCTACAACTTTAATCAATAATCTCAAGTTTCTTGTGTCAGAAATGTAGGCACACTCTTAAGCTCTTTATTTCCTACATCCATCATACATCTATCCCATAGTTTTGTTGTCAGTTTCCTTTGAAGTGGCTCTGACTCATAGCAACTCTATGTACAACAGAATGAAACACTGCTTGTTAGTGTGCCATCTTCACAATCCCTTCTATACCTGAACCCATTGTTGTAGCAACTGTGTCAATCCATCTAGTTGAGGGTCTTCCCTTTTTTTTGCTAACCTTCAACTTTACCAAGCATGATATCCTTCTCCATGGAATGATTCCTTCTGACAATATGACCAAAGTGTTGTTGTTATTAGCTGCCATTGAGTCATTTCCGACTCATAGCGACCCCATGCACAGCAGAACGAAACACTGCCTGATCCCATGCCAGCTCCATAATCCCTGGTATACTTGAGCCCATCATCGCAGCCACTGTGTCAATCCAT
>NW_006921668.1:6230632-6240013 GCF_000298275.1 Orycteropus afer afer
TGCCCAACCTTCCTTCCGAGGAGTGGCTGGTGGGTTTGAACCGCCAGCCTTCTGGTTAGCAGTCAAGTGCCTTAGGCACTATGCTACCAGAGTGGATTCCAACTGCTGATCTTTTGGTTAGCAATCAAGTTCTTAACCTCTGCACCACCAGGGCTCATTTTACCTTACTTTAATTGATCTACTCCCACCCCAAAAAGAAGACAGGGATCCACATTTCCTAATTCCTGTGTGACAGGAAAATTTTCCATTGTGAATTAAATACCAACTATTTGTGAACAGTAATGGCTGGCATTTGTTTGAGGGCATATCTTAAGTAAGCAATGATTTACAAGGAGAAGAAATGAAGAAGTATTGGCCGTATGCTTACTATGTGCCAGTTATTAATCTATGTGTGTTTGTATAAATAATCTCCATTTTGCTCCTCAAAACACCCTTCAAAGTAGATATTGAAATACACAATCTGTAGGTAAGTAAACTAAGGCTTTTGTTGTTGTTAGTCACCGTTGAGTTGATTTTTGACTCTTAACAACCTGATATGACAGAGTAGAACTCCCCTATAGGGATTTCTAGGCTATGAAGTCAGTTTTTGACTCATAACAACTCCATGTGAGAGAGTAGCACTGCCCTACAAGGTTTTCTAGACCGCAATTTTTATGGAAGAAGATTACCATGTCTTTCTCCTGCAGAGTTGCTGGGTGGGTTCCGACCATGAACCCATCAATTACCAGCCTAGAGCATAACCTTTGTGTCACGAGGATTCCTTAAACTAAGGTTTAGATTATCATAGTGTTAACTAACATTTATTGAGCTTTTACTATGTGGTGGGAACTATGCCAAGAGCTTTACATTTACATTGTGTCAAGTAGTAGTTTCATCCTTACAGCAATTCTGAAGGGAGATATTGTTATGATGCCCACTTTTAAAATGAGGAAACAGTGGCTTACATCAGTTAAATGATTTTTCCAAGTAAAGATGTTTTGTGGACAATGCATTGCTTCAAGAGCTTCTTGCTGGAGTAAATATCCCAAAAGGCCCAAAGTATTTAGGACTGTGTGTAAATTTGAGGGGAAAAAAATCCATTTTTTTAGTTAATAGTTGCTCATTATTAATAATGAAACAATATTAAGAGGCATTCTGAGTCTTTTCCTACAGCCATTGAAGAGATTGGGGGAGCTAAATTGTAAGATCTGTGTGGTAGTTAAGATTATGTGTCAGCTTGGCTGGGCCTGATTTTGAGTGGCTGTACAGCTGCATGTAGTTATTTCCCATGATGAGATTGGCAATCAACTCCATGTGGAATCTGCTATGGACAGCAGAGTAGTTCCCTAAGGGATGTGGTGCTTCCTATATATTAGAAGACACTTTGGGAATAGTCTTGAACTTTTTAGCATGCTTGGATCCAGCAGTTAGCCAAGTCTTCATTCAGTAGACTGCCATATTGCCTGCCGATCTTGGAACTGTTTCTGGACTTGAGCTAGTAGCTTCCCATGTTGCTTGATAATACTGATACTGTGCCATTTTACCTATCAACCTTGGGTTTGTCAGCCTCAGCAGCCAGCAGCCAGTAGCCACCTGAGTTTAGATCCCTCCAGCGTCAGTGGGCCAGAGTGAAAGAGCTGAAGCCCAAGGTCAAGAGGCCTTCACCCAGCTCCTGGAGCTGGCACTTTGAACTCAGACATTTAGCCTCCTAAATTGTAAGAGAATAAATCCCTGTTTGTTAAAACTACCTTTTTGTGGTGTGTTTTTTGTTAGAGTAGCACAAAAGAACCAAAACAACCTGTCTGTCAGTTTGTCATACTGCTTTAACTTGGGTGTTGCTGTGATGCTGGAAGATATGCAATCAATATTTCAAATACTGAAGAGTCATGCACGATTCAGCAGGACTTTTAGAGTAAGACGATAGGAAAAAGAAACTGGTGATCTTTGCCTGAAAAAAGAAAAACATTAGACACTGAAAATCTTATAGATAACAGTGAAAAATTGTCTAATATAGTGATGAGAGATGTGCCCTTCAGGTTGGAAGACACACAAAATAAAACCGGTGAAGAGCTGCCTCCTTATGTAGAGTCAATCTTAATAATATGGATGGAAAAAAGATTTGGGGACCTTCATCTGCTGATGTGGCATAACTCAAAATGAGGAGAAACAGCTACAAATATCTATCAGTAATCAGAATGTGGAATATATCTATTATGATTCAAGAAAAATAGGAAGATATCAAAACTGAAGTGGAATATGTAAAGATCAATATTCTAGACATTAGGGAGCTGAAATGGACTGATATTGGCCATTTTGAATTAGGCAATCATTTGTCTACGAAGGGAATGACAAGTTAAAGAGGAATGGCATTGTGTTTATCACCAAAAAAACATTTCAAGATCTATCCTGAAGTACAGCACTGTCAGGCATATCCATATGCCTACAAGGAAGAGCGTACTGCCTAAGGCACTTGACTGCTATCCAGAAGGCCGGTGGTTCAAACCCACCAGCCACTCCTTGGAATGAAGGTTGGACATCTACTTTCCTAGTGATAATGCCTCGGAAACCCAAGGAGGAGTCGCTATGAGTCGGGTCCAACTTGATGGCATATAACAACAACAACAACAGCAAGGAAGACCAGTTAATACAATTTTTATTCAAATTTATGCACCAGCAACTAAAATGAAAGATGAAGAAGATGTTTACCTACTTCTGCAGTTTGAAATTGACCAAACATGAAATCAAGATGTACTGATAATTACTGGTGATTGGAATGTGAAAGTTGGAAACAATGAAAAAGGATCAGTAGTTGGAAAATATGGCCTTGATGATAGAAATGATGTCAGAGATCCCATAATAGAATTTTGCAAACTCAACATCTTATTCATTGGAAATACCTTTTTAAAGTAACATAAATAACAACTGTACATTTTGACCTCAATGAATAAAATACACATGAATCAAATCAACTGCATCTATGGAATGAGATGACAGAGAAGTTCAATATCATCTGTCAATACCAGGCCAGGGGCAGAATGTGGAACAACCATCAATTGCTCCTTTGCAAGTTTTCAAGTTGAAGTTGAAGAAAACTAATACAAATACACTAGATCCAAAGTATGAACCTGTGTATATCCCACTGAATTTAGAGATCATTTCAAGAACATATGTGATGCGTAGAACACTAAAGACATAAGAACAGAAGAGTTGTGGTATGATATCAAGGACATCACACAGAAAGCAAAAGGTCATTAAAAAGACAGGAAAGGAAGACCAAATGGATGTTGAAAGAGACTCTGAAAGTTGCTGTTGAGTATAGAGTAGCTGAAGCAAATGGAAGAAATGATGAAGTAAAAGAGTTCAACAGAAGATATCAAATAGTGACTTAAGAAGACAAAGTGAATTATTATAATGAAATATGAAAAGATTTGGCATTAGAAACAAAAAAGGAAGAACATGCTTGGCATTTCTGAAGCTAAAAGAAATGAAGAAAGAATTCAAGCCTGGAGTTGCAATACTGAAGAATTCTGTGGACAGCATATTGAACCACGCAAGACACATCAAAAGAAGATGGAAAGAATACATGACTCACTGTACTAAAATCAATTGGTCAGTGTTGAACCATTTCAGGAAGTAACATATAATCAATAATTGATAGTATTAAAGAAAAATGTCCAAGCTGCACTGAAGGTATTGTTGGAAAACAAAGCTCAAGGAACTGACACAACACCAATTGAGAAACTTCAATAAATTGAAGCATTGTTAGAAACAATCACTCATCAATGCTGAAAAAAATTGGCTGACCAACTGGAAGAGATCCATATTTGTGCCCACTACAAAGAAAGGTTATTCAATGGAATGCAGAAATTATCAAACAGTATCATTAATATCACATGCAAGCAAACTTTTGCTGAAAATAATTCAAAAATGACTGCAGCCATATATCCACAGATCAGTCCCAGAAATTTAAGTCATATTCAGAAGAGGACATGGAACAAGGGATAACATTGCTGATGTCTGACAGATCCTGGCTGAAAGCAGAGAATCCTAGAAAGATGTTTACCTGTATTTTATTGACTATGCAAGGCATTCCACTGTGTGAATCATAACAAACTATGGATAATATTGCAAAGAATGGGAATTTCAGAACACTTAATTTTGTATAAGTAGAAGCAATTGCTCAGACAGAACAAGGGAATAGTATATGGTTTAAAAGATGTCTGCTAGGGTTTTATCATTTCACAGGACTTATTGAATCTGTGTTTTGAGCATCTGAGAAACTGGGCTATTTACAGAAGAATGGGACATCAGGATTGGAGGAAGACACATTAACAAACTGAGATGAAGATGATACAACATTCCTTGCTGAAAATGAAGAGGACTTGAAGCACTGACTGAGGAAGATCAAAGACTACAGCCTTCAGTATGCCTTACACCTCAACATAAAGAAAATAAAAATCCTCATAAATGGACCAATAAGCAACATCATAATAAACAGAGAAAATATTGAAGTTGCCAAGGATTTCATTTTACTTGGATTAACAGTCAACACACATGGAAGTAGCAGTCAAGAAACCACATGATATATTGCATTGGGCAAATCTGCTATAAAAGACATATTTAAAATTTTAAAAAGCAAAAATGTCACTTTGATGACTAAGGTGCACCTCACCCAAGCCATGCTATTTTTTGATCAGCTCATAAGCATGTGAAAAGTAGATGATTAGGAAATAAGATAGAAGCATTGACACATTTGAACTATGGTATTGGTGAAGAACATTGAATATACCATTGACTGTCACAAGAATAAACAAATCTATCTTGAAGAAGTACAGCTAGAATGCTTACTTTGGACATATTATCAGGTGGGACCAATCCCTGGGGAAAGATATCATACTTGGTAAAGTTAAGGGTCAGCAAAAAGAGGATGATCCCCAAAAATATGGGTTAACATAATAGCTACAACAGGGCTCAAACAATGACCAATGATTTTAAGGATGGGACAGGAGTGGGCAACATTTCATTCTGTTGCACATGGCATTGCTATGAGTCAGTTCCAACTTGACAGCACCTAAAAACAACAATAAAGGCCTTTTTTCCCTACACATCAGGATTGTTGTTTCATATGTTGTCCTATTCACTTTTCTCTGTATGAGACAGATAGTATGGTCCCATATTACAGAAAAGGAATCTAGATATCAGACAGGTTAAGAAAGTAATCCAGGGTTTTACAGGTAACAAACGATAGTCTGAGGTTCAGAAGCAAAAATACTGTGTGTTGAGATAAGCACAAATCATGAGAAGTTGGAGGAAAGGCACAGGTTTGAGTGTTTTGTTTGTCTCAAGCACTGTGGGAGGCCTTGGTATACTGTCAGACTTCCTTACACAGCCATGTATATCTGTCTCTAAAACTTTTGTAGAAAATCATTGAAGTGCGGCAGTTCCACTAATTTAAAAAAAAAGTCCTGTGTCCACTCAAAGCAACCAACATGGAGATAGTCTCCCAATTCTGTTCCCCATTCTTGGGATCACTAAATTTTCACATTGGAACCTTCCTAATTCTAAGTTTGATTCACTTTAAAAGTGATTTGTGTCTTTGGTAGTGCCCTAGCTGGTATTCCTGATCCCTGAACAAAGATGTTACGTTCCTATCCAGCTCCCTCTGAACTTTAGAAAACACAAGATACATAATCTCTCTGAGTCTTCCTTTTCTGACAAGAGATGAAAATTAAAAAGTCTACATCACTGTATGGAGATAAATTCTGTAACTATGTGCAAATACTTTCAAAAATGTTAAAGTGTCAAGCATATCTTACTTATTATCTCTGATAACATAGATTGCATTGCCATACAGCTAGAAATAAGAGAAGCGGCAGGTATGTATGTTAGAGTTAGGTACTGTTGAATCAGTTTCAACTCATAGCAACCCTATGTACAACAGCACTAAACACTGCCTGGTCCTGTACCATCCTTACAATCCTTGCTATGCTTGGTAGAGACATTACCAATTCTTGTTGGTCTCAGTTGCTTGTTTACATTTGTTTGCATTTCTTTTCTGGATTACAATTATTTGTTAACTTATCTCTTACTGAAGGTTTGGATCATCTCTGCATCCCTATAACATAGAAATTTCCTGTTATTGAAGCCATTCAATAAACATTAGTACCGGTTCCCCTTTGTATTGAGTTCAGGTGGTTCAATGCCTAATGATTTAACAGCTAACCAGAAAGTTGGTGGTTCAAACCCACTAGCCACTCTACAGAAGGAAGATGGAGCCATCTACTTCTGTAAAGATTTATTCCCTTGGAAACCCAATGGGTGTCACTATGAGTTTGAATCAACTCGACAGTCATAGGTTTTGGTGAGTTTCCCCTTTGTATTAGTTTTCTCGGGCTACTGTTACAAAGTACCCCTAAAATGGGCAGCTTAAATCAACATAAATTTATTCTGTCATAGTTCTGGAGACTAGAAGTCTGAATTCAGGATATAGTCAGGGCCACCTCTCTTTATAAGCTCTAGGTGAAGATCCTTCTTTGACTCTTCCAGCTTCCAATAGCCCCAGGTATTTCTTGACTTGTGGTAACATAACTTCAATCTCTGCCTCCATTTGCATGTGACCATCTTCTCTGTGTGTTTGTGTGTCCATTTTCCTCTTCTTATAATGACGTTAGTCATAAAAAGATTAAGATGCATTCCAGTGACCTCATCTTAATTAGATACATCTATAACAAACATATTTCTAAGTAAGATTACATTCACAAGTGCCAGAAGTTAGGCCTTGAAGATCTTTTTGTTTGTTTGGTTTGGTTTTTCTTCTGAGGTGCCTCTGGGTGGACTCAAACTACTAACTTTTCAGTTCATAGCTGAGGGTGTTAACCATTTGCACCACTCAAAAAACTCACTGCTGTGAGTTGGATTTAACTCATAGTGACCCCTCCTTGAGTTTCCAAGGTGGTATCACTATGAAAGTATATGGCCTAGTCTTCCCTCCAAGGAGTAGCTGGTGGGTTTGAACCACCAGCCTGCTGGTTAGCAGTTAAATGCCTTAAGCACTACACCACCAGAGCTCCCATTTACACCACAGGACTTAAATTAGTTATTGATCCAGTTGCCTTTGAGTCAATTCCAACTCATAGTGACCCCATGTTTTGTGAAGTACAACTGCACTCATAATTTTCATGGCTATAACCTTTTGAAGAAGGAGTTCTAGTGTTGTAGTAGCTTAAGCATTTGGCTGTTAACCAAAAGGTTGATGATTCAAATCCACTAACCATTCCATGAGAGACAGATGAGGAAGTTTTGGCTCAGCAGATCCTTCAGATACTCCACATCAAATCATTTACATTCCTCATTTCATTGAAATTTCTTAAACACAAAGAAGGCCATATTTTTTTCCTTTTTTATACATAAGACATATTTGCAAGAGAAAGCTATATTTCCAAAGCTACACAGCTGATAAATAAGTGAGGTTCAAAGCTCACTCCTTATTCATCGAAGTTCAAAACCCAGGCTAATGATATTACATCCACTGTTTCTCTTCAGACTCATCAGAACAATCAAGATGACCTTCCTTCATTCATGGAATATGCATTGATTTTTTAAAAAATATATTTTTAAAGCAGCTCGTTTTGGATGAGTTTCAAGCACTTTGAATCTCTACCTTTGACACTATAAGTAGCATCATTATTAAAGAATAATCTAAAACTTTGATTTTAATCAAATTGGTAGCCTATAGTCATTTCTATACCATTCCAGAATGTTAGAAAATTGATATTTAAAAAAAAAATTTTTGTTGTTGTTATTGTTGAGAATATACAAAGCAGTGCATACACCAATTCAACAATTTCTACATGTGCAATTCAGTTTCAATGATTACATTCTTCAAATTTTGCAACCATTCTCACCCTCCTTTACTTTTTTTTTTTTTTTCTTCTGGGACCCTTAAGACTAGATGAACCCATGAAACTGTCACCCTGATAATCTTTAAACTTGTAACCAAAACTGTTCCCTGAAGTCTTTTTTAAACCAAACAACAGTTCAGCTTAATTAGTAAAGAATATCTGCTTTGAGCATTGTGCTTTTTAAAGAGCTATCTATATGATATTGAATAAAAAGATTAAATAGAACATTTAGGGGGCAGTGAGCTTATGTTAATGGTGGAATATTGATTTTGAAGAAAAATAAAATAAAATAAAATGTACCTGTTGTTGTTATGTGCCGTCGAGTCAGACCCAATTCATAGCAACCCCTCCTTGGGTTTCCGAGGTGTTATTCCTGTGGAAGTAGATTGCTCCTTCTGAGGAGTACCTAGTGCTTCTTAAAAGAAAGAAAGAACATGCCATTCTGTATACAGATACTAGCTAACTAAACAGTGTAAACAAAATTCTTTAATGGATAAATCCAAAATGTGCTTAATGAGGGTCTATAATGTCTTAGGCATGATGGCAGGCACCAAATGAACATGAAAGACACACAAGTGTTTGCACTCTGAGAGCTTACAATGTCATTTAAAAGGGCAAAGAATTTTCATGAAACAGTTAAGTAATAAATCATGTTGTGGTGGTGGTGGTGCTTGTTGTTATATGTCATCAAATCAAAAATAAATCATGACTATGTAAAATTAAGTGTGGTACAGGTAAAAAAAAATACTCAAAGCTTGCAGGAAGGATAGATCTATAAGTGCTGAAGTAGCAAGTACATGAGAGGAATTATGGATTAAAGTTTTAGGGTAGGAAGTACCTAGATGTGCAAAATACATGGGGAGAAAAGCTCAAACTCAAATCAAAGTGAGCAATTCATAGTAAGAATTTAAATAAACACTTTTATTGAAAAATAACTACTAAGAATAGAATTCTTAATTGTGCTCATCCAGAACCCATACAAAGACCAAGAGGCAGTTGTTTGAACAGAACAAGAGAATACTGAATGGTTTAAAATCAGAAAAGATGAACATCAGAGTTGTAACCTTTCACCATACTCATTAACTAAGTAGACTGAGCAAATAATCTAAGAAGCTGGACTACATGAAAAAGAACGTAGCATCAGGACTAGAGGAAGGCTCATTAACAACCTGTGATATGCAGGTGACATAATTTATCCTGTAAGTGAAGAGGACTTGAAGGACTTACTGATGAAGATCAAGGACTACAGCTTTCAGTATGGATTATACTTCAACATAAAGAAAACAAAAATCCTCACAATTGTACCAATAAGCAATGTCACGATAAATGGAGAAAAGCTTGAAGATGTTTAGGATGCTTGGATCCACAATCAAAACCTATGCAAGCAGCAGTCAAGAAATCAAATGACATATTGCACTGGGCAGTTCTGCTGCAAAAAACTTTTTTTTTTTTTTTTAATTTTTTAATTTTGATTTGGGTGAAAATTTACAGAGCAAATTCA
>NW_006921668.1:6240113-6242562 GCF_000298275.1 Orycteropus afer afer
ACAATTTACCCCAATGCAACAGCTTCCTCTCCCACTTCCTTCCAATAATACCTCTTCCTCTGTCCATCCGCCCATGCACTCCTGCCCCCTGAGCTGTCTCCCGGTGCATAAACAGCCTTTCTTTCTCCCATGATTATTCTCTTGAAGGAGTGTACCTCAGGCAAATGTTCAACTCACATGCCTGTCTTTTGTTTTGCTGGAAGCCATAGGTGTGGGTTCAATTCCAGACCTGAAGGGTAGCTAGGGACCATAGTTTCAGGGGTTCCACCAGGCTTCATCAGACCAGCAAACTTGGCCCCCCCCTTTTTTTTCCAAATTAATTTGAGTTTTGATCCACATTGTTCTCCCTCTCTATCCAGGATCTCCTAGATAGATTCCCCTCTGAGTGGTTGACAAATGGTAGCCGGGCACCATCTAGTTCTTCTGGTCTCACAGTCATATAGGCTGCATATCACATGCTGTACCAGTAGCTTGCTCTAATTGTTTCCATGCATCTTTGGTTTCTTCATTCTTCTTTGCTTTGCATGAGGAGAGACCTATATTTGCATCTAGATGGCTGCTTGCAAGCTTTTAAGATCCTAGTCACTACTTGCCAAAGTAGGAGGTAGAACAATATTTTGTGTAGTTTGTTATGCCAATTGAGCTTGATGTCCCCTGTGACTATGGTCCTGAGCCCACAGGTTCAGCTACTTGCTCCCTCTGGGTAGCTGGCTGTGACCAAGAAGTGACTACAAATTTGTCCCTTGTCAGCTCTACTATACACCTGGGAATTTGTACAGAACATACAAATACACTGTCTGCCAACCCTATACATGGTCTTGGGTATACTCCCCACTGCATACACATACCTAATAATTCAGCCTGTCCACCCATCTATCCACCCATATACTCATGTTTGTCTTCAATGACAACACAGTACTGTATGTGCAAAAGCATTCATCTTTGTTGTCTGCACCTCCCGTGTACCTCTCTGTCTTCCTCTTCCTCATTGCCATCATGTTGATCACTCACATTTGGTATATTACCCTTCTCTTCATCCAAATCAATGCTTATATCTACCTATCTAACAGTGTTCCCTCCACTCCCCTCCCACCCCTGGTAATCAACAAAGAAAATTTCCTTCCATACATAAACCGTTCCTTGACTTTTACAATAATGGACTAATACAATATTTGTCCTTCTGTGATTGACTTATTTTGCTCAGCATAATGTCCTCCAAGTTCATCCATGTTACGCAGTGTTTTGCAGATTCTACTGCATTTTATGGATTCTTTAGGGTTGCATAATATTCCATTGTGTGTATGTACCATAGTTTGGTTATCCATTCCTCAGTTGATGGACACCTAGGCTGTTTCCATCTTTTGGCTATCGTAAACAGTGCTGCGATGAACATGGGTGTGCACATGTCTGTTCTTGTCATGGCTCTTGCTTCTTCAGGATATATACCTAGTAATGGAATGGCTGGGTCTAATGGTATTTCTAATTCCAACATTTTAAAGGATCTCCATATTGCTTTCCACAGTGGTTGTACCATTTTACAGTCCCACCAGCAGTGTATGAGAGTCCGAATCTCTCTGCATCCTCACCAGAATTTGTTTTCTGTCTTGTTGAACTTTGCTACTAGTGCTGGGGCAAGATGGGATCTCATTGTTGTTTTGATTTGCATCTTTCTAATGGCTAATGATTGTGAGCATTTCTTCATATGTTTGCTGGCTGCCTGAACATCCTCTTTGGTGAAGTGTCTATTCATATCTTCTGCCCATTTTTTAATTGGATTATTTGTCTTTTTTGGTATTGAGGTTTTGGAAGTTTCTATAAATTCTATAAATAAATGACATATCCCTTGTCAGATATGTCATTGCTAAATATTTTTTTCGCAATCTGTAGGTTCCATTTTGACTCTTTTGGAAAAGTCTTTGGAAACACATAAAAATTTAATTTTTAGAAGGTCCCATTCATCTAGTTGATCTTCTGCTGTTTGTGCATTTTGGGTATGCTTGATAGTCTATTTATGCCATATATTGTTGTGTTGTTGTTATGTGCTGTCGAGTCAGACCCGACTCATAGTGACCCCTCCTTGGGTTTCTGAGGCAGTATCACTATGGAAGTAGATTGCCCAACATTCCTTCCACGGAGTGGCTGGTGGGTTTGAACCCCCAGACTTCTGGGTTAGCAGTCAAGTACCTTAGGCACTATGCTACCAGAGCTTCTATATATTATTGTTGTTATGTGCCGTCAAGTAGACCCGACTCATAGCGACACCTCCTTGGGTTTCCGAGGCAGTATCACTACAGAAGTAGATTGCCCCATCTTCCTTCCGAGGAATGGCTGGTGGGTTTGAACCATCAGCCTTCTGGTTAGCAGTCAAGTGCCTTTAGCCACTATGCTACCAGAGCTCCTATATATTAGAGCCTTTAAATTTGCTACTAGTTTTTCCTTGAGGAACTTT
>NW_006921668.1:6243446-6248600 GCF_000298275.1 Orycteropus afer afer
ATGCTAAATCTCTCAATTAGTTCCAGTAGATTTCTGACTGAGTCTCTTAGGGTTTTCTAGGTACAGGATCATATCATCAGCAAATAGGGATAGTTTGACTTCTTGCTTACCAATTTGGATGTCTTTGATTTCCCTTTCCTGCCATATAGCCCAGGCTAGGACTTCCAGTACAGTGTTAAACAGAAGTGGTGATGATGGAGGGCATCCTTGTCTGGCTCCTGTTCGCAAGGGGAGTGGTTTCAGTCTCTTTCCATTGAGAATAATGTTGGCTGTTGGTTTTGCATTGATGCCCTTTATTATGTTGGGGAATGTCCCTTCTATTCCTCTTTTGTTGAGAATTTTGATTAGGAATTAGGAATTGGATTTTATCAAATGTTTTTTCTGCATCAATTGATATGATCATGTGCTGCTTTTTCTTTATTTATGTGGTAGATGATGTTGAAGGTTTTTCTAATGTTGAACCATCCTTGCATACCTAATATGAACCCCACTTGCTTTGAATGGTTTTCTTGATATATTGTTGGAGTCTATTGGTTAGGATTTTGTCTAATATTTTTACATCTCTATTCATGAGGGATATTGGTCTGTAGTTTTCCTTTTGAGTGATGTCTTTGCCTAGTTTTGGTATCAAGGTTATGCTTGCTTCATAAAATGATTTAGGGAGGATTCCTTTTGTATGTTTTGGAATGGTTTGAGTAGGACTGGTGTCAGTTCTTCTCTGAATGTTCGGTAGAATTCTCCAGTGAAACTGTCTGGGCCAGGACTTTTTTTATTTGGTAATTTTTTGATGACCTGTTCAATTTCTTCTTTTGTTATGGATCTGTTCAACTTTTCCACATCAGTCTGTGTTAGTTTAGGTAAGTGGTGTGTTTCCAGAAATCTATCCATTTCTTCCAGATTTTCAAATTTGTTGGAGTACAGTTTTCCTTGTATCCTGATATTATCCTTTTTATTTCAGTTGGTTCTGTTGTGATGTCATCCATTTCATTTCTTATTTATGTTATTTGCATTCTCTCCCTCTTTTCCTTTGTTAAATTTGCCAATGGTTTTTCAATTTTATTAATCTTTTCAAAAAACCAACCTCTGGTCTTGTTGATTTTTTCTATTGTCTTTCTATTTTCTGTTTCATTACTTTCTGCTCAAATCCTTATGATTTCCTTTCTTCTGGTGACTGTAGGCTTTTCTTGCTGTTCTTTCTCTAATTGTTGGAGATGTTGATTTAAAGTATTGATTTTGGCTCACTCTTCTTTTTGATGTGTGCATTTATTGCTGTAAATTGGCCTCTGATCACTGCTTTTCCTGTGTCCCAAAGATTTTGGTATGTTGTGTTTTCATTCTCATTTGCTTCAAAGCATTTTTGGATTTCAATTTTTATTTCTTCTCTTACCCAGTCTTTCTTAAGGAGGTTGTTATTCAGTTTCCATGTGTTTACTCTTTTCCTGTTGATCTTCCTATTATTAATTTCTAATTGGATAGCATTATGATCTGAGAAGATGCTTTTCAGTATTTCAATGTTTTAAAATTTATTAAGGCTTGCTTTATGGTCTAACATATGGTCTATGATGGAAAATGGTCCATTTGTACTGGAAAAAAAATGTATACTATGCTGTTGGGTGAAGTGCTCTATAGATGTCTATAAGGTCAAGTTGGTGGATTGTATTGTTTAGCTCTACTGCATCTTTATTGAGTTTCTTTCCAGTTGTTCTATCTTTCATTGAAAGTGGTGTATTAAAGTCTCCCACTATGAGTGTGGAGTCATCTATTTGGCTTTTCAACTCTTTTAAAGTCTGATTTATGTATATTGGGGCTCTTTCATTGGGTCCATAGATATTTATTATGGTTATATCTTCATGTTCAATTGATCCTTTAATCATTATATAAAGTCCTTTTTACAAAAGGGCATTGTTTTTTACAAGAAAATCTTTTAAAAGTGTTTTAAAAAAAGAGTTTCTTCAAGAATTAAGGTGTGGCTGACTCAAGTCATAGTATTTTCAATTGCCTAATATGCATCTGAAAATAAGGAATGCTGAAGAATAATTGATACATTTGAATTATGACATTGGTGAAGATAATTAAATATAGTATGGACTGCCAAAACAATGAGCAAATCTCTCATGGAAGAAAGTACAGCCAGAATGCTCTTTAGAACTTTGGGCATGTTATCAGTAGGGATCAATTCCTGAAGAAGGACATTATGCTTGCTAAATTAGAGGGTCAGCAAAAGAGAGGAAAATCTTCAATAAGATGGATTGACACTGGGGCCACAACAAGAGGCTCAAACATAGCAACAATTATGAGAATGGCACAGGACCAGATAGTGTTTCATTCTGTTGTACACTGGGTTGCGATGAATTAGAACAGACTCAACCCCACCTAACAACAATATTGAAAAAAAATAATAATAATAAGGCAAGAGGCAAGGGGTGGTATTTGCCTAAAACCAGTGAATGTATTTGGCTAGTTCTCTGAATTTTACTAGGAGCTCTGGCAGCATAGTGCCTAAGGCACTTGACTGCTAACCAGAGGGCTGGCAGCTCAAACCCACTAGCCACTCCTCAGAAGGAAGGTTGGGCAATCTACTTCCTTAGTGATACTGCCTCAGAAACCCAAGGAGGGGTCTCTATGAGTCGGGTCCGACTCGATGGCACATAACAACAACAACAACTGGATTTTACTACATGCTTACAACACAGAGTCTGCAGATGCAACTAGATTATGAAAAAAAAAAAAAAAAATCCCCAATCCACACACTGGAACAACCTTGGGATATTATGTATTGTAGAAGGTATAAGTGACTCTTGCTGTCATTACAGAGTTGCAGGCACATTTGACCACAAGCATGCTTACCAAGAGATTCAACTTGGGTTGGGAACTCATTACTGGGATGGGAGAGTTCATCTAGCTAACAACACTCCTTGTGTTAAGCCATTTCTGGCTCTCAGAATTACCTTCTGGCAGTGAACTTGGCATCACCTTGAGTAGGTTATAGGTAGAGCTTTTAGAATTTCAATTTCTGAATTTGGGTTAGAATGGTAATACAAATCGAAAAGCTACATATTTTCCACACCATTTTAGTGAATACTATGTTATCATTTCTGCAAGCAATGGCATGAAGATAATGTTGTAATTGAGTAGATGCCAGCAAGAAATCAAAATCCTGGAAATTAGTTTCTTCATCTGTAAAATGAAGTGGTTGTAGGAAGTGATTGTCAAGATCCCTTCTTGTTTGATTAAGATGCTGTTATTCTAAGATTCTGTTCTGTATATAAACAAGATCATTAATTTGAACTCACAGTATCTATTTTAAAACATGTATTTTAATAAATGCATATTTAAGTTTTTTTCTTTCAGGTTCTTATAGTTGGTATTATGCTATTTCATTCAGTACTACTATTGTTATGGCTGAACACTGGAATACTTTAGTTTATCAAATGCTCTGTATTTTCTAATGATTAAATATGATACATAAACAGAGCATGGATTACTATTACCTATGATTATTTTGAATAAATAAACATCTCAAGTACATGTCTTCTTAATCAGAATATAGGCCTCACTAAATGATTTTGACATTTTACTTCACCTTAATGCAGTAGACATTCCAAATTAATAACTGTAATAAACATGGTCAACCTATTATATGGGTCAGTTACAAATGTAATGAGTATATTGTAAAGCACATTTTATTGCTAAGTTCCCAGTTCTCAGCTTTCTCCTATTTTCTAATGTGAAGGAGATTTTAAATCTACTACCTGATATATATAATCAGAACATGTAGATGTGAATTTTAAAATGCTGCCAAGCATCTAATTTTATGTGTCTCCATAGTTATTTCACTTCTTTCATTCCATTATTCCATAGCATAACTAAAACACATTCAGAAACTAATAAATATGATACAAAGATATCAATTTCTAATACCGATATACTATCTTAGTATTAGAAAACTAAGAATAGTTGGCAAGATGGTTATTGTCTTTCCCAATGTACCCCCCAAGCTGTATTTTATACTTTATTTTATACAGTTCTGCTATATTCTTCATATAAATAAATCATAATAGTTGTTTCTTGTTTAATATTTGGAATTCCAGATTCCATGATGTGGAATTCCATGATCTCAGCCTGTCTGAATTAATTCTTTCTTTTTATTCCCATTGTACTTTATTTATACTTCTATCAATATATTTATTATGATTGGACACATTGAAGTTATTCGTGTAACCTGTGTTTGATCCAGCTGTGTGAATAGTCATAACCAGTATTTCCCAGAATTTGTCTCAGATTACTGGTGTGTTATCTCTATGATCCCTCAAGATTTCCAACTATTTTGAGGAGTTCCTGATAGATATCTCCAATGTGATTATGAATGCAATCCTTTCAGTTTTTGCATAACTGAATGTTATGTAAAAAAATAATAATAATAATAAAAATAAAAGAATGGTGGACACATAAAGAAGCTGTAGAAATGTCAGTAATATGAAGACTAAAGAGACCATTGAATGGAAGGAAGAGAATCCAATGAATGTTGTTGTTGTTAGGTGCTGTTGAGTGGTTTCCAACTCATAGCGACCCCATGCACAGCTGAATGAAACACTGCCCGATCCCATGCCAGCTCCATGATCCTTGCTATACTTGAGCCCATTGTTGCAGCCACCATGTCATCCATCTCGTCAAAGGCCTTCCCTTCTTTCATCGACCCTCCATCTTATCAAGCATGACATCCTTCTCCAAGGAATGGTCTCTTCTGACAACATGACCTAAGTAGGTGAGACGAAGTCTGGCCTTACTTCCAAGAAGCATCTCAGCTGCACTTGCTCCAGGACAGATCTGTTAGTTCTTTTAGCAGTCCATGGTACTTTTAGCATTCTTCCCCAGCACCACAACTCAAAAGCATCAACTCTTGTTTGGTCTTCCTTATTCATTGTCCAGCTCTCAAATGCATACATGGTGATTGGAAATATCATGGCCTGTGTCAGGTGCACCTTAGTCCTCAAGGAGACATCCTTGTTCCTCAGCACCTGAAAGGGTTCCCTCGCAGCCCACCTGCCCAGTGATACACATTGTCTAATGTCCTGCTTTCATTGGAGTCGATTGTAGAACAAACAACGTGAATTCTTTGACAACCTCAATCTTTTCTCCATTTATTGTGATGCT
>NW_006921668.1:6251192-6261192 GCF_000298275.1 Orycteropus afer afer
TCACTACAGCAGGACAAACTGACACACATTTGTCTCCCTTAGCAGTTGGAAACCTCTCCAACCACCCTTACCTGGATCACTGTGGCTGACTCCTCAATGAATGAATTGAGAGGAAATGGAAACTAAAGAAGTAGAGGAAGAAACATATCCTGCTTTTTCATGAGTTTTGATAGGAAAGTTCAACAAGACAGAAAATAAACTCTGGTGAGGGTGTGAGATTGGGACTCTCATACACTAGTGGTGGGACTGTAAAATGATACAACCACTGTGGAAATTGGTATGGTGATTCCTTAAACAGATTCCTTAAATAGAAATACCATTTAACCAAGAAATCCATCACTAGGTATATATCCTAAAGAAGTGAGAGGCAGGACATTAACAGACATATGCACACCCCAAGTTCATAACAGCACTATTCACAATAGCAAAGAGATGGAAACAACCTAAGTGTCCATCAACCATGGAATGGATAAACAAACTATAGCACATACACACAAGAGAATACTATGCAACACTAAAGAACAATGTAGAATCCGCAAAACGTTGCATAACATGGATGAATTTGGAGGACAGTATGCTGAGTGAAAAAAGTCAATCACAGAAGGACAAATATTGTATGTGTTCACTACTGTAAAAAGTTCAGGAAAGGTTTATAGGTAGAAGAAAATTTTCTTTTTTGGTTACCAGGGATGGGAGGGGAGGGACAATTTCTATATAGGGTGGGAAAAAATATATATATACACACACACACACATATATATATATATATATATATATATATATATATATATATATAAGATTATTAGTTGTTATCAGGGGTAGGAAGAACTCTAGTAGCGTAGTGCCTAAGGCATTTGACTGCTAACCAAAACTCTGGCAGTTCAAACCCACCAGCCACTCCTCAGAAGGAAGACTGGTCAATCTACTTTTGTAGTAACACAGCCTTGGATACCCAAGAAGGGATTACTATGAGTCAAATCAAGTTGATGTAATCCACACTGCAGACTGTAGTCTTTAATCTTCATTACTAAGTGCTTCAAGTCATCTTCTCTTCAGCAAGCAAGATTGTGTGGTCTGCATATAGCAGGTTGTTAATGATTCTTCCTCCAATCCTGATGCTGCATTCTTCTTCTTATAATCCAGCTTCTCAGATTATTTGCTCAACATAAAGATTGAAGAAGTATGGTGAAAGGATACAACCCTGACACACTGTTTTCCTGATTTTAAACCATGCAGTACCCCCTTGTTCTGTTCAAACAACAGCTTCCTGGTGTATGTACAGGTTCCCCACGAGCACAATTAAGTGTTCTGGAACACTTAATGGAATGGAAGAGTTCCCATTCTTCTCAATGTTATCCATACTTTGTTATAATACACACAGTTGAATGCTTTTGCATAGTCAATAAAACACAAGTAAACATCTTTCAGGTATTCCTTACTTTCAGCCAAGATCCATTTGACATTAGTAATGATATTGCTATTCTATGTCCTCTTCTGAATACAGTTTGCATTTCAGGAATTCCCTCTCAATACATTGTTGCAACCATTTTTGAATTATCTTCAGTAAGATTTTACTTGTATGTGATATTAATGATATTGTTTGATAATTTCCACATTCTGTTGGATCACCTTTCTTTGGATGCCAATATGGATCTGTTCCAGTTCAGGTAGCTGTCTTCCAATTTTCTTGGCATAGAAGAGTTAGTGCCTCCAGTACAGCATCTGTTTGTTGAAACGTTTCAATGAGTATTCCGCCAATTCCTGGAGCCTTGTTTTTCACCAATTCCTTCAGTTTAACTTTGATTTCTTCTTTTAATACTGTTGGTTCTTAATTATATGCTGCCTCCTGAAATAGATGAACATCAACTAATTCTTGTTTGTGTAATGACTCTGTTTATTCCTTCCATCATCTCTGATATTTCCCACATCATTAAATATTTTGCCCATAGAACTGTTCAATATAGCAACTTGAGGCTTGAATTTTTTCTTTAGTTCTTTCAGTTTGAGAAATGCTGAGTGTGTTCTTCCCTTTTGGTTTTCTAACTCCAGGTCTTTGCACATTTCATTATAATAATTGACACTGTCTGCTTGAGCTGCTCTTTGAAATCTTCTGTTCATCTCTTCTATCTTGCCATTTCTTCCATTTGCTTTAGCTACTCTCCATTCAGGACCAAGTTTCAGAGTCTCTACTAATGTATATTTTTGTCTTTTCTTCATTTCCTGTCTTTTTAATGACCTTTTGCTTTCTCCACAGATGATGTTCTTGATGTCACCCCACAATTTGTATGGTTTTCAGTCATTGTTGTTCAATGTGTCAAATCTATTCTTCAGATGGTCTCTAAATTCAGGTGGAATATAATCAAGGTCATATTTTGGCTCTCATGGGCTTATTTTAATTATCTTCACCTTCAACTTGAACTTCCATATGAGCAGTATCAACTGAAGATATTGAGCTCTTCCATCACCTCTTTCCACAGATGTAGTCTATCTGAATCCTCTATATTTTATCTGGTGATGTCCATGTGTATAGCCACCATTTATGTTGTTTAAAAAAAGTATTTGCAACAAATAAGTTGTTGGTCTTGCAAAATTCTATCATGTGATATCTGGCTTCATTTCTATTACCAAGGCCATATTTTCCAACTGCCAGTGTTTCTTCTTTGTTTCCCACTTTCCCATTCCAATCATCAGTAAAAATCAATATAGCCTGATTATATGTCTGGTCAATTTCAGACTGTAGAAGTTGGTAAAAAATAATCAATTTCCTCATCTTTGGCTTTGGTGGTTGGTGATTAAATTGGAATAATAGTAATATTAACTAGTCTTCCATGTAAGCATATAGATATTATCCTATCACTGACAGCACTGTACTTCAGGATAGATCCTGAAACATTTTCTGTGAAGATGAATGTCATGCCATTCCTCTTCAATTTGTCATTCCTGGTGAAGGACCAAACTGCCTACTCTAAACTTGACTAAGACACACTAAAACCTCAAAGATGAATTCCAATTGCAGACCCCATACCCTCCCCCACCTGGTAAATCTTCAAAGATAAATTATCAGCCTGCACACTCCACACTCTCCCAAGCCTTGTCAGAAAAACAACCCACTTCCTGGAAACTGAAACTTTTGCAAAACTCCGTGCCCTTCACCAGACGTCTCTATAAAAGGGGGGCAACACTTCCCAAGGCATGACTCTACTCTGCAACTGGCATTGTTCACATTGCTCCTAGAGCTGTCCCTCACAGGCTTTTCTTCAATAAAGCCTGCTCTGATCTGTCAAGGTCGTGGCTAGTTTTCTCTTCTTCCTTTCACTTTAACTTCTGTATTTCCACACTTTCCTAACAAGTGGTGCCAAAAACCTGGGACAGGGTTGAAGCAGGGGCTGCAGCCCCTGGTCTGTCACCCTGTCTTCTCTTTTCTTCATCTTACTTCCATCCCTAGCCTACGACCACCTCCAGGGAAATGAGGGTTCCCACTGAGCTCACTAATAAGCTAAATGGCTGCCAGAAAGCAACCCAAAGCCTCCCTCTCCCTGAAAGTACGGCTTTTGTGGCCTCATTGCCACATGAGCGGCACAAGGGCTATAATAGTCCTTTATTGGATACCCTGGTAACTCCCTAGGGGAAGTCAGAACCCTGGGCTCAGACTCATTATCTGAAACTATCTTTTAACTTTTACCGACCAGATCTGGGGACATTTGCCATTTCTTACCACGCAAACAACACTGGCCATTTATCAGTCCTTCTCAGAGCCAAGTAAATCCCCTTCATCACCTCCTCTCATCCTCTCTTCCCTATTCGATTTCTGGTCCCCTGCAGAGATGCCCTGAGGTGACCATCTGGTGTTTTATCACCATTCGGACTCCAGAAGTCCCCTCTTCAACAAAGGTTTGGGAGACATCTCCCTTACCTGAGAGGGTCTGACATGGCGCGGTGAGTCAGTAAGGATGCTCTCTGACAAGCTGGAGCCCTGGCTTTTTAGCCTTCTCCAACTCTCCTTTCTCTCTCTTGTTCTCTCCTTCTCCTAGTTTCCCAGGCATGGAAGCTGATCCATCCACACCACCATCCACTTCACCTCTCCAGTGCCTTCTCCAAAGCCTCAGAAACTTATATCTGCCCCCGGACATAAAACTCAAAATTCTCTTTCTACTATCCACCCACATTTAGCCTCAATATCAATTAAATAATGGTAGTTGATGGCCTGAATTTGGAACATTTAACCCAAATATCTTACAAGATCTTGATAACTTCCTTCACCAAAATGGCAAATGGTCTGAGGTTCCCTATGCCCAAGCCTTCTTTTATCTCTGCTTTTGACCTTCAATTTGTAAATCCTGCTCCCTGCTCCAACTTTTACTTGCTGATACTCCTTTCCCAAAAACTTCTAAGAAACTTACCTCATGAGATGTCCACTCCATTCCCCTTCCAGCCCCAACTTTCACCAATTCTGACCTGGCAGATGACCACCCCCTTATCGACCCCACAATTCCAGCAGACTGCTCTTCCCACCCCCTCCTGCCTTGAACCCCATTATCCCACCCCCATTCAAATTCCTCCCCCAGACCCTTCCCTTCCTTCCCTTCCTTCACCCCCAGTCACCTGATCAAAAACAGCACTCCAACCCCAACCCATGTTTCCTTTAAGGGAGGTGGTGGGAGTTGAGGGACCAGTCTGGGTCCATATTCCCTTCTCAATGGCAGGCATGTCCCAAATAGAGGGAAAGCTGGGGTCATTCTCAGAGAACCCAGTCAAATTTCATAAGGAATTCCTTTGCCTTACACAAGTTTATCACCTGACCTGGTCAGGTATTTACTATATCCTCACTGCCACCTGCCCCTAGATGAATGGTCTTATATCTGGCAGGCAGCAAGGGACCACAATGACCGGCTCCATGGTCAAAATAAAGATAATAACCCAGAAGCTGATCAAGCCCTTCCAACTAGTGAGTCAGCCTGGGCATATCAACAAAGAGACCCCAGCATTACCCTCCAAGATCACAGGATCACCTGTCTAGTAGAAGGAATGTTAAAAAATACCCACACCTAGGTTAACTACGAAAAATTAGAGAAGGTTCTCAGAAACCTGATGAAAACCTCTCTCTTTTCATGGCCTGTTTGATGGAAGCCATTACCAAATGGCTTAATCTCACCATCCCTGAGGGCACTCTCTTCCTACATGTCCAATTCTTCAGCCAATCATCCCCTGATATCAGGAGGAAACTTCAGAAACTTGAACAAGGTCCCCAAGCATCCCAAAAGGACCATTCACACCTTGCCTTTAATAACAGAGAAGAGGAGGCCAAAAAGGAAAAAGAAAACCACCTTAAAATAAAGTGCCAGCTCCTAGCTGCAGAGCTTCAGGGTCCCAAAGCCAACCACACCTCTAGCCAACAGTCTTCCCAGACCTGGAAACAAACCTCAAAATTAACACAGCCTCCAGAGGCCTGTTTCAGGTGCAGCAACCATGGACACTGGTCCAAAGCGTGCCCCAATCCTTGACTGCCAAACAAACCATGTCCCACCTGCAGGCAATGGGGACATTGGAAAATGGACTGCCCCACGGGATGGCCACCCCGACCCTCGGTATAGCTATCCTCAAACCCCAAAAATCCATACCCTCAGTTATTAGAATGAAGGGGTCTGGACTCTGCTGCTCTCGTCACCAAGCGTGGTGATCCTGAGGAGCCCAGGGTCACAGGGACAGTGGCTGGCCAAACGATTTCTTTTGTGGTCAACACTGGGGCATCTCTCTCACTCCTAACATGCTGGTCTGGACCATCTATTGAGAGCCCTCAACCTATCATGGCAGTGTCAGGATCCATTTCCTACACACGAAAATCCCAACCCTTCTTATGCTCATTTGAAAATAGAATCTTTACTCACTCCTTTGTTAGAGTTTCCCAATGTCCAGTTCCCTTAGTAGGACAAGACATCCTTCATAAGCAAGGAGCCTCCATTTACCTTCCACCTTTAAATACCACAACCATGTTATTACTTCACACTGGGACTGATCTATCCCTCCCTATACCAAACCTTCCCTTACCCTCCCATCCTTGGACCCTTCCCTCTGAGATATAAATCCAACTGTTTGGCATACCGACTGTCCTGGAATAACCCTTCATCATACCCCAGTTGTAGTCAAACTTTTCCTTTGTCCTCCTCCTAACCTTCTCCAATGTATCTCCTCCACCTGGTATCCTTTCTCCCCCTGAACCTGACCCTGAACCTTATTTTACCTGAGTATCTTAATCAAACAACTCATTTAACCACTTCCCTCCTCAAACAATCCAATTCTTCACTGGCACCAGCATGCTGGGTCTGCCTCCATCTCTCACAAGCTGCTAACCAAGCTTTTCCAGTGTCTCCGCAAGCATGGCTCACCACACCCCGCTGGATTGCACTACCATTTAGACCTGCACCAAAAATTTGAAGCATTACATGGTGACAGCTGGAATGGAGGAGAAGACCTACACAAGAGGGCCAATATCAATAACTTCAAAACAGCCTTAAATGCCTTCCAACCTCACCAACCCCTCATCCGTGGGCCTATCCAGGCTCATGTCACCCTAGCATACCAAGCCCCTCTTTGTATCTCCCATAAGCCCTTCCCAGGATCTTCTGACACTGGGTCCCTATCACAAATAGCCTACAATTTTACACTCCCTGTCCCAGGCCCACTGGGTCACCTTAACCTTCCCCTCCAGGCTGGGGCTGTATTTTACCTTAGGATCACAACACCAGCCATGATCTCCACCACTGGAACCTCCCCAGGTAGCTTCTATTGTCAAGGGCAAAGCTCTCATCCTGACATTCCTGGAATGGGAAATAGGTGAGCATCTTCCTCAACCCCAGTGCATACCAAGGATACATGCCATCTCCTTCACCTAACAGAAAGGGGTATATTCAACTTTTTATAGATCCCAATACCCTCAGGCTGATTCAAGAGACCCCTCCTCCCTCAATAGCAGTACCCTTGTGTCATTTCAACCCCTGACCACCATGAGCTTAGGACATTCAATTACCTTTTGGCATAAGCAAGAGAATATCAAGCGACCTGATGCAGGTAGTCTTTCAGCTCAGCATGGTTCAACCTCTCTCTTTGCCTTGACTTTGTCACCAAATTCTTTTGGGTATGTGGAACAAATGTCTACCTATGTCTCCCTACCTACTGGATGGAAACCTGTGCTTTAGCATACCTATCCCCATGAATTAACCTCTTGACTCCAAACACCCTGATCCCTATCTAAATGTCCCACAATACCCCAATAAGGCAGTGAAGAGCAGTCCAACTCATTCAAGGCTTGGACCTTCTCACCGCTGCCCACAAGGGAATATGTGCTCTTCTACAAGAGCAATGCTATTTCTCTACTAAACCAATCCCACTTAGTTCAAGATAGCACACAGTGCCTCTGATATTTAACCAACAAACTCCAAGTCCAAGCAACAGCATCTCTCTCCTGGTTCCTAGGAAATCTCCCATCCTGGCTCACACCTCTTATAACTCCCTTTAGTAGTCCACTCTTAATTTGTTCCTTTCTCCCTTGTCTCATCAGCCTGGTGCAATGCTTTTTAACTGGATGGGTAGCAGAAATCACCCAAGCAACCATCCAAGATCATGTGAAAGCTATGTTCCTTCTCCAGACTCAACAAAGGAACAGCAGAACAATCTCCACCCTTGACCAGCAGGAAGCAGTCAGATAAGACAACTGGACCCTCCTCCCTCTTATATCCCTTTAGAGTCTGGAATTAAGGACCAAACTGGCAACTCTAACCTTGGCTAAGACAACCTGAAGCCTCAAAGATGAATTCCACTTGCAGACCCCACACCCTCCCCTGCCTGTTGAAACCTCAAAGATAAATTACCAGCCTGCAGACTCCACACTCTCCCAAGCCTTGCCAGAAAAAACAACCCCACTTCTTGGAAACTGCAACTTTTGCAAAACCCTGTGCCCTTCACCAGATGTCTCTATAAAAAGGGGGACAACACTTCCCCAAGATGCAGCTCTACTCTGCAACTGACATTGTTCACATTGTTCTTAGAGCCGTCCCTCATGAACTTTTCTTCAATAAAGCCTGCTCTGATCTGTCGAGGTCATGGCTATTTTTCTCTTCTTCCTTTCCCTTTAACTTCTGTATTTCCACACTTTCCTAACACCTGGCATAATAGATCGTATGATTGTCTGATTCAAAATAGCCAGAACCAGTCCATTTTAGCTCACTAATGCCTAGGATATTGATTTTTATGCTTTCCATTTCATTTTTGACAAATTCCAATTTTCATAGATTCATACTTTGTACATTCTGTGTTACTATTATTAATGGATGTTTGCAGTTGTTTCTTCCCATTTTGAGTCATGACACATCAGCAAATGGAGGTCCAGAAAGCTTTGCTCCATCTACATCATTAATATTGAGTCTACTTTGAGGATGCAGCTATTCCCCAGTCTTGTTTCTGAGTGCCTTCCAATCTGAAGGGCTCATCTTCTGGCACTATATCAGACAATGTTTCAGGGCTATTCATAAAGTTTTTCTAGTAATAAACAGTGTTTCACTGCTATTCATAAGGTTTTCCCTGACCAATTCTTTGAGAGGTGGATAGCCCCTTCCTTCTTCCAAGTCTGTCTTAGTTTGGAAGCTCCACTGAAACCTGTCCCTCATGTGTGACCCTACTGGAATTTGAAATACCAGTGGCATAACCTCCAGCCTCACAACAACACACAAACCACCACAGTATGACAAATTGACAGACAAGTGGTGACATTAGCCATTAGAGAGATGCAAAACAAAACAGCAATGAGATATCATCTCATCCCAGCAATAATGTTCTTGTTGTTAAGTGCCATCAAGCCAGCAATAATAGCAAAATCTAATAAGACAGAAAACAACAAATTCTGGTGAGGTGTGGGGAAATTCGAACTCTCATACATTGCTGGTAGGACTGTAAAATGGTGCAACTGATGTTGAAACAGTTTGGTGGTTCATTAACAAGTTAGAAATAGAAATATCATTTAATCCAGCAATTCCACTACTAGGTACATATTCTAAAGAAATGAGAGCTAGGACACAAATAGATATATGCACACCCATGTTCATTGCAGCATTATTCACAATAGCAAAGAGATGGAAACAACCTATGTGCCCATCAACAGATTAATGGATAAACAAACTACAGTGTATACACACAATGGAATACTAAAACCAAACTCACTGCCCTGGAGTAAGATCCAACTCATAGCGAACCCCTCCTTGGGTTTCCAAGGTGTCATCGCTACAGAAGTACATTGCTCAACCTTCCTTCTGAGGAGCGGCTGGTGGGTTTGAACCACCAGCCTTCTGGTTAGCAGTCAAATGACTGAAGCACTACATTACCAAAGCTCCCAATGGAATACTAGACAAGTGTTAAATAATAACAAAGAATCCACAAAACACTTCATAACATGGATGAACTTGGAGAAGTTTATGTGAATATAATAAGCCCATCACAAAAGGACAAATATTGTCTGAGTTCAGTATTGTGAAAGTCAAGAAAATGTTTACATACAGGAAGAAGCATTCTTTGATAGTTGCCCACCATTTTAAACTTATTTTTTTGTTGTTGTTGGATAGTTCTCTTACTACACAAATAGTAAGAATTTCTACCACAAACCTAAGAACATGGGCATCTCTTTAGTTCTAGGAAATTCTTAGCCAATATTTATTTAAATATTTTCCCTTTCTTCTTTCAAACATATTCCCTGGAATTTTGAAGTTTAGAACTTTTTGCTATATCTTTGATATATTTTAACTTTTTGTTCATATTTCACCTACTCTTACTTTTTTTACTTATTTCATTCCACTTCATTTTAATCTTATAATTCAGACATCTTCTTTGGTCTGTGTACATTCTGCCATTAAGTCTATCTACTATATTATTTATCATTTTATTAAATATAGCTACATATTTGACTGTTCATTTATGATTTCTTGTTTTTATTGTATGGATGTTATTTATTTCTTTA
>NW_006921668.1:6266192-6272141 GCF_000298275.1 Orycteropus afer afer
TAAATAGTTCTGGAATTAAGCTTTATGTATCTATAGACCTATTGATTAGCATTTAGCTGGAGATGTTCATTTGCCTACTTATGATTCCTTCCATCTCTATAATAACTTGAAGTCCTACGGCCATTATTCATAGCCTGTTTTCATGTCAGTATCTCTAGTGCATGAGGTTTCCATTCAGCTCCCTACAACTGGTAAGTATTTAATGCTATGTTGAAAAATCTTAACTTGCCTTCTTGACAATTAGGGAGCCAGGTAATGTCACCCAGAGACTCATCAGGACATATTACTGGAACCATCCCTCCTGGGGTCCCCACTCTGAAAGTCAATTTTCAGTTGTCAGCATCCAGGAAGGGTGTGCCTCTGCTTTACAGATGGTGTTTTATTAATCTTGGACATAGAACTGTTTTTGAAAAAATACACAGAGATATGTACTCTTTACATACATTGCTTTTAATCTATGAAGGAAAACATTTGTTGGAAGGAAAGCAAAATAGTATAGAATTTGAACCACTTTTCTGGATGTTTGACAGGCTCTACAGGTTTGCTACCACCAATAGTTCACTGTGACTGGCTGAACAATTTCATTTGATAAGATTTGGCTTTTTCAATGCGCTTTTCTCCCTTTAACTGCCTTCCACTTCTCTTCTTGATCTTGATCTTTTATTTCTTGTTTCTAGAGCAATATTATCAACAACATCCCTCTACAAACCCATAACAAGCACATTTCTCAATGGGACAGAAAGTGCTTATGATATTTTAAATAACAGCTTCTATTAACGAAGCAGTCAGTAAATGTATTCTTTCAACCCTTCTTTCCGCTGGTGCCTCCTGAATCTGCTCTATACAACATTGCAGGAGTCTCACACTTTCAAAATCACAGAAAGGAATTTGAGATGCATCTCATTTGCATCTCATTTCTTTTGGGCTGCTCCATTACAGCTGAGTGGTGAAAGTGGGTTAATCAGAATTACTTTTGCACAAAGTGGTATTTAGAATAAAATAAAATTCTAGTAGACACCTCCCCTTACCTAGGGCAATTCTCTGCTGTTTGCACTCTTAGGAAATCACAGGCAAGAGGCATCGAATGTGGTGGCCTACATGCCATCTGTAAGGACAGGTTCAATAGCATGCATATTTTTCTGTAAACCACTGATAACATAACTATAAGAAGCAAACACTTCAAATCAAAAGTTTTTAGAACTGCACACTCTCACATCAAATTATAAATCAGGTGTAGTTTTATCAAAGGACTGAAAGCCATCTTTTGTGATCCATCATTTTCTTGCTTGAGCCCCATTATGCCTTTTGATTTTTGTGTTCATTTGGGAGAGCCTAAGTCAATCTAACTTACTTTTAATGAAAATAAGCAATATACTAAATTTTCCAAAAATCCTAGCTATTCCAAAATGATCTTTTTGTTATTTTATTTTTATGGCATGCCTACATATAATCTTTGGTCAGGGATATTAAGGCAGGTATAATATTTTGGTGCACATCTTATTTTCTTTACTATTTATGAATATTTTCTCTGTAGAAGAATAAATAGGTGAAAATAGCTCACCACCATATGATTTGTTTTATCCTTAGGCATTGCCCAAGGTTACTGGAACATCCCTTGTTTCCAGTGTCAGAAAGTGAAATGCACAACAATGAAAATTTTATTAAAATGGATGTTAACCCATTACTGTATGTTCATTTTCAATTCTTTATAAGAAAGCACAATGTATCATTTTGTGTGTGTCATTCCTTTAAAAAAAAAAAAAAGAGATGAGTCAAGAAAAGGAGCAAATTTAATGGGGAGATTTTATGGGAAACATTATACAAATGGCAGTGTGTGTGATTCCTATTATTAAAATAATTTGTCATTGTGTGGGGACAAAAAAAGGTATAAATTTCAAGGGAGAGTCTTCTTTAGTTATCTGCTTTTTTTTTAATGACAGTGGCTTTTTGCAGTAAAGACAGACACGTTCTCAAGTAAAGCCCATTTCAGGCCAGAATTTCTGAAAGCCCTATTAATGTTTCATGCTAATCAAGGAGAGTGGGAAATAGAGCTGACAGGTGCTTTCTACTCTGCTTATTCCTGTCTGCCTGCATTAGACATTACTAGCTAAAAAAGGGCCAATGGGGTTCTTTTCCAATGCATATACTAAGCAGGGCAAAAATAAAATGATTCTTGGCCAAGTTTCCTGTTGTTTTCTATCTTGGATGAGCTGATAACATCCCTGGTCATGAGTGCATTGATTATTCATAAATTTGTTTTACTCTATCTAAACTGTAACCTCAAAAAGGGTCTTCCATTTGGACATAGCATTCCAGTAAAATGAGTCATGCTATTTGTGAACCTGAAAAAGTTACAGCTGGACTTTCTATGTTAAAATATTGAATCTATACACAGCATTTTCAGTGGAAATTCCACAGAAGGATATGGTAAATTCAGTTGACATCATGATATCTAGAGGCATAATTTAGCTTGGAATAAATATCATCTCCCCTTTCTTCACTGGGATATTTAAACATAACACTCTTGTCAAAGCACAGTGCTAGAATGAATACTATTCTAGCACATTTAGACCTACATAATATATTGTTTGTGGGTTATGTTTTTGTTTTTTGTTTCTGTTTTTTTTTTTTTTTTTGCTTTACAAAATTTTAAACTGACTAAATCAATTAGTATGTATATAAGAACTCTTATTAAATGAAATCAAAGTACTTTACTCTTATAGGAAAAGTTTCTTGTGTCCCAATGGTTAAGTGCTTAAAAATGGTATCTTAGCATGACTGACTTTTCTACATCTTTTATTCATAGAAAAACTTTTTTTTTCTTAAAGTGCATTTAGACATGCCAAGAGCTATTAACTTTAGCTACTGAGACCCTGCCATTTTCTGACTTAGGAAAGTGGAAGGTGACATATGGTGTGTTGGGGATAGAATTAAGTATTTCCATCTTAAGGTTTCAAGTAGTAAGGGTAAGGTCACAAAATATTCAGATAGAAAAACAAACTATTGTTACTATAAGCAAGATATATATATATATATATAGAGAGAGAGAGAGAGAGAGAGAGAGAGATTTACATTATTGTGCCTCTACTTGAAAATGGAAACTCCTCCATGGCCAGTTACCCAAAAAATTGCAACTATGATATAATTTAGAAAGTGATGTACATGTCTATGACAAGTACATACATTAAAAAGAAATTAGGTTAGAGAGCCTAACAAGCATGCCAAAAAATGATTGTTACTTGTGAAAAAATTTCCTCCCTTACTCCTCAGTGGGAAATACTTTCTGGGCATGTCAACAAACTCCTAAAGCAGAGTATGAAAATGAGATGGAGTCATGCAAAGTAACAAAAATCAGCTCTCTATTCTTCTCAGCATCATCAATTAATAGTAGATTTTGGCTGGACATTGCATAGCTAGTTTTCACTTGAAGGAAACAGTTTTATGTAAAAAGTTTGAAATTCCAAAATTCAGAGAAATGCATATTCATGCAGTAGTATTGCCACTCAAATGGTTTTTGGAAAGCAATTTTTCTTAATTTAGGAGAGTTGGACTCTTTTAATATCTGCTGAAAGCTATAGGCCCTTTCTTCACAGATGTTCATGTGCACACAGAATTCTGCATACAGTGTAAAGTGGTCCACAGATTACTTAAAGCCAATTCATAAGAGTTCAGGGGGTATAGTTTAAAAAAAATTATCTATTAGCATCCACCTGATATAGTTTTCAGAACTTAATTTGGTTCCAATATTATTTTGTACAGATATAAATACTTTTTGCTTTGATTAAAGGCAAATAAGAGGCCTAAGCAGCATGTTGCTTCATATCTTTCTCTTTGATTCTACCTTGATCATAAATCATCATTCTAAAGATGATGGTCAAGGGTATTCACATAAAACACACAGTAAGTTAGTTCTGTGAGGGAGAAGAAATATAAAAAGGACTGGATATTTGAAAGTAGACATTTAGCTTCTTTGCCCCTAAATAACAAGAGCTACATTCTCTCCATTTTGACACTGAGGCTACTATAAGAGAATTTATCCTTAACTAGACCCTAGATAGGAGCCCTGGCGGCACAACAGTTAAGCACTCAGCTACTAACCAAAAGGTTAGCAGTTCAAATTTGCTGGATACTCTATGGGAGAAAAGATCTGGAGAAATACTCCCATAAAACTTACAGCCTAGGAAACCATATGAGGCAGCTCCACTCTGTCCTATAGGATCATTATGAGTCTGGATTGATTCAAGGGGACACAACAACAGTGGCCTCTAGATGGAGTCTCTGAGTGGTATAAAAGGTTAATATGCTCATCTGCTAACAAAAGATTGAACAATCCCATCCACCTAGAGGTGCCTCAGAAGAAAGGCATTTCAAACAATCCATTGAAAACTCTATGATGCACAGCTTCACTCTGACACACGTGGGCTCACCATGAGTTGGCAATGACAGCAACTGTTGTTGTTGGTGGTGGTATCCTCTAGATAACGAAAACCAACCAAACAAACACAAAAATAAAACATGGCCATCCAGTCAATTCCAGCTCATAGTGACTCCCATTGGGTTTCCAAGACAGCAAATCTTTACACAAGTATATTGCCCCATATTCCTTCAAGGGAGTGGCTGGTAGATTTGAACCTTCAATCTTCTGGTTAGCAATCAAATGCCTTAGGCACAGTGCCACCAAAACTCTGTAGAGTTTAGAGCGCCTTAGGCATTTGGCTACTAACCAGAAAGAAGGTCAGCAGTTCAAACACACCAGCCACTCCATGGAAGGAAGATGGAACAATCTACTTCCTTAAAGATTTACAGCCTTGGAAATCCAATGGAAGTTGCTATGAATTGATTCAACTTGATGGCAGTGAGTTTTTTAGATAACAGAGGGTGACACTAAATAAAGTTAGTTTACATAACGTGCTTTCCAATATCTAAAATAACTTTTATCAGATTCATTGTACATTATTACCATGATAAAAAAAGAAAATATAAAAAGATATTTTACTACTAATCTTTTGTTTGGCTACTGGGTCATATCAACTCTATCTAAAATGCCACAGTAATGCCATTTCTCCTGGCTTCCCTGTCCCTGCTCAGCCCAGTGCCATTCACATAGAAGATACACAACAAAAATTAGTGAACATGTGATGAATGAATGAAGACTAACTGAACAACTTAATAGATATTGGATGACAGAAACTCCTTTACTGATGGAATGAAATAAATATTTTTATCTTTACCCTCAAAATTAACATAAAAACCCCACTTGTAGGCCTGTAGAAAATTTGCAAAACATTTTAATAGCCTGCTTTACTCAGACTCTCCTTTGTACCTTCAGTGTACTTCTTTAAATTTCCAAATGTTCAATGCCTGGAGGTTGAAACATTTAACAGAATATAAATAAATAAGAAAATATTACCTCCGGAAACACTTAGCTAGTAATAGTTGGTAACCAAATAATTTTGAAATCTTGACCACAAAAAATACTTGAATAGTAAAAATAAACAGGACTCTTTCCTAACAGTTTTAGAAATGTAAAGTAAAATTAGCTTTTTGGCTTTATCACATGCAACTATATAATTTTATTAGTTATATAATACAATACATAACATGTATATATTAAATCTACATAGCAACATATTATCATTTTAAAATATATTGTTTCTTGACCCAAATGCATAACCAGGATAAGGCTTTATAAGCTGGGATCAATTTAATAAAGCACATTAACTGGCAATATTTAACCTGATTTTCCTCCTCTGTTCTGAACCATCTTCTCTTCTATCACTTCATTCTCCAAGGTGGACAGGAACCATCTTACAACATACTGACATCTCCATTCAAATTGTTGTTGTTGTTGTTGTTTGCCGTCGAGTCGGCCCCGACTCATAGCGACCCCTCCTTGGGTTTCCGAGGCAGTGTCACTACGGAAGTAGGATTGCCCAACCTTCCTTCCGA
>NW_006921668.1:6272241-6276898 GCF_000298275.1 Orycteropus afer afer
CTTCCTTCCGAGGAGTGGCTGGTGGGTTTGAACCGCCAGCCTTCTGGTTAGCAGTCAAGTGCCTTAGGCACTATGCTACCAGAGCTCCTACCATTCAAATTAGGTGTAAGAATTATTATTGTTATTATTTTTAATTACTAGAGATCTACAGGTATCATGTTACCTTGAACTTAAATGAATTTTAAAATAAAAACAGATGTAAAATAAATAAAGTTTAAAAAATGATATGGACTTTATTTAGAATCATTGGTAACTAACTACAAAGGGGTTCCTAATGTAGGATTATAGTCCATCAGGTAAAGTACTCATATGTCTAAGGCTATTGTGGTAAGAATTAGATTTCTCAGTCTTTCCTCGGCAGGTATTAAAAAAAAAGTACATTTCTTTGATAGTCTGTATTTTAAAGCTCTATTTTTCAAAAGAGTTTTGATTAGAAGCAGAGTGCTTTAACCACTGCACCACCAGAGCTCCAGTTTTCAAAAGGGAGGAGGGGGAAGAAAGTTAATTTTTGTAGCTTTATCTCTACTACATGCCTGTCATTTTTAGAAAAGAAAAACCATTTCCTGAGCATCACTATCATTTCTGTACCAACTAAACCCAGTCTCACAGCAGCCACAGAATCCTCTGAGAAGGACAAGGAGATACATAAAGACATGCATTAAGATTGCAAAGTCACACCCCAGAAGCCATTACCATGTAGTTTCCAGAAATGGGAGACAAACACTTCAATCTAGTTGTCAGGTACATATCGAAAGATATAATTGCATTCTGCTAGACTCTAGGTAAATCCAGAAGCAATGGAAAGCACATTTATGATTAAAAAAAAAAAACATTAGCTGCCAGCAAGTGCAAGTGTCATCACTGTTATATCATACTATATGAACCATCTCCAAATAACTGCATGGTACGAAATCCACCACCACCACCAGGATGCCTGCCATACATGGAACTAGCTTGATATACACATCAGAAAAAGGGAAACACTCTACAATCTAGTTCTTGCATCTCTGAAGCGGATCCCTATCTGGCCACCACTTAGGCAGAACTGGAATCAACAATAAGGCACTTTGGCTGGAACAGGGTAGATTTGAAAATGGGTTTCAGTTGGGTTTAATGTCGGCAGTCCTTTCTTCCTCTACATCCTTAAGTGACAGAGGCAGTTAAGCACTGAGCCACTAATCAAGGGTTGGAGGTTCAAATCTATCCAGAGGCACCTTGCAAGAAAGGCCCGGCCATCTGCTTCCAAATAGTCACGATCATAAAAACTCTATAGAGCACAGTTCTACTCTGTCTAATACACATGGGGTCACAATTAGTCGGAATCAACTCAGTGGCACCTGGTAGTTTTTCCCCTTCACATTTTAAATACACCCATCCATTGGGAAGAGAGCAGAGTTGAACAGTTACAGATCTGTGCACTTTTTCATATTCAACTCCACTGGTCCAATTTATACATGCCAATGAATTAGCTCTCACTGACCAGGTATTCAAGCTATTCATTATCCATAGTTAAAAGGAGATCAGAGTAACACAATAGAAAGCACAGTAACCAACAGGAAGTAAAAAGAGGGTAAATCTGGAACTTAATCTTAAAATGTCTATTTAAGGCACTATAATCTGGGAAACTGTTTAAGTAATTGTAATAAATCATTAATGAGTGAGTAGTAAAACACTGTTTAATCATTAATTAACCATGTATTAACAGCAGAAAGTATTAGTAATCCATTCTTAATGCACCTAGTGATAACTATAATATTAAATGCTTATAGATTTGTGTAATTAATTAACTATTTAACTTATTTTCTAATGAAGTTTTAATATAGTTGTAATTAAGTTATTAAAATTTTGCTTTTATTAACCATCCAACTAGTGTAGTGGTTTTCATGATGATTTTCAACCTAACCTTGCTGTCTTCATGTTTCACATATTTATTTTAAGTGTTATATATACAAATATATTTATATAAGTGGTAAACTATTCTTAAGATGGAACCCAAAATGACTTTACTACAACCCATTCCTTTTTATACATATTTAAAAACTTTTTCTTTTTCATTTTCAAGTTGGCCAAAAAAGATCTTTAATTTGGAATTGGCTTAGATTTGATTGTAGACAACTGTAGAATTTCTAAATGAAAACTTATTACTTAAAAACTTGTCTTATGAATGTCATTTCCATTGCAATATAAAAGATTCTTGAGGGGACTTTTACATGTCTTAACTAAAGCTTTCAGCTAATACTGTGCTTTATCTATCTTTGAAAAGTGGATAGCTCAACCACTTTTTATTGAAATGGAACAATATATAAAAATAAAGACACAGTTTAAGTTTCATGTATTTGACATCAAACATACTAATAAAAGAATTAAACCCCATTCTACCTTACTTTGTGATAAATTTCTTTCAAAGGAGATTATTTGAGTTCACTAGAAAACAATCCAGAGTAAATAACATATTATTGTATAAACTAAGGAAGGAAGAGTAAATTGTGGGCTTAATATAGTTTTCTCCTTCTCTGTAATATTATAACAATGATTCTTGATTTTATTTGTGAAAAACAAAACACATCAAGTTGGTCACCCATCAGAAATGTGGGACAATTCACTATCTATGGAGTCATAGGCCCAAATGCATATTTTAGTAAAATATAATGTTAGTTTCCTTAATTGAAAGCTTACAGAAAATAATACTTTATTTGACCATTTGAACAATGAAACTGTTTGCAGTCAATGCTTGTGTCTTTTGGGAACCTGCATAAATTGTAAATGGAGAATAAATAGGAATAGAAGCAAATCTGAGATACTTGAGGTTAATCATTAGATGCTTAAAGGAATTGAAGGTGAAAGACTCTATTTACAGGTCCATCAACTCCCATCACAAAGAGATGGCCCTGTGGCCTCTGTCACACCTGTCAGACAATTTCCATCTTTAGCCAATCAGGTTGTAAGTAGAAGGGCCCAGATCAGAAGGTAAAACACTGAGAAAACGGATTTGTCTATCTGAACAACACTGTGTCTCACTCATTGACTACCAAGTGAATCACTCCACTTTTTTTCCTATTGGAAAAATATTTTTGAACTGTCATAAAGACAGTGCCATTGCTCAGATGTAAAAAAAGAAAAAAATCCCTTTTACTTCTCTTTAAAATTAAGTTTCATCCCTGACAAGCATAAATTAATTATTTTTAATAAAAGCTATTCTGAGGAAAATGGGAACGAAAAGGAATTGCTTATAATAATTGAACAGTTTTGTTGTGGGAACAAGGAGAACATCTGACTGTGGCAGAAATCAAGCCAGATTCTTGTTTGCGGTTCCAGAAAATAATTAATGTCATCAAGTGCTTTCAGAACCACTGTGAGTGGTCACCATAATGAGTAAACTTCTCTTGCTTTTCTGGAGTGAGAGATCCCCACAGGTGTGCACTCCACTGCCTTTCCAAAGGAGGGTCTACTTATGTGCTTGCTGTTTGAGACAGATCAAGGTTAGTGAAACAAAACCAAACCTGTTGCCATCAAGTCTATCATAGCAACTTTGTAGAACAAGGTAGACCCGCCCCATAGGGTTTTAAAAGTTGTAATCTTTATGCACTGCCACATCTTTTTCCCACAGAGCCACTGATGAGTTTGAAACACTGACTCATTGGTTAGCAGCCAAGTGTTCAACCACTGTGCCAGCAAGGCCCCTATAGTAGCAAAAGTATGGTGTTAATGAGGCCAAAGTCAAGTACTAAATAGGCGAATTAGCTTCTCACAGAGAAAAACTCTATTTCTAGGTACAAAGTGCACTCATGTCCCTAAATAGCCATGTCACTGACCTTAAGCAGAGCCAGATTTGAATGTCAATGGCTCAGAGCAACCACACTGGGACACCAATTGGGTCTGCATATCTAGGTAATTTGGCAGCAAATTCAGCCTCTCCATGAGGCTGAGGTCCACAACAGTTATTGAAGTCTTTCTAAAGGGAAGTAAGTTTACAGGTCAACTGGCCTTTGCACTCTAAGTTATCCAAACCAGTGCTAGAGTGATCCAACAAACAGGAGTAATTTGTAGAACATTAAAAGTATTACATAATTCTTACATATTAGGAATACTGTCTCAACGGAGTCATTAAAAAAAAAAAAGTTGGGGAGGCATTTTCTCTGTATATCAAACCACAGGAAAAGAATACAGTTGGAATTTTTATTCTAGACTTCTAATGTTAACACTAAACTAAGTTCTTTAAAGGCCAAGTCATTGTCTTTTTCATGTTAGATTCTCAATTGCTTACCACAATGTTTACTCATCTATAAAGCAATACTTTTCAGTAGAAAATAATGTGAGTCATATATTGTAACTTTAAATTTTCTAGGAAGTACATTTTTAAAAGAAATAAGCAAAAGTAATGTTAACAACATATCTTATTTAATATTATATGTACAAAATATTGTCATTTAGTCTTAAAACTAATTGAAAATTTATATGAGAGGAATTCTAGCAAGATGGCCGACTAGGCAGAAATACTGCACAGACGCTCTTCAACAAAGAAAAAGGAAACCAGTTAACACAGACACATAAGATAATCCTGGACCCTGAGCCTTGAAGGGAAGGATATAGAAGTGGACTAAACCCCAACTAGCAGAAGAATTTGCATGAAAATACCAAAAAAGGAGACATACGGAAC
>NW_006921668.1:6291155-6318824 GCF_000298275.1 Orycteropus afer afer
AAGACAGGCATATGAGTTGAACATTTACCTGAGGTAGATACACTCCTTGGAGAGAACAATCATTGAGAAAGAAGGGCTGCCTATGCACAGGGAGACATCTCAGAGGGCGGGAGTCTATGGAAGGATGGACACAGGGAAGAGGTAACTATGGGAAGGAAGTGGGAGGGGAGCTATTGCATTGTGGTAAACTATGGTCAATGTCATGAGACAAAGTATATGTGACTGCTGTATGGAAAGTGAATTTGCTCTGTAAATCTTCACCTAAATCACAATATAAATAAATAAATAAATAAAATTTATATGAATGAGATACGTGGTGTATCTTTTATAAGTATAAAAAACCCCATTGTCATCGAGTCAATTCTGTCTCATAAAGACCTATAGGACAACGTAGAACTACCACATAGGGTTTCCAAGGCTGTAAATCTTTACAGAAGCAGACTGCCTCATCTTGCTCCTGTGGAGCAGCTGGTAGGTTCAAACCAATGACCTTTCGGTTAGCAGTGAATGCTTTAACCACTGCTCTGTTGAAGGGCTGAGCTGAGGAGATATTTTGACATTACCTAGAGCAAGACTTCCAGAAAACTTAATTGTGCTCATGTGGAGCATATACAAAGACCATAAGACAATTGTTCAAAGAGAACAAAGGGACATTGCATGGTTTAAAATCAGAAAAGGTGTACATCAAGATTGTATCTTTTCATCATACTTATTCTGTCTGTATGCTGAGCAAATAATCTGAGGAGATGGACTATATGAAGAACACAGAGTCAGGATTGGAAGAAGATTAATTAATAAGTCATGATTTGCAGATGACACTGCCTTACTTGCAGAAATTGAAGAGCACTTGAAGCACTTACTGAAGATCAAAGACTACATATAGTCTTTAGAATGGATTACACTTTAACATAAAGAAACACAAATCCTCACAACTGGACCAATAAGCAACATCATGATAAACAGAAGAAAATGAAGTTGTCAAGAATTTCATTTCACTTGGATCCACAATTAACATCCATAGAAGCAACAGTCAAAAATCAGACAACATATTGCATTAGGCAAATCTGCTGCAAAATATCTCTTTAAAATGTTTAAAAAAAAAAAAAAATGAAATAAAAAAAAGGGTTCACATTCAGGACTAAGGTATGCCTGAGCCAAGCAATGGTATTTTCAATTGTTTCAACTGCATGAGAAAGCTAGACAATGAATAAGGGAATAAGGAAGACAGAAGAAGTGATGCATTTGAATTATGGTATTATCAAAGAATACTGAATATACAATAGGTTACCAGAAGAATTAATAAATCCATCTTGGAAGAAGTAAGAAAGACAACCTAAATGCTTATTAGAAGTAAGGATGGTGAGACTTACTCTCACTTAACTCTGGACATTTTATCAGGAGAGACCAGTCCCTGGGGAAGGGCATCATGCTCAGTAGAGAGTAAGTAAAAAAAGAGGAAGACACTTAATGATATAGATTCATACAACGGCTGCAACAATTGGTTCAAGCACAGCAATGATTGTAAGGATGGCAAAGGATGGGGTAGGGTTTCATTCTGTTGTACAAATGGTTGCTATGGGGTAAAACTCACTTGACAGCACCTAACAACAACAGTCATATTTTATTTGCTCAAGAGACATATGTGACTATAGGACAGCATAGCTAGAGATATTCAATTCATGCATATTATAAGGATACATGAAAGAACAAATGAATGAACTAATATTGTTATTGTTGTTAGATGCCTTGAGTCTGCTCCAATACATAGCAGCCCTATGTACAACAGAACTAAGCACACTGCATAGTCCTGGGCCGTCCTCACAATCATTGCTTTGTTTGAGCCCACTGTTGCAGTCACTATGTCAGTCCATCTCATTGAGGGTCTTCCTCTTCTTTACTGATGCTCTACTTTACCAAGCATGATGGCCTTCTCCAGGGACTGGGTCTTCCTGATAATATGCCCAAAGCATTTGAGATGACGTCTCACCATCTTCAATTCAAAGGAGCATTCTGGCTGTACATCTTCCAAGATGTTATGTGCTGTTGAGTTGGACCTGACTCATAGAGACCCCTCCTTGGGTTTCCAAGGCAGTATCACTATGGAAATAGATTGCCCAACCTTCCTTCTGAGGAGTGGCTATAGATTTGTTCATTCTTATGACAGTCATATTACATTCAATATTCTTACCCAACACCATAATTCAATTGCATCAATTTCCTTATGTTTCTTCAGTTTTCCTTATTCATTGTCCAGCTTTCAAAATGATCATTGAGTAGATGTAAAAATCACAAGAATTAAGATTATAAGATACCACATATAGAAAAAAAAAAAAGGTTTATGTTCATTGGGAAGAAAGAGTGCTATGGGTCAGCATATGTCAAATTCTGAATCATCTAAATTTTACAAAATAACTTTTATTTGAATTATCAGTTAATGAAAAAATTTTTCACCAACCATTTGCCCCTAAATTCCAACTATGCCTCTGGAAATGTGTTACTATAAATTAAATACTGTTTAGGCCTTTAGGAAAAGTTGATCTTGCTTGGACTTCTTATTTATTATGATTTCAAAATAATTCTGGGGATATTTTCTAGTGTGCTAGTTAGAAGTACATTTTGGAACAACTTATTCTAAAGCCAGTATGTAGCTTGTTTCTTTGGTTTGGATGTAACTTTGGATCTGGTACTAAAGTACTATGTTTCCATTCAAATCTTGAAGACCTTGTAAAGTAAAACCTGTGAAAGCTGGAAACGGTGTAAGGCAGAAATCTGTCAGAGAAGTAAAATTTATATACTTTCCACTAAAATGAGTGATAGAAAAGTGGTAAGTGTTCACCCTGTCAAAGGTAGATTATTTGCAGACAGTCTGCCAGAAAAACAAGGCAGTCTGTTTGAGTTCCAGCTCTCACAGTTTTCACTGTGTATATATTGTTGTTGTTGGGTGCTGTCAAATCGATTTCAACTCATAGCAAGTCCATGGGACAGAGTAGAACTTCCCCATAGGGATTTCTTGGCTATAACCTTTACAGTAGCATATTGCCATGTCTTTCTGCCTGGAAGCTGGTAGGTGGGTTCAAACCACCAACATTTGGATTAGCAACCAAGTGCTTAACCTTTCTGCCACCAGGCCTCCTTTTACCTTATATGTAGAAATGTTTAATGACAAACACCTGTGGTCAGGCTACATTCTGCATAATTTTGGGGGGTTTGTTATTGTTTTTCCTCCACTAGTAACAACTGAAAGATTTATAAAGGAAGGACACAGCATGAAGAAGAATTGAAAGACATCTTTAGTAATGTGTTCTTTCTCAAATCTATTCCATATACACACAAAATTGCATACCAGGTAGAGTTCTATTAACTATTTTAAAAAACTTTAAATATATATAATCTATTTATATATATATATAATATATATAAACCTTTCAAGAGTATAAGGCAAGAAATGATTTGTTTTATTGAAAGAATATTTATTCTTTAGAAATCACAATCTTTTTTTTTTTTTTTACAAACACTATTCTCTCCAAAACAAAGTTGATTTTAATTTTTTTATATAGGTAGGTAGGAAAGAGTTGTTGTATTATATCAATGTAAAGGCTTAGTTAGCATGAGTCAAGCATTCCATTTATAATGCAAACATATATGAATAACCTAAATACACCTGTTGTTTCTCCAAACCTATTTTAGTCAATAAACATCATTACAAACATTGAAGTTTGAGACCAAGGAGCTAGAAAATAAATAGCAATGCTTACCATTATTTCCACATGGTTTTTTTCATCTACTACATTCTCCAGTAACTGTCAAAACTTTAAAAGTACACATTTTAAAATTAAGTTGTCACTGATTAAATAACAATGTGATATGTTCTAAGAAAGAATTTAAGACCTTTCTGCATAAATCTATAACAATTCTATGGTCAGTTGAATTTTGTTGAGTAAGTGACACAACCACTGGTTTGGGGTTTAAATTAGTGAAAACATTCCTTAACAGCAACTATTTTACTTATATTAATTTCTATTTAATGCCTTTTTTAATTAGGGTCCTGGTAGCACAGTGATGAAACACTCTGCTGCCCACTGAAATGTTGGCAGCTCAAACCCACCAGTCACTGCAGGAGAAAGATGAGTCAGTTTGCTTCCCTGAAGCAGCTTTGAAAACCCTATCGGACAGTCTACCCCATATAATAGGGCTGCTATGAGTCAAAATCGACTTGCCGGCAGTGGGTTTGGTTTGGTTTTGGCCTCTTTTATTGAAACAGAGTCAAGGCTAACTGTATTTTCCCAAAGTAAATACAGTAGTTCTCTTATTCTCAGAGTTGGAGAAATTTTTGTAATTTTTTTTCCCTTCCATATATACAAGTCATCTTGTGCAGTAAAGCATGCTTGTCAACGCACATGTCAACCAACTTTAGAAAGAATAGTCTGAGAAAAAATAAAAAGTAAATTATTTAAGTGGAGTTGTAGCGGAAGCTTGAAAGAATTCTGTTTGGAAGGTTTCTTTGCTTCATTCTGCCAATGGAAGAGGGACTCTGGATCTCTCACTAGTGAGCTTCTGTCATAACTGGGGCTGACAGTTCACATTGAAAATTCTGTTTTCTTCCTTCTCAGGAAAGCAAGTCAAAGTTAAGCCAACAAACTGTTGTTGGCAAGTGCCTTGCTTTTGTTTCCTCTCTGTAAATTAGCCATTTGGGTTTTGTACAGTATTTGGGAATGGGTTTCCAGGATTATGGACCACAGATTTGAGTGGGTACTAAACACTTTAAAAAAAAAAAGTGGAGATCCTTTGAGATTAATAAGGTGGTTACATGAGCGTAGGCTTTGAAATGAGGAGAGAAAATTGAAGTAGCATTGTATGGAGGAGACTCAAGGGAAACTTTCTAACCAAAACAACTGTTCAAACAATATTGAAAAAAAAAATTGAGCAAAAATTGAATTTAGAGGTGAACTGTCTTAGGGTTCTATATTCCATTTTAGTTTTCTGTCAAATTTATTACAGCTGAGTTCCATTTACTTTGGCACACTAAACACAGGAAATAAAAGAGTAAGCAAAAACTGCACAATATTTAGATCTTACATAGAAACTTCTAATCAAAGTGTTCATGTCTTTATTTTATTTTGCTTTTCAAAGCTATTGATTGCAATGATGTACAGTTTGTGATCACTGTAATGAACTTTCCCAAAGTAGTTACAGGGGATAAGTTTACGCCTCATTCCAAGGAGAACTATAGGTATAACTTACTTTACAAAAACCCAATTTTTGAAAATCCAAATCTAACAAAGATAGAAGAATGAATATGGAGGCAAAGTGATATTCTTCACAAATAATAGACAAAAATGATTATTTTACAAAAGAATTCTCTTGTCATTTAGGAAATTTCCCTGCATATTAAACATAAAAATTTTACTTTCTGTCAGTTATTATATAAGTTTTGCAGAATGTTTTCTTTATGCTTTCACTCTTGTACAATTTTATAAAATATTAAATCACTACCAATTATATTATAATCATGGAAATGACTAGTTGTATGTCTAATGCACCTGAGGTACAAACAGGTATGAAGGATGAGTAAATATTCAAAACACCTACACATTGATTTTGTGTTTGTTAATATCCATATTTATATAAGTTCACCATGTGTACATGTAATAGTGTTGTTCCACTAACTGAGTTATCTGTAGCTAATACAGTATTTGCAAGACCAGTTCATTAAGGTTAATTTGTTCAAAAATATTAGAATCATTAATTTCTGGCTTAGAGCTAATGGCTGTTCTCAGCCAGTGTCTTGCTTCATCATTAGTGTCCCTGAGATTATAACTCACACCCAACTGTTTTTACACTATCTAATAGAATCAATTGATGCAATGGTTGACAGGACGCTGTTTTGCATTTTGTCATCACACTAATGTACATGGCTTGAAGGCATTGGCATCCATAATGTGGGGCAGTTTTGTAGGAGACTGGAACAGGCTGAAGCTGCAAGGGCCATTTTCATAAAATATTAATGAAATTGAAAAATACACTGGGGTTGAAGGCTTGTCTGCTAAATGTAAGGTAAAATCTATTCTGTTCTGCTTTCTGATGACTGTAATTAGCAGCCCTAATTAAAAATTCAAACCATGTGTATATTTGAAAGCATGAATCTTAGCTCACATCGTGTTTATTTCCTTTACAAAGTATTTTATTTTACAACACTAATTGAACAGGATCCTTCCTAGTCCGACAGCCGCAGCTGGCTGGAGCCAGTTTATGTATCCAGTCTCTCAAGACTACTTCCTTTTGTAAGCAATAAAACATCTTTAAAAAACATGTATATGCTCTCTATGAGCCATTAACTCTGTGCCATCCAGCACCAGGCTGGTCCTCTCTCCACACATTGTTTTTTTCTTCACTTAAATGTGACCTCTTTGAAGAGGCTGCTTTTTTCTGATCTTCAATATTTAATGCGGATTTACTTACATTAAATGACCACCTTACCAAAGGAGCGAGGGCCCACTTCTGACATTATTTATGAACAGCATAGACTGCAAAAATACAGAAGGAATTGCCCGGGAATACCCATTAGTTCTGCTAGAAAAATCCACTTTTTATCATCGTTTTCTTAAGTTATTTTGAAATTTGTGGTCAGAACGTTGATGCCTCACTGGGTAATGTGCGACAGCAATGGAAGTCCAAACCAATTAGAATCACGTTACTTCAAGAGAAGAGAGGCCACGCAGAGGGCAGGGCCAGACTGAAAAGGGTCAAACCCGAGGATCTGAGTTGGTCAGACATGTTAAACAATTTTTTTCTCTCAATAGTGGCACAGGAGTAAGTTTTGTTTTTACACTGTGTCTAAGTGTTGACAAACACAAAATAAAAAATAAGAAATAGAGAAGGAAAAGGGTGACGTGGAAAAGGAAGAAGGAAGAGGAAGAGAAGAAGGAGGAAGTGGAAACAGGAATAGGAAGAGAAGAATCATCTAAATTAAGCTCAAAATAACTTGAGAAACGTAACATTGACCTGTTGTTTGGTCACTCATCCTTCCATCTCTGTATCTCAATTTCCTTAGCTGTAAAATGGGAGTGATTATAACTACATTATTCTCCTGTGCCATCAACCTGAGAGAGTTTTCTGAGGAACCAAAGGTTAAGATGTGTGGGAGGTCTTTGACAACTCAAAAATGGCACGCAAATATTAGGAATTTATGAGAAGTGCATTGCTTCTCTGCAAGTGGCTCTGACCATGAACAAAAAAATGAAAGCAACCTGGTGATCAATACTGTTAGAATCACACTTGGGTCTGTGCAACCTGACTTACAGAACTCATTCACTAAATTTGGTACTGGGATTCAGGGAACTGTGCAGAGAACCAAGAAATAAGTCCTTTCCTTTTATTCCTTAATGAGGTTTTGATCTGATTTTCCTGGAGACTCCATTTCCAATATGTTAAACTTTGCATGAGTGGAAAAAGTTTAATATTATATTGTACTGAAATATAGTAATTGCTTTTACAGTAAAATACATTGCTTTCAATGATTATATGAATAAATAAGAAACTGTTTGATGGTAAAAGGTTAACAGCACTATTAAACACCAATATTTTTCAATATTGGGAATTAAACAGTTTATTTTGTACAACTGAAAACTATTTAGATTATAGAATCATGTAGTCCTTGCCTCAGGCATGGGATCTATATTCCGTACACATGGAGATTTCTCACCAAAGGAAATGAAAGTTTTTCTGGAATAAGGAATATTGAACAGGAGGCTATTAAGAGGATATGAGCCCTGCTAATATTTGGATTATTGATTTCTCCAACTGACAAATGTTACCTTTTCCCTACCCAATCCCCCTCTACAACAAATACACATTTACTTAATCTATTGAACAGTAAGCTACATTATTTTCCATCTGAAAGGAGAGAATAGAATTAATACTTTCATATCATGGGAGAGAATCAGATCAAGTGATTTTAGGGAGGGCTAGGGTATGTGGTAGCGTAGTGCCTAAGGCATTTGACTGCTAACCAGAAAGCTGGGGGTTCAAACCCACCCACCACTCCTCGGAAGGAAGACTGGGCAATCTACTTCCATAGTGATACAGCCTCAGAAACTCAAGGAGGGGTCACTATGAGTAGGATCCAACTCCACTCGACGATAGTGAGGTTTTTTGTTTTTTGTTTTTTTTAAAGAATATATGGAGGAGTACCTGGCTGGCTCAAACAGTGGGGTGTTTGGCTATTAACCTAAAGGTTGGCAGTTCAAATTCACCCAGAGATGCTCAGAAGAAAGGCCTGTTGGTCTCCTTTTAAAAAAATCAACCACTGAAAACCCTATGGAGAACCTGTGGAGTTCTACCCTGACATACGTGAGTTCTCTATGAGTTGTAATCAACTCAACAACAAACAACTAGTTTTTTGTTTTCTTGTGGGTTGCTTTTTTTTTTTTTGAGTCGGGGAAGGGTATGTAGAGTGAAGAGAGCTTTAGAAAAGTGGGAGGTAGTGTCCAGAAGAGCAGTTACACTCTAGGTCTGGGCAAAGTCTCTCACAGAGCACACTCAGGCCCCAAAATGATGGGCTTGGAGAATACTGCTGTCATGAAAGTCACAGGACAGAATATTGTCACATATCCATGTGCTACCTCTCTTTAGGAGATTCAGGAGGGTGAGCAGCCATCACTGATGAAGAGCATTGGCCAGCACCAGTGGAGCTCCAGCAGATGACAGGACTGCAAGAGATGCTCCTCTTCTCTCTCAGTACCTAGAGAACGTGCAATATCACCTTCCCTGGCACATAAAGAAAGATGATTCAATTCTTCTCATTCCCTTCTCTGTGCCAAATCATTCCAGTGGCCTGACTAGAACAATATCTCAACTCTGCCCTTCAACAGCACAGCACTATGCCACATCAACAAGACTTCAGCCCAGCTGATTATCCTCCAAGGGGGATCCTTGCACAACTTTCAAAGGCATTAAAACATCTCCTGTAGAAGTGTTCTTTGCTGTTCCATTCACTTCACCTTGGGCTTTCCCCTGGACAGGTTGACTAATATAAGCCCTTAGAATATAGTTTGGTTGGTTCTTTGAGGACAAAAAGTTTGTGTTCCACAAGTTCAGAAGATGGCTCACTCCTCCATCCCACTAGTCTAGTCTGGTGTCCTCTAGTCTCCACTCTTTTCCTGCAAAACAGGATGCTAAAGAGACAGTGCTACGATCTGGGACAACAGTTGAACAAAAACAGAAAAAGCTCACTACAGAGGAAATGGAGCACCACTTAGTCATGTGGACACATGAAACAATTCTTGTTAGCTGCCATCATGTCAATTTCTACCATAATGACACCACACAATAGAGTAGAACTGTCCCATAAGTTTCTATAGGCTGCATCTTCTTGCAGATCATGAGGTCTCTCACCCACAAAACTGCTGAGTGATTTTGAACTGCCAACCTTTTGATTAAGGTCAAGCCCTTTACTATTATGCCACCAGGGCTCCTAAAAGAAGTGAGTTGTTTCCAGTGAAGCCATCTGGCCTCCAGAGGTTGAGAAGGTTCATTCTGATCCTAGATACAATTTCAAAACCTGTCAGTGTTGCCACTGAGACTTCACACTTCTTTCTCCAGCACTTAGTGTGACTTCTTCCCTGACTGACTAAGGTCTAATTATCTCCTATTGCCTTTGGATCAGACTCTAATTCTTTTTTAGAAATACGTAAGGATCTAATTATATCTGGAGAGAATGAAGAAGGCCTTCTATTTACATTCCCAACATACCTCTGTTCCAAAAATTACTTTTCTCTCCCTCTTTCCTTTTTTCTCACATCCAAATCCATACCTCCTCATTGGAGATGACCTCAAATAGACTTAAGAAGAAAGCAAGCTGATTGGCTGAATTAACTCTTCCAAGTATATATGTGACCTTCCCTGATGATTTGTAGCTTAATAGAGACATCTCTGGGCCATCTGGTTGACACAAATAGTTAAGTGCTCAGGGTACGAACCAAAAGGTAGAAGGTTAGAATCTACAAAGAGGGATTTTGAAAGAAAGGCCTAGTTGTATACTTCTGAAAAATCAGCCATTAAAAACTCTGTGAAGTGCAATTCTACTCTGACACATCTGGGATTATCAGGAATCACAATCAACTCCATAATAACATGGAAAAAAAAAAAAAAGGAGCATCTCCATAGAGCAGTGATTGTTAGTAATTCTGGGTTTGCCCCTGTTTTATTGCCATATGAACTGACCTCACCGCATGCTTTGTTTCTGAGGAATCTGGATGGAATCAGAAACAAAGCTGTTAGTAGATGAGAGAGTTACTAAGGCCCCTAACTGGACTTGATTCAGATTTGGTCAGTCTTCATGGGTGGCTTATATATTTTGTATAGTAATCTGCTAGTGTGCATTGTTTTCTTCTCAGAAAGAAAGGTTAGCAGTGCTCATGACTGTGTAATGGAGAAAAGAACAGTAGTTTTGGTTAACTTAGACTTGGTCTATGTAGACTGAGAAATTCTTTTTGGTCGCTGAATTTGGGGATTGCATATTAATGTTTATCTTAAATCCATTGGAGGGAAAAAAGGTGCTTACATTTTGTCCTTTAAAAGGCATTCAAGAGGTCACTAGTGAATATCAAAAGTAAATCAAAGTTAGGAGCACCGACCCATAAAAAAGAATTGAGCCCATGGTGTTATTTCTAGAAAAGTTCTGTTGTTGTTATGTGCTGTTGAGTTAGTTATGATTCATAGCAACCCTATACACAACAGAACGAAATATTGTCCAGTCCAGCACCATCCTCACACTACTTGCTATGCTTGAGCACCTCATTGTAGCTACTGTCAATCCATCTAGTTGAGGTTCTTCCTCTTTTTCTCTCACCCTCAACTTTACCAAGCATGATATCCTTCCCCAGAGACAAGGGCACTTTCACAAGGCTAAGATGGCACTGGCACTAAAACCTAGAAAAGTTCTAGAAAGGTCTTTTAAAACAATAAAAAGTTTAAGAGTCTACTATCTGGATTATCTTGCTTTACTGTTTTTCTTCTCCTCTTCAGATCAACTCTTATAAGCCCTTCTTTCATCCATTGTATTTACTGTGTGAGCCAGAAATGTGTGTATTTTACTTCAGGAGTTCACCCAGCCCTTCCATGGATGAGGAACTAGTAGGGTCCAGGCAGGATTTGAGATGAAGGATGCACACTAACTACAATTCACCAGCTAGTTATTGTTGTATTATTTATTCTCTATACAAGATATTTCTTCTGAGATGCCCAAAGTACTTTTCTACACACTAAATAAATGATTAACCCTCAGAACCCTGCTATGAGACAAGCATATTTGCAAAGATCATGGGAGAAGAAGGAGAGAACGAAATCCCACATGTGAAAAATAATAATTCATCACACAAGGTGAAGATAGCAATTTCTGCCTATAAAGGTGTAGAGAGCAGGAAGTGTCAAACAGTGAATTGAGTACCTTGAATTATGACCTCTTCTTCCTCTCCACCTCCCAACACACCCATTTTACTCAAAGGACTTTCATATATAAATTAGGTTCCTGTCATTGCTCAGGTAGGAGAGTATATGCTGATACAAACACAGATGCATTTCCTCTAACTTTAACATTATCTAACTTTGTATATCATTAGAGTCACTGAACTGACCATAATGTACAGAGTTTTGCTTTAATTAATTGGCACTTTCATAAGGCTGAAATGGCACTGGCACAAAAGTCTAGATTATATCAGAGCTTGAGCTCTTAATTATGGCTTCAGACTGAATTCTTCTCACCTCTGAGGGAAAAAGAAGCCTGTCTAGTGTCTGTTTGACCAAATAAATCCATGCTTTTGCTGCAAAATGCAGTGGAAACATGCATTAGACATTTCACCATCTGTGGTGAAAGCAGTGAAACATGAAACTGCCAGTCACTACTAGTCCATGACCAATTATCTGTAATTTAGCATCCCAGGTTCATAAGTCAAACCATCATCAGCTCATACCTGTACTTCTAAATCCACCTGCTCACAAATCAAGTTTTTATTACCCAACTCTCTGATCAACACTACCAGAAAAAATCACTGGGACTGAGGCTTCAGGTGGAGTTTGAATTTAGGTAAATCTTACTTTTTCTTTTGCACCCTGAGTGGTGCAAAATGTTAATATATTTGGCTGCTACTCAAAAGATTGGATGTCCAAGTGTCCCCATAGGTGCCTTGGAAGAAAGGGCTGACATCTACTTCTGAAAAATGAGCTCTTGAAAACCCTATGGAGCACTGTTCCTGACACACATGTGTCACCATGAGAGGGGATCAACTCTATAGCAACTTGTTTACTTCTTTGCAATGTTCTTGATTAAATCCACCTACTTTTCCCCAACCCTACTTCCCACACTACCCCATCCCTTCAATTAATGTGTACCACCAGCTTAGCCTGGGTTACATTCTCATAAACACTTACCTAGATTCCCTTCTTCCTCAGGGAAATTAGAAATGAGCATTGTTATTAATGATACTCTGCAATTTTTCTTCTACATTCGCTCTTTGTACTCAGTTGACTAGAGACATGCCAAAACAAAAGAACAAATCTTTCTTTATATCGCTTCTTTGTTTAAAACCCTGGTATGGAGCTCTGTTGAATCTAGAATAAAATCTAAATCTCTGGATTCTACTTAGCTCTCCATTACTCAACTTAAGCTACACTTTCCCTGGCTCAGTGTGTTCTAGTCACTCCCCATGGCCTTTGTAATATTTCTTCTGTCTGGAATGCGCCTTCATCCTTTTCTACCTAGAAAAATCTTTCACGTGTTAATTTAAATCTCACTTCCCCAAAGGACCCTTTCCTGACCACCCAATCTAAATTGTCCTTCCTCTTATTCATTCTCATAGCATCCTATAGTTTTCCTTCACAAACTTTTAACAGTTTATATTGCTATATATGATGTTTATTTGTTTAATTCATAATTCCTGCAATAGATGGTAAATTCCATATGCAGGGATTCAACTGCTTTACTAAGAATTTAGAACAATGCCCAGCATGTAATATGCCCTTAGTAAATATTGGTTAAATAGATGAATGAATGGAAAACATTGAGTTGAGATTAAGATAGATCCATATTTCATTCTGGATTTTACTTCTTCTTAGCTATGTTACTTATAAACTAGACCTAATAATATCTATCTGACAGGATTTTTATGATGACTTAATTAGGTAACATATATGTGCTATATGCACTTGAGAATGTTAACAGTCTCTAGGTTAGAATCTGATTTCTAGAATACTTGGCTTAAAAAGAAAATGTGATTCTACCCATCAAAACTCAAATAGTATGTAGGAGTTACAGCTATTTCAAATGCAATTTTAATGTAGACTTTGAGTCATATCTGATTCAATTGTGGGTTCCACACAACATTTGTTTTGTTTTGTTTAATTGCGTTTTAGGTGCAAATTTACAGAGCAGAGTTTGTTTTACATTCAACATCTCGTGTACATTTGGTTTCACTCCCCAATTACCATCCCCAACCCTAACCCACTCTCCTTCTCTCCCTGCCCAGTACCTGCTCCTCCTCCCCCAGGCCCCTCATAGCTATGCACTCCTGTGTGTCCTGCTTTTCCTCCATGTGAATGTTGCCCCTCTGGTGCCCCATGGTCAATTGCTCTAGGGGTTGCATTTCATTAGTGTATGTGGGTGCATCATCTTGGGTTGAGTGGTCTGCATGTACATCTTGTATACTATTGGGCTGAGAGCCAGCCCCTGGGAGTGAGCTTTATTCCAGGCCCAGAATGTATCTCAGGGCCATAGTATTGGGGGTCTCACCAGACTCCATTTGACCAGTAATTGTGGTCATTATTGAGTTTTTGGATTTTGTTCCACGTTTTTCCTCCCACTCTATCCAGGATCTCTAGATTTGATCCTTTCCTGAGTGGTTGGCATTGGTAGCCAGGCACCATGTTCTTCTGGTCTCAAGGGCCATCATGTCCTAGGGATGATTGCTTCTAAATGCCCTTGTTTTTTTGCACTCTTCTTTGCTTCTGATGATTTTGTTGTTGTTGTTATTTGACATAGAGTCGGCCCCCGACTCCTAGCGACCCCTCCTTGGGTTTCCGAGGCAGTTATCACTACGGAAATAAGATTGCCCAACCTTCCTTCCGAGGAGTGGCTGGTGGGTTTGAACCGCCAGCCTCCTGGTTAGCAGTCATTATTAGCTGCATCTTAGATGGCTGCTGAAAAGCTTTTAAGAACCCAGTCGCTACTCACTGATATAGGTTGTGGAACAAGATTTTTTGTATTTTGTTGTGCCAATTGAGTCTAGTAGTCCCCCAATACTATGGTCCTGAGTTGGTAGATCCATTGGATCTCTCTTCCACAGTGCCCGGCAGTCTGTGAGGGATTGCTCTATGTTTGTCTTCTGTTGTTTCTGAAAAGATTGCAGGTATTTTGTGTCACTGGTATCTGTGCAAGATTAGCCTCAGCTGAATCTAACCTTGGTCTAGGGTATAATCCTGTTCACTGACCCTTATCTGATCTTCTCAGATGTGTTTATCCGTAGCCTGGTGTTTGATGTTAATAGTAATACAGTATTATAGATATACTGGTATTAATTAGCCTCTGTTGTCTATATCTTATGTGCACAATTTGGTGTCCTCCCTTTCCCCAATGTTATCATGGTGGTCACAGACTCTTTCCATACCATCCCTCCCCTTGCCCACCTCAGCGTGTGGCCCCCAACTAGCCCGAAATTATTCCCTCCCCTTCCCTTCCCACCCCAGTAACCTACAAATGAGTTCCCTTCCTTAAGTAAAACATTCCCTGTCTTTTTACAGTAATTGGCTCATACAATATTAGCCCTTCTGTGACTGACTTATTTCACTGAGCATAACGTCCTCCAGGCTCATCCACATTCCATACAACACTTGGAATGGGCACAATAAATTTGCTTTAAATAAAGCAACTTATTTACAGGTAAGGAAACTGAGTCTTCCTCAGGAGATTTTTTTCCTTAGAGAAAACCACACACAGTAAAGAAAGACCAGAAATAGGGTACAATGATCTGATTGCTCATATATGATCATATTATGTACTAAACCACGATGCATGCTCTTAATCATAGATCAAATAGAGCATTTAGTATCATTAAGGGTGATTCACTTAATCACTTAAGCACACAGTTCAAATGACACCTATGATCTCAAAATTTTTTTCTTTGGACAAATGAACTTTACAGGAAAAAAAAAAAAAAAAATAACTAAATGACCTGGCTCTAAATCTCCACTGTGCCATTTCAGTGCTAATATTGGAAAAATTACTAAATGACTCTGAGCTTTGATTTCTTCTTATGTAAAATTATGGGTAATAAACTTTGCTTATGTACTTTTTCTAATAATTATATGAGACAATGTCCATAAAGCATATGGTAAACATTCAAGAGTAGAGGTGAGGGGGCAGGTAACATTAGTAGCAATAATAATACTATTTATTCTTACTTAGCTTGTTTTTATATAGTATTTTCTTCCTTCAGTTACCAAAAATATTACTTGTAAATAGATCTGTAATTTTCTTTTTGCTCCTTTATATCATCTTATCAGATTTCAGAATATTGGATTTTTTTGTCATTTGCCTGATCTTTTCCATTTTGATTACAAAATTATAACAATTTTGATAATTCCATGATTCTGACTTTTTCTTAAAGTGTATGCAAATGGAAATTAATTATACCACATAATGTGCAGAATTAAATTGCACAGGTAGAGCTGCCATCAGATAGTGTGATTATATGTTCCAATCTCCCTGGTCTATCACATTTAGTCCAATTGTCCTATGTAATTATTTTCATCTTCAAATTGTCCTAGTTTGAGCTAATGATAAATAGATAAATAAATAAATGATAAAAAGACAAAACCAAATGCAGTCAAACTGATTCCAAATCATGACAACACCGTGTGTTTCAGAACAGAACTTGATATGAAGTTGGAGTTTGTGGGGTTTAAGAAGGAATATCTCTTTTAGTGACAATGGATTTCTAACCATAGTTGTTCCATTATCTTATATTTGTTCAGTAATTGTATACTTATTAATCACTTTGTGGAAAGGAAGACATTTGTAATAATAATAATATGTAACTCTTTTTGGGGGAAAAATCCAGTGAATCCACAAATGCTTAAGGTTAGGAAGTATAAAATTATGTGACCACACAAGAATTCTTCCAAATGCCAGGGACTCCTTAGCATCAGGAGGTTTAGTTTCCAAAGTATTAATTATAAACGACTTCTTAGACATAAATCTAATAAGCACCTGAAGATGTGTGCACCAGTAGTGTCCTGGGCAAGAGGTTGCCATCTGACTCTGCACTTGAGTCTTTGTTCTTCCTCTTATTAGTTGTCCAATTTGGGGCAAATTTTCTGCAATTATTTTTTTAGAAAATATTTTTTTAAATATTTTTTTAATATTTAAAAAATATTAATATTATTATCTACAGGAATGAACAAAAGGAGAATGCAAACTAATTATTTGATTTAAATTAAATATATAATTAAATAATTAATTTAAGTATTTTAATTAATACAAAATGGCCAATTTTCAAGCTCCCAAAATATCTTTTTTTTCTATAATATGCCAGTCCTACTCAACTCTACATGTGACTTAATCTATATAGATACAAACTAATTTAGGATCTACTTTACACCCATATATTTAAATATATACAAATATATATGTATATTTATATATGTGCATACATATCATCAGAGTTTTAAAATTTCTAGTGAGTTATCAAATACCGCTAGAGAGCTCTCAAGACATTTTCTAATTATTTCCAAATATATTTAGATAACAGATGAGACCATACTAATAACAGAAAAATAAATCTAAGGAAAGAGGAAAGAAATTATATAAAGAAAACAGCATAGGACAGTATTGGACCATAAATCTGGAGATGATGTTTCTCATACTCCAGCTGGTCTTCATCCTTTGATCTTCTGGTTAAAGTCATTTATGTACTCCTTTCTTAGGCCAGAGTAGTTAAGGATTTAATGTACAGCCAGTTGCCGTTGAGTCACTTCTGACTCATGGTCACTCCGTGTGTGTCACAGGAGAATTTTGGTCCATAGTGTCTTCAATGGCTGATTTTTTAGCAGGCCTTTCTTCCAAGGCACTTGTGGGTGTACTGAAACAATCAACCACTGGGCGAGTAATCAAGCACATTAACCATTTGCATCCCAAGGGATGCCACCTAATGTCTATTGTTGTTGTTGTTGTTGCTATGTGCCCTCAAGTGACCCCTCCTTGGGTTTCTAAGGCAGTATCACTGCCACTCCTCGGAAGGAAGGTTGGGCAATCCTACTTCCATAGTGATACTGCCTCGGAAACCCAAGGAGGGGTCGCTATGAGTCGGGGCCGACTCGACGGCACATAACAACAACAACATCACTAAGTACACTAATTAATGCTCTGCATTAAAGTTCAGTTCCATGATTTATTTAACTGTTGAAAGGTATTAATTTCAAAATGCTTTCTTATAACAAATATTCTAATATATTAAAATTTTGTTTTGTTAATACTTCATATTTTGTTGTTGAAAATATATACAGTGAAATATACACCAAGTCAACAATTTCTGCATGGACAATTCTGTGACATGGATTCCGGTCTTCAAACTCTGTAGCCATTCTTTCTCCTTTTTCAAAATCTCCTCCTCCATTAACTTAAACTCAGTTTCCTATCTAATGTTTTTTTTTTTCTCTAAATCTATATTACACAATTCTAATAAACATAGTTATAATTTTAGAATAAAATATTCTTTTCATGTTAAAAAAATTTTACATGTCCTTAACCACCTTTTGTGGAATTACATATTTAGAGACTGTTCACAAGCAGTCATTGAAATGTATTACCATTTACTTCATTCATCAACTTTCAGTAGAATTGTATTATTTTAGGGGAAGAAATTCAATGTTTGTATCCAAATAAAATCCTTCCTGATTTGATTTCAGAACACTGATTTTATTTCAGAACCCATTATCAGTTGAGATTTTAAGATACAATTGAAATTCCCTAGTAAATACAATAACATCTCCAAATAAGTTATGTAGAACTGATATTTTAGACAAAGAGATTTTTAGGTCAATCGACTTAAAAGGGTAAAGCAAGTGCTCTTTCAGAAAATGCCAAAAATAGCACACACCAAATGTGGAAAGTACATTATCCATATGTTAATGGAACATCATGTTTCTGCTATTCTAGTCAGGGTGGGCTTGCACGATTTGTCTTGATTCACTCTGTTTATCATTTTCTCCACTTGGATTTCCCATCAAAGAGCTTTTCAGCAACATTCCTAGTAAAATGCACTAATGGTATTCTTTGGTTACTACATTTATGAGTTTAAATAAATAAGTCACACAGCCTTTCTTCCTACTTCACTGGAGTGCATTCCCTAACAGTGAACACAAAGTGTCACTGTGACTACATGCTAATAGTCTAAAACTCTGAAAAAACTTTGCTCAAATTTAGAATTTACTTACTTGCCAAGTGGAGGATTTATTTGAAACATCTGAATTTTAATTATTTTTATATTTCAATCTTTCTCATGATATAGGCAGTACTTCTTTCTTTCTTTCCCCATCCTTTTTCTTTTGGATGACATATGTAAGACAGAAAGCAAAGAATAGAAATCCTGAGCATTTGGGTTTTATTATCTGAAGATAGTGAATTAATGTGCTCTGAATAAATTGGTCTGTGGAAGTTGATAATGACTTCTTGTTGTTGTTGTTAGCTGCCATGAAATGAATTTTGACTTACATCCACCCAGTATGTGTAGCATAGAACTGCTTCACAGGGTTTTTAAGACTGTGACCTTTCAGAAGTAGATCCCGAAGTCTGTCTTCCAAGGTGCCTCTCCCAGCTGCTGTCGAGTCAAGGTGCCTCTGGGTAGGTTCAAATCACCAAACACAACCATTTGTGCCACCCAAGGACGTGATATGACCTAACACCACACATTTCAGTCCACAGTACACTACAGGCTTTATCATGGTGCTAAAAAATAAATAAATAAAAGATGTACTGCTCAGAATACAAAACAAACGCAAATTCCTACATACGTTCGAAAGGCAAGCGTAGTGTCTTTAGCAAATGATAACTGAATCCCTGAAAAGCTATCAACCCTTTTCCTTAAAACATTGGAGTTGTATCTGCCAGCCACCAGCAGCTGCTACTGAATGTGCTTTCCAATCAGAAACAGAAAAATTCAGCTTTGCTTTAGTGTTTTTCTCTCTTTCTATGTTAATAACATTTCCGGTTTGAGGAGATGTATAAATTTCTGAAATGAATACCTGTAAATGGTGGGATCGTGTTAGACCCAAAGCAAATATTTCCTTTCAATATCTACTACACAATTCCAGCTTATTAAAGACACTGATTGTTTTGGCCACGGATAAGTATTTGTTCCCTCAAAGACAAAAGCTAATGTTAAGTTCTGTAGTTATCTAGGAAAACTACAAAGATGAATAGTGAGCTTATATTTTGAGATCCGTTATGTTGTATAGCATGAGCCATGCTCAAAGCAGTATTCTTTTGTAATGTATTACACTATTTCTTCCATTTATCTGTCTAAGCAGTTCTCCTTTCTTCAACCTGTTTTCCTTTAAACCAATCCTTTGAAGTGTCCTCTCCAGTCTTGTCACTGACACTTTCTGAACTTATTATTCCCCATGATTGCAGTAACACAGCACTTCATGGATTCACACTGAGGTTTAGGCAGCAGTATAGCAATATGTTGACCATCTTTATCCACTTTCAGCATTTGCTTTTTTGTACAAGAGATACTAAGTCATAAGCATTTAATGAAAGCTCCTCATCTCTACACTTGATGATGGACAAACTATTTAACTTCAGTTTAGTTAAGTAAAATCCTCACCTATAATGAACAGTATAAAAATTAGCTAAAATTTGTTATTTAGGTTTTTTTTGAAAGGTAAAAATGTTAGTCATTACCATCAAATTTAAAATATCAATTGTAATCAACTTTGAAGAAAGAAGTTATTATTTTTCACATAGCATGTCAGAGTTCATTATATTGCCTGTTTATAGTTTAAGAATATATACCAAGACTTCTTCTGAATTTTCAGAAACCATGTGTGATTTTTTTTTTAAATGAGTTTAAATATTCAGAGGATTTATTAAGGCCAGGTAGCAACTATTTTAACTATTAATTCCTGATGTCCAGGTATAGGATGAAAGAATCTCCTAAGAATTTGATACCTTATTTTGGCAATCAGAATTTTGATTTTTAGGAGTGATAATATTTGAAGTCATTCCTCTGTTTTATCAGTCAGAATAGACTCGATGGCAGTGAGTTTGGTTTTTGGTTTTCCATTCTACAAATATCTGTTAACTATTTTTTATGTGCGAGACACTGTGTAGTGCTAATACCCTAAGTACAAAAATGTAAGGTACTTCTGTCAGAGACTTTTTTTCTCCTCTCTCTCACAAGGTTTTATACAAATGTATAAGAGAACACTTATATGTCCTGTGGTAGAATCTAGAGTCAGTATGTGTGGAGACTACAAGGCTATGGGGTATCCAGCATGCCTTCTATGCTACCTCAGATCTCCTCAACTCCTCTGTTCCCTGGACCTTGGGTCATTGCCCAACTTAGCTTGCATCAGGGCCAAAGACACCCAGTAGATGTTGGTGCCTGGGATGGTATAGGTATATGCCTAAAGTCTTTGGCTCCTTCAGCCCACTCTGGACTAGATGAAGCCTCACACACAGTAGCTTCCAAGGGAGCCAAGTAATCCAATCCAAAAACACTGGAAAGTTAATACCTTGTGAGGCAAAGAAACCAATGGGAGATGGCATCAGGATAATACAGTAGATAAATCCCTTCTAATGACTTGTTACAAGTCATAGCTTCCTATACATGTTGTTTGGATGTGTCCTGAAGCAGTGGCTGGCCAGCACATTGACACTTTTCCTTGCATTTGCTTCCCACCCTTCCCAGACTTGTTCCCTTTTCCCTCATTGTTAAAACCTCAGGATTGTACTTCTTTATAAAGCATTGGCAATTTGCCTCTATCTCTGCTGTTTAGGAAAACTAGGTTAAGAGTCTCTGTGTGGTGCAAATGGTTAACAAGCCCAGCTGCTAACCAAAAAGTTGGAGGTACGAGTCTACCCAGAGGTGTTTCATTAGAAAGACCTGGTGATGTGTCAAAAATATAACCACTGAAAACTCTGTGGAGCACAGTTCTATTTGACACACATGGGGTCACCATGAGTCAGAATCAACTCCAGGGTAACAGTTAGGCTATAACAGTGGCCAGTTCCATTTTCATGAACAGGGTTTGGGTACTCACTGCCCTAGTGTCCAATCCGACTCATAGCGACCCCCTCTTGGGTTTCTGGGGCAGCATCACTGAAGAAGTAGATTGCCCAATCTTCCTCCTGAGGAGTGGCTGATGGGTTTGAACCTCCAGCCCTCTGGTTAGTAGTCAAATGCCTTAGGCACTATGCCACCAGAGCTCCAGGGGTTTGGGTAGGAGGTGTGAAAGGTGTAAATTAATAAAGGTTGCACAGAGGAGATGAGATCTATTTAAAATATGCAATGGGATTTTTTGTTTATCTGCTCTGGTGGCATAGTGCCTAAGGCATTTGACTGCTAACCAAAAGGCTGGTGGTTCATACCCATCATACCCATACTCTTCAGAAGGAAGATTGGGAAATCGACTTCCTTAGAGATATTGCCTCAGAAAACCAAGGAGGGGTGGCTATGAGTCCAATCAACTCGTGGGCAGTGAGTTTGGGCTCTTTTGTTTGTTTGTTTTTAAACATTCAGAAATCTTTTACCCATTATAGATTGTTACTTTGATCAGAAGAGACAGAAAATCTAAAAGTGAAGAAATAATGTAAGCCCATTAGCTTTTCACAGTAGAAATATCAACATTCCACACCGAGTTTATAGTAGCATCTGAAACTCTCACCTGGATGCATAGTTAATTATCTCTAACCCTTTTGCCCAAATTACTTGCCATCCCTTAAGGATACTATCAAAGTGTATATTTCATCAAACTGTGCAGCTTAATTGTTATGGGTTTTACTGTAGCAATTCATTCAGAAAATATTAACATAGACTATGTGGAAAAGTGACCCATAAATTAGTGCAGATGTCAAAAATTTCTGACTTTCCTGGTCCTTCAACGTCAACCTTTCTCTTCCCTGTTGTTGTGTACCATCGAGTCTATTACGACTCATAGGAACTGTGTAGGACATAGCAGAACTGTCCCATAGAGTTTCCTAGATTGTAATCTTATCAGATCACCAGGTGTTTTCTTCTGTGGAGCAGCTGGTGAGTTTAAACCACTAACCTTTCAGCTAGCAGCTAGGTGCTTAACCATTGCACCACCCTAGTACCCCTAAATGCTGCTGGACAATGAGCTTCCTAATCCTTTCCTTTGACTTCTCTGTCATCTTCAAACTTTTTCCTGAACTTCTTGCTCTTCATATTAAACCATCCACATGAAGTTTCATGCATTTCAAGTATTATACCTGATTTATTCCTTCAGTTCCATTTATCACCCTAAAACAGGCACTACGTTCTTTGCCATTAAGACACTTCCTTCACCTCAGTCAACAATCTCCTTCTTTAAGAAAAAAGACACAGCAAACGGAAAGTACTGCAATCCCATTAGTAAACCTCCCTACATCGAAACCGGTATCAACAAAACATCCATTTCCCCAAAGGGAATATGGCAATCACGTCAACTGCAACATCCTTTAAGAATATACCTATTCCACATGACATAAGTCTCTTTGGCTCCAAACCAGAATTCAGAATTAGAAATTTGGTAAAGTGCAAACAGGTCGCTGTTCTAGAAAGAAAAAAAAAAAACCTCCATGATCAGAGTAGCAATTTACTGTTTATTCTTTCAAATGTAATTTGTGTGTGTGTTTAATTTAGAGTAGCCATACAATTTATCGTGTGAACAGTATACTTTGGAGTATGAAAATGGTTTGAGGTAACAGGCAGAAATCAAGATTAGTGCAAACTGGGGATTTATTCACTCTTTTTTTTTTTTTTTTCAGTAATCTATGAATACTAGACCTCATCTCATGGAGTCTAGACCTCATCTCCTCATAGAGTCTCTGGGTGGTACAAATTATTAATACCCTTGGCACCCAACAGAAAGGTTGGAAGTTCAAGTCCTCCCAGAGGTACCTCAGAAGAAAGGTCTGGTGATCTATTTCTAAAAAATCAGCCACTGAAAACTGTGGAGCACAATTCTACTCCAGCATACATGGGGATGCCGTGAGTTGAAGTTGATTCAACAGCAATTGGCTTTTATGAATAACATAACCAGTCTTAATTTAAAATGATTAAAGTTCAGGGAATCACTCCTCAGGAACTTCTTGGCTTTCAGATGCTCAGTTTAAAGACTACAAGCTGTAAGAATTTCAGATGGGGGAATAAAAATAAGGCCATCCATGTGAAATCTGAGCAGAATACTTAAGTGTGAAAACATTACTTTGATCTTATCTTGGCTTTGCTAGCTGTGTGTGTTTGAATAAGTCACTTAACCTTTCTGTGCCTTGGTTTTCCTATCTGCAAAATGAGAATAAGTACAGTACCTACCTCATAGTGTTGTGAGGATTAAATGAGTTGATATATATATATAAAGTGCTTAGAACAATTCCTTGCACATAGAACTATGTAAGTGTAAGTCATTGTTCTTTTTCATTTTTATTTTTGTTATTATTACCTGACTTAAAGAGGGGTACAAAGAAGAGGTCCTTGCAATGGTTCTAGATACCAAGTTTTCCATGGAAATGGGTGATGAGCTGCATGCCATATCTCCCATGACTTTCTGCTTCAGCAAATGGCAAAAGGAGTATCTATCAAAGGTTGACTTCTGAGTTTCATATAATATTTAAGACAATAAAAAATAATTAGAGGGAGTTTGGGGGTTAGAGAAAGACTTTCTTTCTCCCACTAAGGGCATAAGTCCTTCCTTTCTTTTGACTTTTTTCAGACAAATAGCTGCACTATTTCCAACTGTTTCGTTATTTCTCATTATTGTGGAGTTCTAGAAAAATAGTTTGTACAAAGAGAGACTGTGAACCTGAGAGAAGAAAAATTGAAGCCTAGAAGTGAAAATGAGATATAAAATTTCACTAGGATGTGTAGAAAATTCACCTACTAAAATACTCTCCTTGTGTTAAAATCAAGCAGGTAGGTAATTCATTGCTGACACGAAAGCTCTGATTTTGCTCTCGCTGGGCAGTTAAGTGGGTTCAGATGTGGGGAATTTCTTCTGATCTTGGCCCTTTGATAGCCACAATGAACTGTCAGCACTGCCAATGAAACCATCCCCTTCAAATTTCACTAGGCTGACCTTGGGAGGTTACCACCATCTCTCCAGGTGAGCTGCTTCTGGAGCTCTGGGGTGAGCCTAGTACAGCCAGCAGCGGAGAGACAACTACAAAAGACATTTTCTAAAACCTACATATCTCTCTCCAGCCAGTAAGAATCCCAAAGCCTCTTGCCTACAGGAGTCCAAGCTTACTTTTATTATTATATCTGACATCAATCCAGGAGAAACGGAAGACAACTACATGGAAAGCAAAAGCAATTTATAGCCATGAACCTATGATGGAGAGTAACTACACTAGATGACTCCAGTAATCAGGGGAGAATGTAAACTTCTAACTTTTCTCTCCATTATTCATAAGCTGCTTTGCATCAAGCTGGGTTCATTAATTTTCACAACAAAAATTATCTTTTTTTTTTTTAAATTTTATGCATATCTTGTGAGCCCAGGAAAATAAAAATTGAAGATTCTCATTCTTTTCCTTAAGTAAGAAACAATGGACCCCAGCATTTTATTGCTGTGAAGACTCCCAGTTGCTAAGATGGAGCAATGTCTCATTAATTGATTAAACTGTTGCCTTCAAGTGGATTCACACTCATAACCACCCTATAGGACAGAGTAAAACTACTCCATATGATTTCCACAGCTGTAAATCTTTATGGAAGCAGACTGCCACATCTTTCTCCACACAGTGGCTGGTGGGTTTGAACTGCTGACCTTACAGTTAGCAGTTGAGTGCTTAACCATAGTGTCACATCTTTACAAAAGCCATATCTTTTTCCCATGGAGCAGCTAGCTCATAGGCTCTAACTATTGACCTTTTTGTTTTCTACAAAGCACTTAACATCTGTGCCACCCAGCTTCCTTCATTAGTTGTTAGGTATTACAATATATTTATTGAATGTTGTTGAAAGAATCAGAGTAAAATTGAAGCAAAGTTATTTGGGATGGTTGTTGTTACTTGCCATCAAGCCAATTCCAGCTCCACAGAGTAGAATTGCTCCAAAGGGTTTTTAAGACTGTGATCATTGCAATCAGATTGCCAAGTCTTTCTTCCAAGGTGCCTCTGGGTGGGTTCAAACCATCAACCATTCAGCTAGTACTTAAGTGCTTAACTATTTGTGTTGCTCAGGGACTCCTTGAGATGAGTAAAATCCATTGCCATTGAGTTGATTCCAACTCCTAGCAATGCTATAGGACAGAGTAGAACTGCTCTATAGGGTTTCCAAGGCTGTAAATCTTTATGGAAGCAGACTGCCACATCTTTCCCCACAGAGCAGCTGGTGGGTTTGAATTGCTGACCTTCAGTTAGCACTGAGCACTTAACCACTGTGGCAACATGGCTCCTTCTTTGGATTATTCAAAACCAAAACAAAACCATTGCCAATGAGTTGATTCTGACTCATAGTGACCCTCATTGGGTTTTTAAGGCTACAAATCTTTAAGGAAGTAAATTGTCTCATCTTCCTCCTGTGAAGCAGCGGGGAGGTTTGAATTGATCTGTAAAAACATCTCAGATATGAATTTAAATGTAATGTAAAAATATATCTCACCATAGTGTCAATTAATAAAGATGTTGCTTTTATGACTTCTTAGAAGCATTGGTCCCAGGTGCTGGGCAGAACATTGAGGTCTCTACCACCTCGTTCTCCACATGAGGACATAGAGGGACAAAATCAGGACTCACTCAGTGACACACCCAGGAGACCAGAGACAAAACAAAAGTCTCCTGATTTCCAGTCTGATCCCCTTTAAGCAATACCAAAATTCTGCAAATGTTAAGATGGTATGAAGAAACTAGAACCCTTACCCTTTGCCAGTAGGGCTGCAAAATAGTACAACCATTGTGGAAAACCATGTGGTGATTGTTTAAAAAACTAAAAATAGAACTACCACATGACCCAGAAATTCAACTCCTAGGTATATATCCAACAGACTTGAAAGCAGAGACTCAAACAAAGACTTGGACATCAATGTTCATGGCAGCACCATTCACAATAGCCAAAAAGTAAAACAACATAAATCCTCATCAACTGACAAAGGGATAAACAAAATGTAGTACATACCTACAATGGAATACTACTCAGCTAGTAGGAGAAATGAAGTCTTGATACATGTTACAGCATGGATGGATCTTGAAGACATTATGCTGAGGGAAATAAGGCAATCACAAAGGGACAAATATTACATGACCTCGCTTATATTAGAAGATAAGAAAAGACTAATATAGAGAGAACCAAGTTTATTAGTGGCTACCAGGGATGAAAGGGAAGGGAAAAGGAGGGGAGTTAATGGTTATGGAACTGTCACATTGATTAAGGCTAAAGTTACACAGCCAATTATTGTAACTGATGTCAATAAGTTATAAAACTGGTTTGGCAAAAGTTGTGTGGTAGATATATTTACAACAAAGACCAAAAAAAGAAGAAGAAGAAGAAAGAAAGAGTAGTACCCAAAGAAGAGTATGTATAACCAAAATCTCATGGTATTTAGTTTTTTGGTTTGGAGGCTTAGGGTCACAATTTCATGGGACATTAGAGTTAATTGGCATAATAATATGTTTAGTGCCTCTGTTCTACGTCCTAGTTTGATGTGTAGTGCCTGAGGTCTTAAAAGTTTGCAATCAGCCATCCAAGGCACAACAGTTGGTTGTGGAACAACAAAAGAAGCAGGAGAATTAGGAATAGAAGGAGGATATGGAATGTGTGGCTAATTGCTTCCATGAACAACTGCCTCCTTTGCCATGAGACCAGAAATGGATGGAGCCTGGCTACCATTACTGAAAATTTTGATCAAAGATTCCATAGAATCAACCTGATCAAAAGAGGGAATATGCAGAACAGAATTCAAATTCTAATGAACTCCAGATTTTCTGTACCCATGAAGATTGGATGAAGCCCTAAAACTATTGCCCTGAGATATAATCTCTTAAACCAAAGATATCCCCTGAAGTCTACTTAAACCAAACAATAGTTTAGCCTAACTAAAATAGGTCTGCTCAAGGCACAATGCCTTGAACATTGTGTTCTTTTAAGAACTACCTGTATGGGAGCATCATTTGCAGAAAAATGAAACAAGATCTGTACCTCACACCATACAAAAAAATGAACTCCAGATGGATCAAAGACTTAAATGTGAAATCTAAAACTATAGAGTTCCTCAAGGAAAATTTAGGGGCAAATTTAGGGGCCCTAATATATGGCATAAATAGACTATCAAGCATAACTCAAAACGCACAAACAGCAGAAGAGAAACCAGATGATTGGGACCTTATAAAAATTAAATTTTTATGTGCTTCCAAAGACTTCTCCAAAAGACTCAAAAGAGAACCTACATATCCAACACCCA